>NC_143031.1:50120625-50462500 GCF_057628025.1 Oncorhynchus mykiss
CTCATTGGAGGATCTACTGTTAGGCAATACCAAAGGTTCTCATGCCTTTTTGCTTAAATGTTTTTCATGTTACCATTGTATACACCCCAACAACATTTTCTGAATGTTCCTTAAGGAAGGACACATCTTTTGATTCTTTCAAATTCCTCAGGCCTACTGAGGAAGAGAGGGCAATGCATGTAACCTTTTATAAGTTTTGTCCGGTCAGGGTTAACTGGATACAATATTGTATTTATCCTTTAAGTTGAGGTGAGAGACTGGTTTTATATTTACTCTGGAAATAAGGATATGTCAGTGTCAAACATTTTGGCAACGTGGAAATTGAGTAAACCTGCGTTGAGTGAGCGTTATGAACTACATTTCCCATCATCCCGCTGACGTCAGAGTGCTTTGTTCCAAACCACACGGTCGCCATTTTTGTTGAGTATTTTGAGTACTTATCAGTCAGTGGTCGTGACATAATTTGCAACCGTACTTGAAATATCGTTCCCTTAGCTTGGCTGGAAAGTACAGGGTCTTATTACAGAACTTGACTACCAGTTGTTTGAGGTGAGGGTGTCTTTATGTTTAACAGCGAAATATAAGCTCATTACATTAAACTTAAAAGCGCAATAAACCATCTTGACGTTAAAGCTAATGTTAGCTACCGAGCAATCAACGTTAGCCAATGCTCTTCGCTCCGAGAACTGTCGAAGTTGCAGCATGTTAGCTTATTTCGTGTTATTTTCAGCTTGCCTGAAGATAACTCTGATATTGGCATATCGAAACTTAACGATAAACAGTTGTCTAACGTTAGTTAGCCACTTGTTGTGTGCTAACGTTAACGCAGTAGTGATTTGTTGGTTTGTTGACATAGCTAGTTAACACTTAGCTAGCGTTAGTTAGCTAACATAACACAAGGAAGTGGTTTCCACTAACTTAGTTACCACAGCCACGTAAAAAAACTAAATTGTGGTTGTCATTAATTGTCTTAATTTAATGTTAGGCTTGGGTATACATTTAGCGGTGGGCTTAGGTTTAAAATCAGATTTTATGAAGAATAAATTGTGGAAATAGGCGGGATTTGTGATTCTGTTGTACGAACCAAGTGTTTAAGATTTTATTTGACCTTTATTTAACTAAGAAAGTCAGTTATGAACAAATTCTTATTTTCAATGACGGCCTAGGTTAACTGCCTGTTCAGGGGCAGAACGACAGATTTGTACCTTGTCAGCTCGGGGATTTGAACCGTTACTAGTCCAACGCTCTAACCACTAGGCTACCCTGCCGCCACTGTTAACGAGTTACGTTACTGATATGTCACAGCTAACTTTTATGTGTAGATTTTAAGCGATTTAAACAGCATCACACATACCAGCTAGCGTTTAGCTAGCATCTGTCCTGTATATCAGCCAATCATGGGTTAGCCTACTTCAGCTGTATTAATACATTTTGTTCTGAAGTCGGAAATGAAGTATGTCCACAGTCCAGTCACATCTGACACGATATGAGACGTGACAAGCAGACAGTCAGGCTAGCTTTTCACCAGAGCCATGCCAGGGGCAGCGCGTTCCTTTCATTGCAGCTGGTATGGATTTTACAATCAAGATGTACAGGAATGCATGAGGATAGGCTTTCTAAGACGTCTTAATTTTTATTGCATAGACTCACTGCCTTTCCTTGTTTGGCAGATGCGGCGTTCCAAGCGCATGCGACACCCTGATGGCTGGGTTGATGAGTATAGCTATGAGGAGAAGCAGGACATTCGCAAACGGCAGAGGCGAAGTTCCCATAGCAGTGACCGGGAAAAGAGACCGAGGCGGTACCACCACGACAAAACATACGAAAGGTATAAAAAAAAGCACTCTGCTCATGTGCCATCAACTATTCAAGTTAAGATGAATAATGAATGTCATTGATTCTATTTAGGGTCAGCATTGTTGAAAATGTTCAGCCAACATTCTTGAAGATGCTGTCATAAAACCTCTATCAGAACATATAACATTTTTATTATGGCAAGGGGAATTCAAATGTAAACACCACTGACTAGTAATTGTAAACAGTTATACAATCAATCACAGGGATAGTATTTATGGACATTAACTGACATTTTGTTCTATTTACAATTTATATAGGCCTAAAAATGTATATATAATTTTGTCTATTTACTATTGCATTGAACAAGTATGCAAGTACAAGTTTGCAGGTTCCACAGCAATCATAAACACAGTATTGACCAATAAATCCTTGGTGTTCTTGCTGAGAGGTGGGATTTACTACTATAACATTGTCAGGTGAGGGAATGACCTCCATTCCAGGCATATATGTGGAATGTGTGTGTGAGGTTGGAAAGGCATGACTGCAGTCCGATCTATAACATAGGTGTCGGCGGAGAGGGGAAGGAGGTCTTTAGATACTTGGCTGATGCTGCCTACTGGCGCCTGACCGGCCAAGACATAACACCCCTGCTGCAAGGGCTGATGAATAATATCTCACGCTTGAGATTACCTTATCAACAACCCTGTTGTATTCTGTATTCATCCCTTATTCCCATCCTTAGCAAGTGGCCGTTTGTTGAGCCAATGAAGGTGATCAGTCAGAATTTCACTTGCAGTGCATGTGTATGATCGCAGTTGTATCCCATCATACAAACCATCAAAAGATTGCTGTGATTAAGCAATGTCTCCCACTTGATAATGAATATGAACTTTTAGTTTCCAGGTTGAGGTTGATTTAACTGTAGTCTACCTTGACTACAGGTGTCACCTTGACTCTAAGAAGCTGGAGCGCAGAGCCCAGGAGCCCAGTGTGGAGCGAGAGAGCCATGGGGACAAGGAGAGGGATGGGGCCAAGGGTGAGACGTGTAAGGAGCGGAGGAACAGAGACTGGCACCACTACAGCAAATCCTCCGCACGCAGTGGCCGTAGCCACCAGAGCTGTCGCACACGACACCGCTCCCGCCGTCACAGCCAGGGGCGCTCAGACTCGGTATGATACTCTCCACCTGTCTAACTCTTTCTGTCTGTGGAATTGGGTGATTGCATAGTAGAACAGTAATCATCTATGGTTGATAATTTTGTTATTGGGGTTATTTGAACTTGCATAATTTTTACTAATTGGTCTGGTATTCCAAAACAGTGCTATGCTTTATTATTAAAAAGAATGTTAAACAATCATTTCAATCTTAAGTGATTGGAATGAAAGTTTGGATTAAGATATGTATTTTGGCACAAATATTAGATGCTTCCATAAAACTCAGCCATTGAACCGTGGATGATGTTCTGCTGCACTTCTGTTGTATAACTACTCTTATCATTTATTGAAAGAACTTCTATTGTGAGTCATGTCTGAAAATATGTTGCCATGTTTTTCTTCTGTAACACACATTATGGTGGCACCTGTGCGTTTCTCGGGGATGCATTTGAAATTGCTGCTGCCGTGGCCTGGCCTGGGTTTCTGAATGGGCCGAATATCCTCCCCCTCATCAACTTCCTCCCGCTGAATGAATGATTGGCGCATTCTGGCCTGGTTCTGGCGGGTTTATGATGATCATGGTGGTGATGCTGTTGGCCATGAACCCCCCCCCCCCTCTCTCCAGAGGAGTCACCGCAGGAAGAGATCCAGAAGTTTTGAGGATGATGAGGAGGGTCACCTGATCTATCACAATGGACTCGTACTAAAAGCAAGATGTATAGAACACCAACCTTTCTTTCTGTAACCCTTTTGTCTGATGTATGTTTTAATTATGTCAGTGTAGGTAGGGTATAGCTTCGGGGCATTGGAATATTTTAAGAAATATTGTAAAGCTTTGAGATTTGGAAGTTTTTTTTTCTCTCTATCCGTCTATTAGCAGTAAGGCTAGAGAACTATTATTGTAGTAGTTTCCTAGTAATAGGAGTGAAGTGACACATGCTATGTAGCCAGAGTGAGTAGCTGTGGTGTAGACAGCTGCTAGTCTAGTTATCTGTTCTTGTTGTAGATACTCTGTTCTGATGTACTAACAGCTTCTCCTTTGCCCCTTTAGATGAGATTGTATCCACTTTAGGAGAAGGGGCTTTCGGGAAAGTGGTGGAATGTATCGACAACCCGAAGTAAGTAACATCTTTATTTCTTGTTCAAGCCAACCAAATGGGTTTACACTCATGGCATTATCTTCTCTCTGTCAACCTCTGCTTTTGTAGTGATGACACAAGGGTGGCACTGAAGATCATTAAGAACATTGATCGTTACCGGGAGGCTGCCATGTCTGAGGTAGAGGTGCTGGAACAGATGAACTCCCTGGATGACGAGAGAACCTTGTGAGCAACCGGGACTAAGGGACACACATTTTAGCCTACAACATTCTTATATATCTCTGACCAACTGCTTAGCTGATTGGAGGTGATATACGAACAGGTGGTAATCAATGTTCCCTCTAAGTTGCGCGTGGCTGCGCACTTCCTCCAGGACTGCCAGGCGACGGAAGAGATTGAACTTCACTGAGTTCGCCGTATTAGTTTGCACTATATAGATAGTTTTTTCTGTGATTGAAACAACATATCAGCCCCTTTTTTCAATGCAACAAACCAAAACAAATCTAACTTTGCAAGATTGAGTTTGTAATTTAGTTGTAGGCAGAGGGGTAGCCGTCGAGTGGTCTTTCAATCACTCTCGAGTGAATGGGCTTTTCAGATCAGAGCACATAGCCATGCGTGTGCACATTTGTTGATATTCTTTGCTAGTTATTAGCTCAGTTATAATTAAGTATAGGTCCGCAATGGGGAATTACTGCTTCCTACAAGAGTGCAATATGTAGGTTACAATTCAAGCTGTCTTTGAAAAGCCAGTCTGGTAAAAAAAAAAAAAAGCTTACGTCTTAATTAAAGGGGCAGTTTTGTTTTTTGACGGGCCTCTTAATATGCAAATAAGCCAACAGGCAGAGGGATAGCCTACATTGTCTAATTCATTGTGTGGTAATTCATTATATTTAGTAGTGTTTTTATTTTTTTTGCATCATACAACACAATGCAATGCAGTCACCTATTTGGCCCATGATGTTACAGACCAAGTAAAAAAATCATGAATTGATGTCAAGCCCTTCAAAAATCTCATGCAATGTAGGCCTACATTGAACAGCACATATAGGCTACTGTAAGCTACATCATATAAATCAAAAGCTATTTCCATGTGAAAATGTTATGGGATTTGCTCCATTGGTTTTGTTGATAGGCCTACATTATGCTCAAATTGGCCACTGTCTAAAACTGTAAGGGTATTGTGTTCATTGTAAACGTGTGCCGAAAGTTGCACAAAATTCTCACAATGTTCAAGTTTCCACTCACAAGACCAAAACTTTGCTCAGTGTCCCAAAAAAAGAGGGAATATTTGTGTTAATGTGTTTTCTTATTGCCCTCATACAGTGGCTGTGTGCGTATGCTGGACTGGTTCGATTACCATGGCCACATCTGCATTGTGTTTGAGCTTCTGGGTCTCAGCACTTTTGACTTTCTGAAGGAGAACGGCTTCATGCCTTTCACTGTGGACCAGATCAGACACATGGCCTACCAGATCTTCAGAGCTGTGTCCTGTGAGTAAAACTCTGGTGCAAAACTCTGTTCAGGATGAGTGTACCTTTTTTTCCCTGTAGGTCGAATCGTCTCTTGTTGTGATGACTGCTGCTGCCTTCTTGGCCAGGTCTCCCTTGTAAAAGAGACTCCCTGTCTCAATGGGACTTTTCTGGTTAAATGTAAATAGATACAATATACAGCTTGATGTTTTTAGAAAAAGCAACATGGAAATGGGAAGTTCTATTTCTGTATATTGAGTTGAACATCGTGTCGTGGAATTTGAATAACCTAATACTAATTATCTTCATTTGAAATCATTAACTTGCACGGTGTGCTCTATACCATCAGATGGTGGATAGTTTTATTTATGTAAATTGGAAGTTAGGAACAAAGGAAGGTATCTTAACACCTACACTCATTTTTGTTTTATAGTTCTCCATCGAAATAAACTGACCCATACTGACCTGAAGCCAGAGAACATTCTCTTTGTCAATTCTGACTATGACATGGAATACAATGCCAAAATGGTAAGTTGACATACCATTGCAAGTTGAGAGCACACCAATGCTATTTAGATATTGACAACCTTTATTTAAGCATTTTAAAACACTTCAGTTTTTCCAGTCATGCGTATCATCCAATCCAACTGTCAATGGTTTAACAATTTATAAATACAAGTATGGCCAGATCAGCACACCCCTACCCAGTCCCTTCAGTCAGTAGGTCCAGATTGGCACACCCCTACCCAGTCCCTTCAGTCAGTAGGTCCAGATTGGCACACCCCTACCCAGTCCCTTCAGTCAGTAGGTCCAGATTGGCACACCCCTACCCAGTCCCTTCAGTCAGTAGGTCCAGATCAGCACACCCCTACCCAGTCCCTTCAGTCAGTAGGTCCAGATTGGCACACCCCTACCCAGTCCCTTCAGTCAGTAGGTCCAGATCAGCACACCCCTACCCAGTCCCTTCAGTCAGTAGGTCCAGATTGGCACACCCCTACCCAGTCCCTTCAGTCAGTAGGTCCAGATTGGCACACCCCTACCCAGTCCCTTCAGTCAGTATGGACTGCTGCAGCAGACAGCGTGTAATAAGTGTCTTGTGTTTTCAAATGCAGAAACGGGATGAGAGAACTTTGAAGAACCTAGATGTGAAAGTGGTGGATTTTGGTAACGCCACCTTTGACCATGAGCACCACACCTCTGTGGTCTCCACCCGCCATTACAGAGCACCGGAGGTCATCCTTGGTAAGTGGCGAGAAACCAATGTGTTGGTGAAAGTGAGGAATGCAAGTCTAAATTGTTGTAATGTTTGTTTTCACAGAGCTGGGGTGGAATCAGTCATGTGATGTGTGGAGTCTGGGCTGCATTCTCCTAGAGTACTATCTTGGGTTAACACTGTTCCAGGTAGGTACAGGAGCAGTAGAGGGAGTTTCTTTCAGCAAAAATATTTTTATTCATACAATTGCCTTCCTGGCATTTTTGTAGCCTGGGTGCCAGTCTTTCTGCTTAGGGCTGTGGCGGTCATGAAATTGTCAGCTGGTGACTGTCATGCAAATAACTGCCAGTCAGATGGTAAATTACCATTAATTAACATAAACATGTTTAGCATCTCCGGGCTTCCACACACAACCTACAAGCTACTGATGTGGAGACTAATAAATACCACTTAATACAGCCTACACCAACACAATAAATCCATTATTTATTTTGGGCAGGTCTAAAGAAACATTATGGTTTGATGAAAATGTAGCCTATTTCAGAAGAGTAGAATGGCATATTCTGAGTCGTCCTTATATTAGGCCCTGATCTGGCTATGCCATATTGCTGTGGGCTGCACTAGTTTATATAGCAGACAACATTTGCTTAATTCTTCTGGCATTATTTTATAGTAAGAAGAATATAATTGAACACAGCTTAATAAAATATAAATGTATATTTTTCCCAAATGATTTCCGGGGGTGTGTGCACATGCGGCTGTTCTGTGTTGAGCACTTAACAAAGTGAATTCTCCCCCATGAACTCGGAGGGGACTGTGGATCAGTTTCCGTTCGAACGTTAGTCACATGCAATATCTGACAGCACTGGACCGATTTTGACGAAACTCGTGTGCGTGATGTATCTTGCCTTAGAGATCCTTCATTTACAAAATTACCGATTGGCCCAAGGCAGGACCTACAGTAATAGTCACACGCGATCTCAATTGGCCTATGTCTCTTATTCGAAATTTGATGAGCACTTGATAATATTGTCACCCATCAGACTATCCTCAATTTAATCCGGTCTTTTACATATAGTCTACTAATGTGTGGAAGTATTTTGGATTTAGAATGGCCCACCAAAAAATGTAACATGTCATCCTTAGCCTGCACTCGGAATAGCGAATGTAGGTTATGTGCGGTTATAAAAAAAATTTAAAAGTATATGCCTGGTTGGCTACACCAGTTGTAAAGCAGATTCATGTGCTTAATTTTAAGAATTGAGCAAAAAATATTGCAGCACGAGGAAAGCGGGGATCCTCTTTTTTAAATAGTGACTAGTCAAAACTGTTTTCACATGCGATTGCACATGACTGGGCTCATAAGAACCACCCTGTTCCAGGGGTCTACAGGCTACTTTTAGTTATTCGGCCACTTTAGTTGTGATACAAACCTTATCAAAACATTTTAGACCTATGAACTAGGCTACGTGATGCCTGCGACTGCTTTGAAAAAGGTGCAAAAAATGTATGCGCCGCTTCTTGCCTTCAAAGGTGATAATATTCTAACCCCTCAGACTATTAGTTTGAATTGAAAATGTGCAAATGTCACGCACCTGTCGGGGCGGGGGGAAAAAAAGACATGTCATCCGTATGCACTTAAATATTGAATGGAGGACGCTTTTCCCGCAGTTCATTTTCATGCCAGCCGGGTAGGCTACTCCAGTTGTAAAGCAAAGCAATGTGCTGAATATTAGGAAGGTTGAGAAATAAATAAAGTAGGCCTAGACTATGGAAAGCTGATGGATCAACTTTTTAATGGAGGCCATCAGCTTTTCTCACAATTACATGGCCTATAGAAATGTTGCGCAACTTGGGCTTATTATAGGAACACTTTATTTCATTCCATGCATCAGCCAGCTATGAGGAGCTGGCTCTGGCTGCGCCACGGGCAACCCTAATTCACTCAAACTGTGAATGCCAGGGCTCTCATGAAGGGTTTGATTAGATTTTTGATTGCATTTGCATTGACGTCAGCGTGATTAGAGGAACAATAGAGCGCTGAGTACCAGGCCATTAGCGACTTGCGTTTAGCGTTTTGGTGTTTTGGTGAAGCCTCGTTACCTTGACTCAGCGGTCACATAGAATTTGACTGCAGTCATGACTTTTGACTGCTGCTGTAGCGGTAACACAGTCACCGTAACAACCTTATTTCTACTCTTACCATCTCCTGGAATTGTCATGCCATGTTTTGGCATGACAATGGAGTAGGCAAAAGCACAAACAGATCTGGGACCAGGCTCAATTTTGGGGGGGACTTTAACTTTGTGAAATTTCAGACGCATGACAGCAAAGAACACCTGGCCATGATGGAGAGGGTTCTGGGGCCCATACCTGTCCACCTACTACAGAAAACTAAGTATGTTTAGTGTTTGTTAATGATTTTTGGTTGATAAACCTGTCTCAATTTCAAGATGCAGATTTACATGATAATTGACAAATGGTTGTTGTCAATTAAGAGTGTGTAAATGTATGTTTTTAAATTGTCCCCCAGGAAGCGGCGGTATGTGCATCATGACCGGCTGGACTGGGATGAAAACAGTTCCTCAGGGAGATATGTGAGGAAGCACTGCAAACCACTCAAGGTAAAACTCAAACACTTACAGTTTGATAAGCACCATGCACATTAGGGACCCCAATGGAAGTAAGTCACTGACTTGATTGTACTGTCCCTGTCACGTTTAATAAAATGTATGTACTGTGTTCTTTAAAAAAAATTTTTTTTTACTAGTTTATAAAAATCAATCAATTCAGTAGCAACTAGCAAGCACCTTTTTGTGAATCAGAAATTCCACAATACAATCGCTGGAACAACCTCAATTGATCTTCACACATGAAATACTGTACAATAACTAAATGCTGTTTCTAATATGTACCGTTTCTCTTGTCCCCTTAGCAATACATGTCCTCCAGGAGCTCAGACCACGAACAGCTATTTGACCTGATCCACAGTATGATGGAGTATGACGTGTCCAGGAGGCTCACCCTGGAAGAGGCCATCTGGCATCCATTCTTCCACCCCATGAGGAAGGAGAGGAAAAAGTGACCCTGAAGACCACATCACTCACTACTCTACATTTCTCTACTCCAAGGGAGACTTCTATAGACTGCATCAGTCCGCTATCTATGAGATTATTACCCTTGTTTACATACCGATTGAGTTTACCTGCCTGCTTCCTTCAGATTTAATTTATTTAACTTGTGAATCCTCTTGATCCCCTTTGATTTGTGAATAAATTTGTTTACTATGTTCTCAAAATTGTGTTCCTTCACATTGAACTAACCCCCTTTTTTTTTTACTTCAGATTAATTGATTTGACATAAAATATTGTCATCGGGAAAATATGATTGCTCTTTAAAGTTGATTGATTGCTAGACATATTTTCTGGTAATTTTCAAGGCACTATGGTCAGTAAGACAGTGATAAGAATGCAGTCTATTGGTCTACTTGTAGTAGTCTTATTTATCCAGTTGATGGCAATACAACATCCCATGACTAGATTCCAGTTCCACACATGCAAGAGATGGGATTTGAAATAGACAAGTGCACTTTCCTTGATAAGTTTTAAAATGTATTTGTTGATACAACATTTGAATAAATAACATTGAGTGTGACATTTCAATCCACCCCCATTATTTTCCATTAATGGTTCATTTTATATTTCAATATTTTTTTCAAAGTACAGTACCATTTAATGGATTATGTCAAATCAATGAATGTTATTACTTTGCTTTGTTTTGAATAAGAGTAATTTGTTTCATTATTCAGGTTTTCATGCATTTATTCACCATTATTCTAGAGGTGAATTCTCAGGCAGCCTATTTTTATTGAGGGGACTTCGGGGAGTGCTAAGAATGGTATTTGGCACCCTGTCTCTGTCTTACTGGTCTAAATCATTCGACCTGAGAGCGCGTGAGCGCAACTACACAGCCTACGCTACTGTTGCGTCCAGCTTTCCTCCCCATTCACCTATACTCAGATGTAAACGTTCATTCTAGTGATGGCGCCGATGCTGTAACAAAGTGGCATTTTAAAAAATCGATTATTTCTAGCAGGAAATGTTGCACACAGGAAAAGTCCTTACAATTTATTTCTAGTAGTTTTTTGGCTGCCAACGTCAGGATGGGATCCCACGCAAAATCAGCGAATAAGAAGGCCAAGGAATCTATCAACTGCCTCAAATCAAACTTTTCATATTGTTTAGTCGGGCTGTTAATTGTCTTTTGTATCATGCTGTCGGTGTGTTCTATGGCGTTTTGTTTTTTGGTCAACTTCAAGACATCTTACCTGGAGTACAGAGTGCATACATTGGAGATGGAGAGAATGTTCCTGATCCATCCCGATGCATCCGCGCAGGATGAGAATGGAACAGTACCTGGTCTCCAGGATATCATTGAAAAAATTGTGCAAGAGGTGAGGATGACTTAAAATGTTAATATGACTTAAAATGTTAATAAAGTTAAACGTATCAGACTGATACAAATGCAATATTTTGAAGGATGATTTCTCACATTTTCGAATACAGTAAGGTTGCCTTTTTTTTAATCAACATTGTGGTAGCTGATCACCATAATCAAGTAACTAGGGCTGTTAAAAAAAAACAAATTAATTGCAAGATTTGCACTGATTAATCACGATTAAACGCCAATTCAGAAATTGCTCAAATTGAGCTGTAATTTTAAGATTTTTTATACAAAAAGCATTACAAGAATATTTACTTCTTGATTTTGTCCAAATTAACAGTAAGTAAAATCAGGTAAATTGATGAAGCACACTTTCTTTAACCTCAAAGTCAACACTGTTTTTTAATTGTATAGATATATTTGTTTTTAGCTGTATAGATTATGTATTTGTATGATTTCAGTGTATTTTGAATGCTTTCAGACAATTAGATTAATCACGATTAAAAATGGACTGATTAGCTCTGAAAGCCCTTTATGTAACAAGACTAATCTCTAGGCTAACTACTAATTTGACGCCTTCATTCAGACTGATCTCCAAATTCGAGATCCATTCAAAAATGGTTGTCCCATTTCTACCACTACTCTACCACATTTCTACCACTACTTACAGTGAGTGGGGCAAAAAAAAGTACTTAGTCAGCCACCAATTGTGCAAGTTCTCCCACTTAAAAAGATGAGAGGCCTGTAATTTTCATCATAGGTACACTTCAACTATGACAGACAAAATGAGAGAAAAAATCCAGAGAAAAAATCCAGAAAATTGTAGGATTTTTAATGAATTTATTTGCAAATTATGGTGGAAAATAAGTATTTGTTCACCTACAAACAAGCAAGATTTCTGGCTCTCACAGACCTGTAACTTCTTTAAGAGGCTCCTCTGTCCTCCACTCGTTACCTGTATTAATGGCACCTGTTTGAACTTGTTATCAGTATAAAAGACACCTGTCCACAACCTCAAACAGTCACACTCCAAACTTCACTATGGCCAAGACCAAAGAGCTGTCAAAGGACACCAGAAACAAAATTGTAGAACTGCACCAGGCTGGGGAGACTGAATCTGCAATAGGTAAGCAGCTTGGTTTGAAGAAATTAACTGTGAGAGCAATTATTAGGAAATGGAAGACATACAAGACCACTGATAATCTCCCTTGATCTGGGGCTCCACGCAAGATCTCACCCCGTGGGGTCAAAATGATCACAAGAACGGTGAGCAAAAATCCCAGAACCACACGGGGGGACCTAGTGAATGACCTGCAGAGAGCTGGGACCAAAGTAACAAAGCCTACCATCAGTAACACACTACGCCGCCAGGGACTCAAATCCTGCAGTGCCAGACGTGTCCCCCTGCTTAAGCCAGTACATGTCCAGGCCCGCCTGAAGTTTGCTAGAGAGCATTTGGATGATCCAGAAGAAGATTGTGAGAATGTCATATGGTCAGATGAAACCAAAATATAACTTTTTGGTAAAAACTCAACTCGTCGTGTTTGGAGGACAAAGAATGCTAAGTTGCATCCAAAGAACACCATACCTACTGTGAAGCATGGGGGTGGAAACATCATGCTTTGGGGCTGTTTTTCTGCAAAGGTACCAGGATGACTGATCTGTGTAAAGGAAACAATGAATGGGGCATTGTATTGTGAGATTTTGAGTAAAAAACATCCTTCCATCAGCAAAGGCATTGAAGATGAAACGTGGCTGGGTCTTTCAGCATGACAAGGATCCCAAACACACCGCCCGGGAAACGAAGGAGTGGCTTCGTAAGAAGCATTTCAAGATCCTGGAGTGGCCTAGCCAGTCTCCAGATCTCAACCCCATAGAAAATCTTTGGAGGGAGTTGAAAGTCCGTGTTGCCCAGCAACAGCCCCAAAACATCACTGCTCTAGAGGAGATATGCATGGAGGAATGGGCCAAAATACCAGCAACAGTGTGTGAAAACCTTGTGAAGACTTACAGAAAACGTTTGACCTCTGTCATTGCCAACAAAGGGTATATTACACAGTATTGAGATAAAATTTTGTTATTGACCAAATACTTATTTTCCACCATAATTTGCAAATAAATTCATAAAAAATCCTACAATGTGATTTTCTGGATTTTCTTTTCTCATTTTGTCTGTTATAGGTGAAGTGTACCTATGATAAAAATGACAGGCCTCTCTCATCTTTTTTAAGTGGGAGAACTTGCACAATTGGTGGCTGACTAAATACTTTTTTGCCCCACTGTACATCTTACATTTAACCTACATTCAAAGAAACATTATGCACTGTGTATAATTGTTGTCCCCTTTCAGAGACTGACCATAGCACTGCCCAAACTTCGCACTGCCAGGGAGGTCATTCAAGAGTGCTCCTGTCCTCCAGGTATGTTTCCTACTCTATGAAATCAAATCAAATGTTATTTGTCACATATACATGGTTCGCAGATATTAATGCGAGTGTAGTGAAATGCTTGTGCTTCTAGTTCCGACAATGCAGTAATAACCAACGAGTAATTTAACCTAACAATTCCACAACTACTACCTTATACACAGTGTAAAGGGATAAAGAATATGTACATAAAGATATATGAACGAATGATGGTACAGAACGGCATAGGCAAGATGCAGTAGATGGTATCGAGTACAGTATATACATATGAGATGAGTAATGTAAACATTATATTAAGTGGCATTGTTTAAAGTGACAAGTGAGGCCTTCCGGGTGGCGCAGTGGTCTAGGGCACTGCTTCGCAGCGCTAGCTGTGCCACCAGAGACTCTGGATTCGGGCCCAGGCTCTGTCACAGCCGGCCGCGACCGGGAGGTCGGTGGGGCGACGCACAATTGGCCTAGCCTCGTCCGGGTTAGGGAGGGTTTGGCCGGTAGGGATATCCTTGTCTCATCGCGCACCAGCAACTCCTGTGGCAGGTGCGCGCTAACCAAGGTGTCCAGGTGCACGGTGTTTCCTCCGACATCTTGTTGCGGCTGGCTTCCGGGTTGGATGCGCGCTGTGTTAAGAAGCAGTGCGGCATGGTTGGGTTGTGTTTCGGAGGACGCATGGCTTTCGACCTTCGTCTCTCCCGAGCCCGTACGGGACTTGTAGCGATGAGACAAGATGGTAATTACTAACAAATGGATACCAAGAAATTTGGGAGAAAAGGGGGTACAATTTAAAATAAATAAATAAAGTGACTAGTGATAACTCTTTTACATCTATTTCCATTATTAAAGTGGCTGGAGTTGAGTCAGTATGTTGGCAGCAGCACCTCAATGTTAGTGGTGGCTGTTTAACACTCTGATGGCCTTGAGATAGAAGCTGTTTTTCAGTCCCTGCTTTGATGCACCTGTACTGACCTCGCCTTCTGGATGATAGCAGGGTGAACAGGCAGTGGCTCGGGTGGTTGTTGTCCTTGGTGATGTTCATGGCCTTCCTGTGACATCGGGTGGTGTAGGTGTCCTGGAGGGCAGGTAGTTTGCCCCCGGTGATGCGTTGTGCAGACCTCACTACCCTCTGGAGAGCCTTATGGTTGTGGACGGAGCAGTTGCCGTACCAGGCAGCGACAGGATGCTCTCGATTGTGCATCTGTAAAAGTTTGTAAGTGCTTTTGGTGACAAGCCAAATTACTTCAGCCTCCTGAGGTTGAAGAGGCGCTGATGCGCCTTCTTCACAAAGCTGTCTGTGTGGGTGGACCAGTTTGTCCGTGATGTGTACGCAGAGGAACTTAACTTACTACCCTTTCCACTACTGTCCCGTCGATGTGGATAGGGGGGTGCTCCCTCTGCTGTTTCCTGAAGTCCACGATCATCTCCTTTGTTTTGTTGACGTTGAGTGTGAGGTTATTTTCCTGACACCACACTCCGAGGGCCCTCACCTCCTCCCTGTAGGCCGTCTCGTCGTTGTTGATAATCAAGCCTACCACTGTAGTGTCGTCTGCAAACTTAATGATTGAGTTGGAGGCGTGCATGGCCACGCAGTCGTGGGTGAACAGGGAGTACAGGATAGGGCTCAGAACGCACCCTTGTGGGGCCCCAGTGTTGAGGATCAGCGGGGTGGAGATGTTGTTACCTACCCTCACCACCTGGGGGCGGCCCGTCAGGAAGTCCAGTACCCAGTTGCACAGGGCGGGGGCGAGACCCAGGGTCTCGAGCTTGATAACAAGTTTGGAGGGTACTATGGTGTTAAATGCTGAGCTGTAGTCGATGAACAGCATTCTCACATAGGTATTCCTCTTGTCCAGATGGGTTAGGGCAGTGTGGTTGCGATTGCATCGTCTGTGGACCTATTGTGGCGGTAAGCAAATTGGAGTGGGTCTAGCGTGTCAGGTAGGGTGGAGGGGATATGGTCCTTGACTAGTCTCTCAAAGCACTTCATGATGATGGAAGTGAGTGCTACAGGGCGGTAGTCGTTTAGCTCAGTTACCTTAGCTTTCTTGGGAACAGGAACAATGGTGGCTCTCTTGAAGCATGTGTGGACAGCAGACTGGGATAAGGATTGATTGAATATGTCCGTAAACACGCCAGCCAGCTGGTCTGCGCATGCTCTGAGGACGCGGCTGGGGATGCCGTCTGGGCCTGCAGCCCTGCGAGGGTTAACACGTTTAAATGTTTTACTCACGTCGGCTGCAGTGAACGAGAGTCTGCAGGTTTTGGTAGCGGGCCGTGTCAGTGGCACTGTATTGTCCTCAAAGCGAGCAAAGAATTTATTTAGTCTGTCTGGGAGCAAGACATCCTGGTCCGCGACGGGCTGGTTTTCTTTTTGTAATCCGTGATTGACTGTAGACCCTGCCACATACCTCTTGTGTCTGAGCCGTTGAATTGCGACTCTACTTTGGCTCTATACTGACGCTTAGCTTAATTCAAAGAATTCAAACCTTTTTGTTTCAATATGAACCCTTTTCTTTTACAGGTTAATATGTTTAAAGTAAACAAACCAGCCCTGCTTTGATTGCCTTGTGGAGAGAAAAGCTACACTGTTTGTATTCGGTAATGTTTCCGGTCACCTTGCCCTAGTTAAAAGCAGTCGTTCACGCTTTCAGTTTTGCGCGAATGCTGCCATCAATCCACGGTTTCTGGTTTGGGAATGTTTTAATAGTTGCTGTGGGTACGACATTGCCGATATACTTTCTAATGAACTCGCTCACCGAATTCATCAATGTTGTTGTTGGACGCAATGCGGAACATATCCCAATCCACGTGATCGAAGCAGTCTTGAAGCGTGGAATCAGATTCGTCGGATCAGCGTTGAACAGACCTGAGCGCGGGAGCTTCCTGTTTTAGTTTCTGTCTATAGGCTGGAAGCAACTAAATGGAGTCGTGGTCTTTTCCAAAAGGAGGGTGGGGGAGGGCCTTATATGCGTTGCAGAAGTTAGAATAACAATGATCCAGGGTTTTACCAGCCCTGGTTCCACAATCGATATGCTGATAGAATTTAGGGAGTCTTGCTTTCAGATTAGCCTTGTTAAAATCCCGAGCTACAATGAATGCTGCCTCAGGATATGTGGTTTCCAGTTTACATAGAGTCAAATAAAGTTTGTTCAGGGCCATCGATGTGTCTGCTTGGGGGGGGAATATATACGGCTGTGATTATAATCGAAGAGAATTCTATTGGTAGATAATGCAGTTGACATTTGATTGTGAGGAATTCTAAGTCAGGTGAACAGAAGGACTTGAGTTCCTGTATGTTGTTATGATCACACCAAGATGTGTTAATCATAAGGCATATCCCCTGCCCCTCTTCTTACCAGAAAGATGCTTGTTTCTGTCGGCGTGATGCGTGAAGGTGGCTTCTACTCCCAGGTTGATAGAAGGAATTTCAAATATTAAATGGTTTACTATTACATTATCAGTCAACTTGACTTTTCTCAAACAGTTCAACAAAGTAGTCATCATTTTACAGAGTGTTATTCAATTGAAAACTATTCAGAGGAAGACAATGCTCAGGTATAGGCATATAAGCACATCTATTTGCAAAGTGTTATATTTGCTAAGCCTGTTAATGGTCAACATAATAAAGAGTGCATTCGGAAAGTATTCAGACCCCTTGAATTTTTCCACATTTTGTTACTTTACAGCCTTATTCTAAATTGGATTACATTTTTTTTTAATGTCCTCAATCCACACACAATAGCCCATAATGACAAAGCGAAAATAGGTTTTTAGACATTTTGCAACCGTATAAAAAATAAAAACAGAAATACCTTATTACCTTAAGTTTTATTATTACCTTAAGTACCTTAAGTTTTTTAAGTATTCAGACCCTTTGCTATGAGACTCGAAATTGAGCTCAGGTGCATGCATCCTGTTTTGATTGATCATCCTTGAGATGTTTCTACAACTTGATTGGAGTCCATCTGTGGTAAATTCAATTGATTGGACATGATTTGGAAAGGCACACGCGTGTCTGTACAAGGTCCCACAGTTGACAGTGAATGTCGGAGCAAAAACCAAGCCATGAGGTCGAGGGAATTATCCGTAGAGCTCCAAGACGGGATTGTGTCGAGGCACAGATCTGGGGAAGGGTACCAAAACACTTCTGCAGCATTGAAGGTCCCCAAGAACACAGTGGCCTCCATCATTATTAAATGGATGTAGTTTGGAACCACCAATACTCTTCTTAGAGCTGCCAGCCCGGCCAAACTGAGCAATCTGGGGAGAAGTGTCTTAGTCAGGGAGTGGACCGATAACCCGATTGTCACTCTGAAAGAGCTCTAGAGTTCCTCTGTGGAGATGGGAGAACATTCCAGAAGGACAACCATCTCTGCAGCACTCCACCAATCAGGCCTTTATGGCAGAGTGGCCAGACAGAAGCCACTTCTCAGTAAAAGGCACATTACAGCCGCTTGGAGTTTGCCAAAAAGACTCTCAGACCATGAGAAACAAGATTCTCTGGTCTGATGACACCAAGATTGAACTCTGAATGAACGTCTGAATGCCAAGCGTCACGTCTGGAGGAAACCTGGCCCCATCCCTACAGTGAAGCATGGGGGTTGCAGCATCATGCTGTGGGGATGTTTTTCAGCGGCAGGGACTGGGAGACTAGTCAGGATCGAGGGAATGAGGAACGGAGCAAAGTACAGAGAGATCCTTGATGAAAACCTGCTCCAGAGTGCTCAGAACCTCAGACTGGTGGCGAAGGTACACCTTCCAACAGGACAGCGACCCCAAGACAATGCAGGAGTGGCTTCGGGACAAGTCTCTTAATGTCCTTGAGTGGCCTAGCCAGAGCCCGGACTTGAATCCGATCGAACATCTCTGGAGAGCCCTGAAACTAGCTGTCCAGCAACACTCCCCATCCAACCTGACAGAGCTTGAGAGGGTCTACAGAAAAGAATGGGAGAATCTCCCCAAATACAGGTGTGCCAAGCTTGTAGTGTCATACTCAAGAAGACTCGAGGCTGTAATCACTGGCAAAGGAGCTTCAACAAAGTACAGATTAAAGGGTCTGATTTAGGGTTGCAAAGAGTCTGAAACTTTCCGGCTAATTTCCAGAACTTGTCCCGGGAATTTTTCATGGGAAGTTAAGTCCTGAAATTTTGTTTAAATTCATCAAAAAAGTAAGCTTATAACAGTGAACCTTTTTTTTTGTGGGATACACATAAGGCAATTATAGGTCTTGTGGCATAGTTTGGTTAAACTACCCCCAATTCAATGGAATTGCAACCCTCTGCATGCACAGTGCATTCTTCCATCACATGTGCAGCTGATTCTCAAGATCTTACACACTAATGAGATGCTATTGAGCCCACACTACCAAACTGTCTGAGCCAAGGACTACATGCTTTCAGGTAAGTTAGATTACAATACTGGGTGGGGTGAATATATTTTATACGACATACATGATTTTTTGTTAACTAGTAAATAGTAGCCTACAGCAAAGTGTGTCTAAATCATTTCTAACTTAACAATTTCTGCTAGTTAGTTTTTGCTACCATGTGGGTTTTAGCTTGCTTAAGCCTGCTAAGGAGTTTTAATTCGCCTGTTTGTTGTTGTTTAACTAACTCATTAACTATTTATCTGTACATGGAATTGTATTTTTTTTTTTTTTACCATTTATTTTCTAATCTTTACAGAAAAATGCCACGGGCACTTTCTGATGTGTGGAGACATTTCAACTGCAGATAATGTTGAAGGAAAGGCTGTGTACATTTGCAAATACTAAGCCAAATCATATGTGAAGAATGCAACAGAGATGCAGAATCATATGGCCAAGTGCATAATGTTTCCTCAGCGCTCACAACAAGCAACCTCTGACAAAAGTCCCTCTACTTCTATTCGAGGTGAAAATGATGAATCAGACACCTTATCGATAGCAACAGCTCATGGTCCTCCTGGAATCACAAGATTTTTCTAACTCAATGGAGGAACGTAGTCAGAGAAATGCTGATGAATGTCTTGCTCGAGCCGTGTATGCAACTGGTTCACCTCTGATGCTCATAGGCGATGTGTATTGGAAGAGATTTCTGAATGTTCTTCGCCCAGCATACACCCCTACAACCAGACATGCTTTATCTACTAATTTGCTGGATGCAGAGTTCAACTGAGTTAAAGTGAAGGTCAAGCAAATCCTATAGAAAGCATTGCAATCATCTCTGATGGGTGGTTGAATGTTCGTGGGCAAGGAATAATTAACTACATCATCTCCACCCCTCAACGAGTATTCTACAAGAGCACAGACACAAGGGACAACAGACACACCTGTCTCTACATTGCAGATGAGCTGAAGGCAGACATCAATGACCTTGGACCACAGAAGGTATTTGCACTGGTGACAGACAATGCTGCGAACATGAAGGCTGCTTGGTCTAAAGTGGAGGAGTCCTACCCTCACATCACACACATTGGCTGTGCTGCTCATACATTGAATCTGTTCCTCAAGGACATCATGGCACTGAAAACAACAGATACACTCTACAAGAGAGAAAAGGAAATGGTTAGGTATGTGAAGGGTCATCAAGTTATAGCACCAATCTACCTATCTGATGTTCACTCTGCTTGCAGATGTAAGAGAAGAAATCCGTACTGCCCTGCCCACTTCACTGTTGCGCCAAGTAGAGAAAACTGCAGTTCTGAAATACATAAAAAAGCATGAAGACTTCTGCCTGAAGCCCATACACGCCACATAGTACATGTTGGACCCCAAGTATGCTGGCAAGAGCATCCTGTCTTGTGCAGAGATCAACAAGGCCTATGGTGTCACCACTACCACGTCTTGCCACCTTGGCCTGGATGAGGGCAAAGTTCTTGGCAGTCTGGTGATGTACACTTCCAAGCAATGGCTTCGGGATGGAGATGCAATATGGCAGTCGTGCCAACATATCTCATCAGCCACCTGGTGGAAGGGACTTTGTGGATCTGAGGCTCTTTCCCCTGTTTCCTCCAAATCCCACCAACATCAGCCACCTCAGAGCGCAATTGGTCCTTGTTTGGGAACACACACCAAAGCACGCAACAGGCTGACCAATACAAGGGTTGAAAAATTGGTAGCCATCTGGGCAAATTTGAGGCTTTTTTGGTAAAACCTCAAATGTTTGTATTGATAAATATATCCAATACAGAAAACATCTACATTTAAATGGTATTTCCGTTATTTCCCATATATTCCCGTTAATTCCAACGGAAAGTTTCCACCTCTGAATATTTCCCAAAATGTGCAACCCTTGTCTGAACACTTTTGTAAATGTGATATTTTAGTTTATTTTGAATACATTTCCAGAAATGTAAATGCATGTTTTTGCTTCATTATAGGGTGAAATGTGGAAAAAGTCAAGGGGTCTGAATACTTTCCGAATGCACAGTATAGACAGTGTACAAAACATTAAGAACAACTTCCTAATATTGAAACACTCATGGGGGTGTCCACTGAAAGTTGACTAGCAACAACAACTGGAACCAAAAAGACACCCACCATGAGTGCCCAGTAAATTTGCCCAAGAACAATTAAACAAAAGGAAAATCCATATCCAAAAAATCTGACAAAGGAATGTTTTTCTAGAAATCAAATAGGGAGAGTCCCTCTACACCCCTCAAGACAACTGGAGGACTGGGACAGCTACTCTTAAATAGCACCTGGGCTAGCACAGGTGAAACACCTTCCCACTAATTAGATGGCAAGCCAACACAGGTGGAACACATACTGACTAACAAGGTGACACCAATCGGTGCACCCTACATGCTAAAGTGACGTACGTGCTGAAGTCCAACGTCAAAAGATAATGGAAAAACCAATGCCTGTAACACCTTCCCCCTTAAGACAGCAAATATATCCTACATGCTCACCACCAACAGAAAACAACTTTCATTGCACAACAGAATCATCTTAAACGTGTCGATTTCTGCAATATAAACATGATGTCTACTGGCTGTCAACAATTAAATACAAGACAAAACAGCCACCTCTTAAATGTATAAATGTATGTACAGTACCAGTCAAAAGTTTGGACACACCCACTCATCCAAGGGTTTTTCTTTATTTTTACTATTTTCTACATTGTAGAATAATAGTGAAGATATCAAAACTATGAAATAACACACATGGAATCATGTAGTAACCAAAAAAAAGTGTTAAACAAATCAAAATATATTTTATATTTGAGATTCTTCAAAGTAGCCACCCTTTGCCTTGATGACAGCTTTGCACACTCTCGGCATTCTCTCAACCAGCTTCATGAGGTTGCCACTTGGAATGCATTTCAATGAACAGGTATGCCTTGTTAAAAGTTAATTTGTGGAATTTCTTTACTTCTTAATGCGTTTGAGCCAATCAGTTGTGTTGTGACAAGGTAGGGGTGATATACAGAAGATAGCCCTATTTGGTAAAATACCAAGTCCTTATTATGGCAAGAACAGCTCAAATAAGCAAAGAGAAATGTCAGTCCATTACATTAAGACATGAAGGTCAGTCAATCTGTAGAATTTCAAGTGGAAACTCCTGCAATATCGATATGAACTTTCCTCTCGTAAGGAAAGTTATTACATCACTGCGGAGCTTCTCTCTCTTTTCAGCATTCACTCGATAGGCATGTTGTTTGATTGGGGCCGAGTCCCCAACGTCAATGTCATGCACTAGTACATTTGTCTGAGTTGTCACATCTGAGAAATAAACCCAGATATTCTAAAAGCAGTGCAACAATGTTGCCTTTTTCTTCTGGAGACAAGTGTGGCAAAAAGACAAAAGGTTTTCTAGAATCTCTGAGTTACTCTACCGGACAACCGGCACAGGGTGTATTGGGCTGTCCTCGTACTCTTGAGAAAGACTATAGTCAATGGTGACAGCAGTGGCCACAGGTAGACCATCACAACCAGTTTCCTCTGAGTTCGCCACCCAATCGTAGCGGGTCAAGTATGGTTTCAACATGACACAGCCGGGTTTTTCTCCTACGCTCCGGTGTGGCGATGATGTAATCCAGATTACCAATTTTTGTCATTATGGGGTAAGGACCTGAAAAGCGAGTCAGCAACAGTGACCCCAGGACGGGCAACAAAACCAGGTCGAAAGTGCGGTTTCGGTCCTACCGATTGGACCAAACTTTCATTTTCGTTTGCAACTTCTCCAGATTCTCACTGGCAAACTCACAGGTGCGATGTAATCTGTATTGAAAAGCACTAACGTGCTTCAACAGATTTTTAAAAATGTTTTTTAAGGTGTTGCCCTGCAACAACCTCTCTCTCAGCAAGCTCAAAGGACCTCTGACATGATGTCCAAAGACGAGTAATAGTACGCTGCTGCTACACTCTGTTTAGCATATATGCATAGTCACTTTAGCTATACATTCATGTACATACTACCTCAAATGGGCCGACCAACCAGTGTTCCCGCACATTGGCTAACCGGGCCTTCTGCATAGCGTCCCACCCACCACCCGCCAACCTTTCTTTTACGCAACTGCTACTCTCTGTTCATCATATATGCATAGTCACTTTAACCATATCTACATGAACATACCAACTCAATCAGCCTGACTAACCGGTGTCTGTATGTAGCCTCGCTACTTTTATAGCCTCGCTACTGTATATAGCCTGTCTTTTTACTGTTGTTTTATTTCTTTCCATACCTTTTGTTCACCTAATACCTTTTTTGCACTATTGGTTAGAGCCTGTAAGTAAGCATTTCACCTGTTGTATTCGGCGCACGTGACAAATAAACTTTGATTTGATTCATTTGGACTAAAATCAAGAGATTACGGAACAACCTCACATGCTGCCAACAGCTCAAGAGGAACCCCTTCATCCAATTCTTTCTCAAACTCAAAGCAGTAAACTCTCAACATAGACTTCAAAGTCTGATGAAATCTCTGAAGAGCACCTTGAGACTCTGAGAGGTAGACACTAGAGGGGCAATGGGTAACACCCAATTGCTGTAGCACTTCCTGCAAGACCTTTGACATTAAATTTGAACCTTGATCCGACTGCACCTGCACTATCTGCGGAAGTCCAAACGTTGGAAATAATTTCACCAGGGCTTTAGCAATACTGGGAGCCAGAATTTTCTTCATTGGAATGGCCTCAGGGAAACAAGTGGCAGCACACATAATGGTCAAGAAAAACAGTTTACCACTCTGCTTTGTGCAAAGGACCAACACAAAGCACCAGAACCCTGCTGAAAGGTTAGGTGCAACCGGTACAGTTTGGTTTACACGTCTGCTGGCAAACGCAACAGGATTTACAGTAAGCCATAACATCCTGTTTCAGACCAGGCCAGAATAAGTTACGCAAGATACAGTCATACGTCTTGTTGACCCCAAGATGGCCTGTCATACTTCCATCGTGAGCCAACCTCTATCTCTTGTCGAAGCGTAACTGGAATGACAATTTGACATACACTGGGCCAATCGTCTTGCCCAGAAGGGGTGCGAGAATGCCATTTTATCATTAGAACACCATCTCCGTCAAAGTAACCCACACAAACGTATCTCAGCAAAAAGAGGGGTGAGGGAAACATATTTACTCTGTTCCGCAATCAGCTGCTTTCTAGACATTGAAATGTCACATGGAGGGACCCTCTCTTCCTTCAGCGGTCCAACAAACTCGCCTCACCTTTGGGGTTTTCAAAGGAGAGGTCAAGGGTTAGGGTTCACCCATAAACGTCTCAGACAGATCGTCCATGGTGGGACTTTCTTAGACAGCACGTGTAATGGCAAACGCTGGGAACACTCTGATACCCCATCAGGTTCCTCTACTCTGGGTTCCTTACAAATGACAGGATTTGGCACGACCTTCCCTCCAGCCAAATCATTGCCCAAAATTAATGAGACCCCCTTAACAGGTAAGCTCAAACGACAAAGGAACCAGAAATAAGATCAGACTCAAGAACTATATTATACAAATGAACTTCCATGCAACCCATCCCCACGCCCCGCAGCAAAACACTGCAACCACCCACGGAAGTGTCAGAACAAGGCAAAACAACCCCAAATCGAAGGATTGGGCTCCCCCAGTGTCACACAGTATCTTAACCGGCTGCTTATTAACAGCATCACGACTCTGCCAAGACACAAACCCGTCTGAAACAAACGGTTCATACACATCTGATCCAAAATCATATTTAGGAGATACACCAATCCCAACCAGAGACTTAATTAATGGGCCGGAGCACTCTCACAAGAAGAAACCGCCTTTCCTCCCTCTCTTTCTGTTTCCACTTAGGACACTGAGAGACAATGTGTCCTTTCTCGTGGCAGTAATGACAAACTAGCGCTTACAAAAAAACTGCTGGTGCTGATCTTTATCTTTGGCCACTTTCGAAATGCACTGAAATCTCGCAGTAGGAGGTGACTTTCTCTGGATTGCTTTTTTTGTAAGTATAACTCCTGGGTGCTTGGTTTGGGAACATATTTTTACGTGTCAATACAAACTTATCTGCAACAACTGCAGCTTTCTCAAGAGTGAGATCCTTTTTCTCATAAATGTAGGTTGCAACCCTTTCGTGAAGGCAATTCTTGAGCTGCTCGATAAGTTTGTGTCTTTAATTCCTTAAGGCCCTTGACCCCTTGAGAACCATGCTTGTTCCCTTGCGAACTCAACATGGCTTTGTGATTCTGTCTTTTCATAATTTACAGAGCTGTTGTCTGTATGCCTCTGGGACCAACTTGTAAGGATAGCAGCTTTAACAGTGTCAAAATCTGAACTCCGGTCAAGTGATAAAGCGGCATACACCTTCTGAGCTTTTCCCTCAAGAACACTTTGGAGGAGCGGTGAACAAATATCTTGTGGCCATTCCAGGGATGTGGCAATCCACTCAAACAGAGCAAAACATACATCCACCTTCCCCTCGCGGAAATCCGACCAAGCTCAAACTCCGCCAAGGGTACAGGACCCGATTCGTAGTACCTCCAGATCCATCTCCCCTTGCCGCGCTTCTAGTTCCATGTCTCTTAATCGAATGGCATGCACATGTTCCTCCTGCACTAGTCTGGCTGCACATTCTCTTTCCCATTCCATGTGCTCAAACTCCAATTTCTGTTGCTCCAATCTTTCCTCAACTTCTCGTTCCCTTTCCTTGTGCTCGAGCTCCAGTCTCTTGCTCCCACCCTGCCCCTCATTTCACCTCTCACAGCCGCACGTCTACGGGACTCACCCCACTACCCGCAAAATCCCTTTCATCAGCTTCCACCCCACTACCCGCAGCACCCCCTTCCTCAGCTTCCACCGCACTACCCGCAGCACCCCCTTCCTCAGCCTCTCCCTCAGGAAGGATTTCCTTCTCCACCAAAGCAAGTACCAATCAACTCTTTGACTATTGCTTTTGGATCGCCAGATGCCACCTTGATGTCATAATGCTTTGCAATGATGGGCAGATTCACCTTTGTACATTTATTTAGCATCTCCCATATAGGATTTTCCACAAATTCTTCAAACTTAAAGTCCAGTACATTATTTTAATTTTCCTGTGTGTTTATGCAAATTTAGAAATGATTCCCACAATCTCATAACCACTCAGGGTGGATGTCAGTGACAGAAACTCTGCCACAAGTGTATTTTGAACACTCAACTATCTCGGCACAGCAGAGCTTCTGAGTAGGTGATCAGAGCGACTCCCCTACTCAAGGGAAACAACATCCCGGATGAGCCCCAATTTTGATGCGTTCCCCAGCAAGAAAAACAAAAATGTTGCTCAAACATAAGAGGGAACTAACAAAGAGTCACTGACCAACAACCAAAATGAAACAGGTGGGGTTTTGGGATGGGTTTTGAAAAACACTCATGGGGGTGTCCACTGAAAGTTGACTAGCGACAAATACTGGAACCTAAAAGACACCCACAAGGAGCGTCCACTAAATTTTCCCAAGGCAAACAAAAGAAAAAACATCACCAAACTTAAAGACAGGAAGCAAACCAAGAAGTTGGCGCAAAACAAAAACAGAGAAGATCAGAAGATCAGATATAGGATCTTCCCTTTATCTCAAGACAACTGGAGCACTAATGAGATGGCAAACCAGCACAGGTGGAACACATACTAACTATGTGACACCAATTGGTGCGCCTTACATGCTAAAGTGATATACGTGTTAAAGTCAAACCTCAAAACATAAATGAAAAACCAAAACCTGTAACAACCCATAAACTCAAATGAGGAATGTTCTGTTTATTCATGGGTACAGGGTTCCCCACGAGCGGGATATGAAAGGTGCATGTAAAACAGCCTTGTTTTTTGTGTTGCTCCTCAAGAAATGATGGCGGCCATGACAGAAGCCAAACATGAGTTGACTTGGGGGTGTGGTTTGATGTGGGTGTTTCTTGCGTGTGTTCCTGCCACCACTAAGACACACCCATCTGTCAGAACCAAGGGGCCAGGGTTTTGGTTGAGAAGCACAGTTTCAACTGCTCCTACAGTTTTGCTTCGGTACTGCAGTTTAACTGAGACCCAGCCCCAAACATTTTTTTTCCATTCACCGCCACATAGAGAAATCAGATTTGAAAATTCCTAATAAGACACTCTAGTCATCACATTTGTGCACAAAACATCCACAAATTATTAAAATAATTGTCCAATGTCTGCCATGTTTTTGAATGATGTGATGACGCTGTCGCTGCTCCCTGTGGGCACTGAGTACTAGTGCGCATGTGACGTTGGTCCGTATATACTGGATGCAACCCAGATATAGACTGTCCATGAATCGGCGTATGTGAAAATGAGTAGATTACCTTGAAAACAATGGTTGGACATCTTGGATGCCTATCAGCATCAGCATTTTGTCTGGTGGTAATGGGGCTACCTTGGCAAATATACCTTCCTGTGTGATGTCCCATATATAACAAGGAGTTATATAACTCTTCACATAACACACATTACCTGTCATTGTTGATGAAGCCGTCTGTGTCATCAGGGCAGTAACTTGGGTCAGTATCAGAGGCCTCATGATTGCGTGCCCTTTTCATAGGAGTCGAGGGAGACTGGCAACAACGGAGGATGTGTCACAAGGGTACTTGTGTCGCATGACACGCTTTAGTTATGAGGTCTTGCCTGACATGCTGTGAAAAAAAATCAAGTGAACGGTGAATGAAATCATATTTGGGGATCGCTAAACCATTGTAATCACATTGCTGGACATGCTATGATACCCGTATTTGCTCCTGGTAGGTCCTGTCGTCCGTTCATGAGCAGGGGATCAGTCTGGCACCCAACTGTACGTTCTCTAACAGAAAAACAGGGTCAACGATTGTCATCATCCCTCAATTATAAACACAGATTGAGAAATAATGTAATCTCGTTTGGAAGCTAATTCTGTGCTTCACAGATGTATACTGACTGGCACCAGATTGGATTAGATTCAGGCCGTTGCTGCTAGTTAGTACACTGTTATAGTCAGACATGAGTTAGTTAGTACCACCATGGAAATACGATGACATTGCTAAAGTAGGCAAATAATTAGTAGGAAACAACTGCCATGTTGTCAAATTTACTTTAGAGAGATGGCAATGTTGCCATTACTGTTACTAGAAAAGTAAAATAATTGCTCGCAAATGCTAATGTTAGCAAGCTAAAATATAGTGGTCCACTGTTCCCCTCAATCTTAGTTAGCTGGCTAAAGTTATACTGCATCCAAAGTCAATCTGGCGACATCAAAATCATGACAAAAGGTTTTCCTACTAATTATTTGTCTTACTTTGAAATGCTATTGTGTTTCCAAGCCAAATCCGAGTTGAATTGCGGTAGGCTAACGTTAGCCAGCTATACTGAACAAAAATATAAAAACAACATGTAAAATGTTGGTCACCATGATTCATGAGATTAAATAAAGATCCCAGAAATGTTCCATATGCACAAAAAGTTTATTTCGTTCAAGATTTGCTTATATCCCTGTTAGTGAGCATTTCTCCTTTGCCAAGATAATCCATCCACCTGACAGTTTTGGCATTCAAGAAGCTGATTAAACAGCATGATAAAACTACACAGATGCATGTTGTGTTTGGGACAATAAAAGGCCATTCTAAAATGTGCAGTTTTACTACACAACACAATGTCACAGATGTCTCAAGTTTTGAGGGAGCATGCAATTGGCATGCT
This sequence comes from Oncorhynchus mykiss, assembly GCF_057628025.1. Classification (NCBI taxonomy): domain Eukaryota; kingdom Metazoa; phylum Chordata; class Actinopteri; order Salmoniformes; family Salmonidae; genus Oncorhynchus; species Oncorhynchus mykiss. The sequence continues at coordinate 50,149,344 of NC_143031.1, forward strand.
GACTGCAGGAATGTCCACAGGTGTTGCCAGAGAATTGAATGTTAATTTCTCTATCATATGCCGCCCCCAACATAGTTTTTGTAAATTTGTCAGAACGTCCAACCGGCCTCACAACTGCAGACCACGTGTAACCACACCAACCCAGAAACTCCGCATTCGATGGCCACTGTAACGCTGGAGAAGTGTGGAGCTTGGCAAAATGGGGCATGATTTGTTGACGTAATTGTAATCCAAACCCAACCTTCATTTACTTGTTGTGATGCTTTAGACGAGACTTACTTTATGACCAAAATGATCCTATTTACACATAATACATTTTGACACTATAATAAATGTTTCTGACTCATATCGATGCTACATGGGCCGTTTTCAAAGGGACTAGATGGTTTTTAGGGGCAGTTGCTCTTAACAGCCTAAAGAAGATCTATAGAAAATCTCAAGGATAAACTGATAGTATTGAAGGTATGAGAGTTTATTCTCCTGTCCTGTACTTTGATGCTTCATCCCAAATGTTAAAATGTGATTACTCACATGCCTCTGCATGACTTCAAATCAGCATGGAAATGTACAGGGGCACTTGGGTCCTAAATGGAATTCAATCTGATACTGTATGTTGGTCCTCCCTCAAGCCCTGCCTGGATTTATATTTTGAAATGTTACCCAGGCAGGAGTTGACATTTGATATATTGTGTCTGTGTGGTGAAGGTGGATGGCACGGTAGTGTTGTCTCTAGTCCTGAGACCTGGGATCAACTGTAGCCTCACCCTCTGGGGTGGGAAGTAAGCTTGTTTGTAGTGATGTGTATGGATGGCTTCAGAGTGCGGTGTTGGCAAGAGCATAGTGATGTATCCTGGAAGAGTTGGTTCTCACCAGAGCCATGTATTTATTTTCAAAATATATGTCTCTGGTTCTCACTACAGCAATGTTACTGCTCCACTTGTTGGCTTCCTTTCAACATTTCTGTCTCTGTGGTAGTATACTGTATGCCATTATTCACTCCAACAGTCCTACCCCGCCACTCACTGCTCATCATGTTTTGAGAATAGTGGAACAGTGACATTTCTGAGCTGACTGACACGGTGGTCAAGGTCACAAGCTGAGTACTTTTCATCAGTTTTATACAGCAAGAACCTCTCACATGTGGAAGTTATACAAAGTCAAATGTGGTTTGATTTTGACGGCATTACTTTTTTGAGCCAGCTTGGCTATGGAACATTAAGATTTATAACCGTCTATCGAATGAAATCGGAGAAGACGGTATGCTTAGCCTTGTATTAATAAGTACACTTTTTTTTCATTCTCATCTTATTTTCCGGAACGTAGTGTTTTGCTTGAAACAGGAATGACAGGTATACTACAGAATCTTTGGAAGGACGTGTCTCTTTATTGCTACTCATTGGTTGGAAGCATTATATGTGTCTCTATATGATTTCACAGAAACATAGCTCACCTTTAGTTGATTGGTCTCCTGTTGTGACTGCCAAAATATGTCCAGTTTTCCACTGTACAGCATCTGCTACACAGGGCAAGATGAATTCATTGGTATTGCCAACATTCAGAGATGGAATGTTTTCATGTGAGTGGGACCTGACTGAAGGTAGAAGGCCTTTAGTACAACCCCTCATCTCAAAGTTCAGGAACTGAACAGATGAATGCTTGTGCAACCTCAGGAACATGTATCTACGTTAGTTTGAAGAGCATTGGCCTCCCAATTAAGAAGTAAACCCAAATGCTTAAGGCACCGGAAGACTGTATTCTTAGGAATAACAAAAGGGTCTATTTTGTCCTGCCTAGGTTGGCCTCAGGTTTTGTGTACCGGGCTCTAAACATGAAAACACTTAAGGGGGAAACAGCATGGAGTTGGCGAGTGAACATGAACTACCAAAGGCAACAAAGCCTTGTCTACGCTAGCTGCACACTCAAATTTCAATTGGTTCGATTTTCATTGACAGGTGGTGCTTGTGTATTTGTTAAATCTGAACAGACGCAAGGTAAGAAACCAGTGCCCCTTTCTCAGTGCCCTGCACTTTAAAGGATGGAGGGCTACAAACGCTGTCTTTTATACCACAAATCCTAGCCTTTCCTTCCTTTACAACAACATGCTAATTCCTTGTGGTGCAAAGAACAATGTTATGCTTTATGATAAACCCTTTTCTTCCAGCACCACAAAGCGTCCTTAACTCCAGTTAACGGTGGAGGTGGTCCTTCACTCTTCACCATGGTATTTTTTCACTCATGGAACTGTGGGATTAGCTAGTCTCTGTCCAAATGTGGCTATTGTGCTCTCTCAAAGAGACATGGGAGTATTTCAAAACACAAGTGCTTGGGGGGCTGACGCAGTAAACAGGCAAGCGCCTCTTGACCACTAGTGCCAAAGCTATCTTACTCTTACTGCCATACCTTTGTGAGGGAAAAGGATTGATGATGACCTGACTTTACATTTGCAATTGACTTAATTGATACATAATCTGTTGTGTATTATCTAGTTATTGCCTAAATGAATCTAGTTTACCACTACAGGATTGGTGTGTCCCCCGCGGGACGGTTGAGCTAACGTAGGCTAATGCGATTAGCATGAGGTTGTAAGTAACAAGAACATTTCCCAGGACATAGACATATCTGATATTGGCAGAAAGCTTAAATTCTTGTTAATCTAATTGCACTGTCCAATTTACAGTAGCTATTACAGTGAAATAATATGATGCTATTGTTTGAGGAGAGTGCACAATTATGAACTTGAACAGTTATTAATAAACCATTTAGGCACATTTGGGCAGAAATGTGAAACATGAGAAACAGAAATGCAATGGTTCATTGGATCAGTCTAAAACTTTGCACATACACTGCTGCCATCTAGTGACCAAAATCTAAATTGAGCCTGGGCTGGAATTATGGCCTTTCTATTGCATTTCAAAGATGATGGTACAAATAAAATTATAAAAAAACGCATGTTTTTTCCTTTGTATTATCTTTTACCAGATCCAATGTGTTATATTCTCCTACATTCATTTCACATTTCCACAAACTTCAAAACGTTTCCTTTCAAATGGTATCAATAATATCCTTGTTTCAAGTCCTGAGCTATAGGCAGTTAGATTTGGGTATGTAATTTTAGGCGAAAATTGGGGAGGGTCCAATCCTTATTAAAGTGCAGACTGTCAGCTTTAATGTGAGGGTATTTTCATCCATATCGGGGGAACCATTTAGAAATTACTGTACTTTTTGTAAATTTTCCCCCCATTTTAGGCAACCAAAAATATTGGGGCAAAATATTTTACAGTGCGTTAGGAAAGTATTCAGATCCCTTGATTTTTTTCCCACACTTGTAACCGACCAGCTTGATTTGGTCTTATGTAGCAAAATTTTAAGTGGTATTTTTTACATTGAATAACAGTAGAGACTCAGAGCTACAAAATGGTATATCATACTGCTTTGAAAGTTTATAAACTTGTAACCTCAGTTTTGAGGACATGGCCCTTGAATGTTTTGGTACTCATACTGGAGAGCGCTACTTTGTCAACACGCATTCAGCATCGTTCACACCCTGTTAAGCTTTAGTCCCACCCAGCCCTTAACTTCATAGTGGTTGCAACAAAAGGTGCTGGAGTACAGAGCCAAAAACATCAACAAATGTGTCACTGTCCCAATACTTTTGGAGTTCACCGTATGTCTGACTCTGTATATTTTTGCGTGCACACATGCATGATACAACCTCAAAGAAAACTCCCTGAATTGGAATGACAACCTATATATAGATAACTAAAGAGGTGAGTAAAAAAACTGTTAAACAGCTTACTTGACAAGGTAATCCTTACACAAAGATAGTAGGCATGATTTCTTTTGGGCCTCAAAAATGCAATTGTACATGTTGAATATCTGTGTAGAAAAATATGCCTGCACATTGTACAAACCTCTCTTGTTCAAAAAGGAAATTGAGTCTTGAGTCAGGGGGTTTATTGAAATAACCAGTCTGTACATATTTGCCTCAAAATATGGGTAAAAGAAACAATGAAAGCTTGGTCCCTTATTGAAAGCATCTGTGCATGGTCTGTGGGAGGGCATTTGGCTAGCTTTCTGCACTGCTGTAAAATCTCTCTCCTTTCTCTTCAACATTTCACAATTTCATTGAATACAACGTGAGGCCTTTTACTCCCTGAGACGGAAGGGGTATGGAAATGATTATGGAATGTTAAGTTTAATTGTCCAGAATCCTAGGTGATTGTTTGAATGGTTAGTTGTTTGGTAGATTGAGGGAAATGCCCCCCTCTCCCTGGGTGTCCCTAGGTATAAAACCCTCAAATCCCGATATGCCCTCTCATTTGTTTTGGGTGGATGGTTTTTACCCTTCCACTAAGCTGCTCTGTCCCGTTGGAGTTTCACTATACCTTCTGGTGGTGTTGAAATAGACTAAAGTCATATTTTGTGGTACCAAAGTCCTTGTCCTTTAAATCCATGTTTCATTTTGATGTGTGGTACACGCTTCTTTTGATTGTGTCTCGACATTGCTTTCATTGCTTTCATTGCTCTGTGCTTGCTAAATATCAAATTATATCTACATGTATTTGGTCCCCCCAAAAGTATTGGCTTCGGAGTGGACTTTGCAGGCCTGTTGCTGTCAAAATGTGTTAAACTGTCACGATTGTTATAAGGAGTGGACCAAGATGCAGCGTGGTATGTATTTTCATTATACTGTAGCTCTACTGTACTGTACCTGTTTTGTGTTTTTATATGAGTTTGAAATTCTGTTTAGTTCCAGTTAGTTTTTAGATCCACATTACTAGTTTTTATATAGTTACAATTGTATCAAAACATTTATATTGTGCTCTATAGTATAGTGCCTTGCGAAAGTATTCTGCCCCCTTGAACTTTGCAACCTTTTGCCACATTTCAGGCTTCAAACATAAAGATATAAAACTGTATTTTTTTGTGAAGAATCAACAACAAGTGGGACACAATCATGAAGTGGAACGACATTTATTGGATATTTCAATTTTTTTTAACAAATCAAAAACTGAAAAATTGGGCGTGCAAAATTATTCAGCCCCCTTAAGTCAATACTTTGTAGCGCCACCTTTTGCTGCGATTACAGCTGTAAGTCGCTTGGGGTATGTCTCTATCAGTTTTCCACATCGAGAGACTGACATTTTTTCCCATTCCTCCTTGCAAAACAGCTCGAGCTCAGTGAGGTTGGATGGAGAGCATTTGTGAACAGCAGTTTTCAGTTCTTTCCACAGATTCTCGATTGGATTCAGGTCTGGACTTTGACTTTGCCATTCTAACACCTGGATATGTTTATCTTTGAACCATTCCATTGTAGATTTTGCTTTATGTTTTGGATCATTGTCTTGTTGGAAGACAAATCTCCGTCCCAGTCTCAGGTCTTTTGCAGACTCCATCAGGTTTTCTTCCAGAATGGTCCTGTATTTGGCTCCATCCATCTTCCCATCAATTTTAACCATCTTCCCTGTCCCTCCTGAAGAAAAGCAGGCCCAAACCATGATGCTGCCACCACCATGTTTGACAGTGGGGATGGTGTGTTCAACTGTGTTGCTTTTACGCCAAACATAACGTTTTGCATTGTTGCCAAAAAGTTCAATTTTGGTTTCATCTGACCAGAGCACCTTCTTCCACATGTTTGGTGTGTCTCCCAGGTGGCTTGTGGCAAACTTTAAACGACACTTTTTATGGATATCTTTAAGAAATGGCTTTCTTCTTGCCACTCATCCATAAAGGCCAGATTTGTGCAATATACGACTGATTGTTGTCCTATGGACAGAGTCTCCCACCTCAGCTGTAGATCTCTGCAGTTCATCCAGAGTGATCATGGGCCTCTTGGCTGCATCTCTGATCAGTCTTCTCCTTGTATGAGCTGAAAGTTTAGAGGGACGGCCAGGTCTTGGTAGATTTGCAGTGGTCTGATACTCCTTCCATTTCAATATTATCACTTGCACAGTGCTCCTTGGGATGTTTAAAGCTTGGGACATCTTTTTGTATCCAAATCCGGCTTTAAACTTCTTCACAACAGTATCTCGGACCTGCCTGGTGTGTTCCTTGTTCTTCATGATGCTCTCTGCGCTTTTAACGGACCTCTGAGACTATCACAGTGCAGGTGCATTTATATGGAGACTTGATTACACACAGGTGGTTTGTATTTATCATCATTAGTCATTTAGGTCAACATTGGATCATTCAGAGATCCTCACTGAACTTCTGGAGAGAGTTTGCTGCACTGAAAGTAAAGGGGCTGAATAATTTTGCATGCCCAATTTTTCAGTTTTTGTAAAAAATGTTTGAAATATCCAATAAATGTCGTTCCACTTCATGATTGTGTCCCACTTGTTGTTGATTCTTCACAAAAAAATACAGTTTTATATCTTTATGTTTGAAGCCTGAAATGTGGCAAAAGGTCGCAAAGTTCAAGGGGGCCGAATACTTTCGCAAGGCACTGTATATTATTTAGTTTTAGATTTAGTGTTAGGGACAGAATGTACTCTATGCGTGGGGGCTACCGGTACTTTAAAGTTACCGGAATCTTAAAGAAATGGCAGTAATTAACAGGTAATCTATGGCACGTTATGGTAACTTTGGTAATGTATACTTGAATAACTTTAAATTTTTTTAATTAAAATATAGTATTTAAAAAATATATATATATATCTGTGTCCGTATTGTCCACGAGTTTCCAGTGGCTAGACCATATGGTTCAAGAGAAAATAGCCTAATTAATAAAAAAAACCCATCTAATCAACAATTACATTATTTTCAATGAACTCTGCAACTTTTCCAACTATTGACTTTTTTCACAACTGCCACCAGTTTGGCGCAAAAACATTTACAACAAAGAAATAGGATACTTGATATAGTAAAATAAATAAAGTTAGAAAAAAACCCAACTCATATTGATGGTTTATATTTAGGATAATGTTTTACAGCTTCATCATTACATTTTTTGTATTTTTATAATCTTATTTTGTTATTTTATATATTTTACATGTAATTAGACCACACAGAGGGCCAGCGATAATTACAGGCACCTGTGATAATCGGAAGTACCCAAAAGGGCCACAGGATGTGTTAAAATACATAAAAAAGCCGCTCCTTGTTGGGAGCCATTTATATGTTGTATAGTTTTTGGGAATGTCACATCTTGTCACTGTGGGGCAGTAATGCATATGGTGATGGGTCAGGTCATAGGCTAGGTTTCAAGGTAGACAGCGAGATGATGTAGAATAGATGCGTAAAGTAGTAGTGGGTCACTTTCCACAACAGCACAGAGCGTTGAGGCGTGAGGCTAAATTTCTCAGCTGTTTTGGTCCCGTAGCTACTACTTTCAGCCGCCATGTTGATCTGAGTCTTGCTGTTGGAAAACCACATCTGTGGTCCGACTTTTGGCTGTCGCAGATGCACCTCCCCGGACTTCACTCCTCGGCTTTCATCTACAGTCGTTGCTTTAGCCTTTACCACTCAAACACGCCCAATATCTGCAGTGCGGCTCACGGCAACGTCACCTCGCTGAGTCTACCTTTTAAATTATAAAATCAATCTCAATGTGACCTGCCAGATTCAGAAGCTTGAGAACCCCCATTAAGAAGAAGAAAAAAAAAACACTTGAAAACCTCGAGAAAGTGTGTGTCTGCGTGTGTTCATACATGAACACATGAGTGCATGTGAGTCTGTGTGTGTTTGTCTCTATGTGTTTGTGTTTGTCTGTGCATGCCAGATGTATATCTATTATGTCTAGTCCCTTTAGAAAATCATCTTGTCTTGTTCTTGTCCATCAGCACAGATACTGTAGACCTCCCTCTCAACAACAAGTTGTTCAAACAGATTTGAAAGGTCATTTAGGGTGACAGTCCTCTACTCTCTGATGGGTGGATTTGAATGGGTGGGGATGTCACTCAATCGTGTCCATAGGCTCATTAGCAGCAAAAGGAACACCTCACTTTTAGACCTCTCCTTTTTCTTTATGTTACATAACCTTTGACTTCTAAGCTATTTATTTACCCATGATACACCGTCCCATCTCATAAAACCCTTCGCCTAGGCCAGAGTTTCAAAGAAGGGTCCCTGGATCTAGAAGATCTCTGAAAGGGGGGTTGATTGCAAATGCTCGCCGGCATGCTGCCAGGTTGCATGAGCATGCTGCTGTGTGTAAGAGTAGCCTGATCGGTTTTAGCGCCGCCAGCTCTAATCTTAATTGCAAATCTCTCAAATGCCTCCAGTCAGCCAGAGCGTCCTGGGTTTTTTGTTTTCCTTCATCTGTGTGGCTGCATGCCATGTTTCTTCACAGTTTAACATCAAGTTCTGCGTGTCCCCTGATATTACCTCTGAGATGCATTTCTCTAGCCGGGCTGGAGGCCTGTAGACAGTGGACTGCTGTTTCCTGTCTGGCTGGGGAGTTGACTGGGTTTATTATTGTGTTTGTTGTGGAAGTGTAAAGGTTTGTGTTGTCTCTTAGTCTGGAACGCTCCAATACACAGACAGGTTTATTTAGCGCCTCTCACTGTTTACTTTGTTCATCTGTTTCATAGTGTTCCGTTGCCAAATCTCACGTTGTTGATATGATTTTGTTTATAGCAAAATTAAATAAAATGTAAACTTTTATTATAAAAGCTAAAAGTTATTCAGAGTGTCTACAATATGCACAGTAACAGTATTTGGATTAAATTAGAAAAATCTAAATTATATTTTGCATGGCTAGTAGATCGTTGACGTTGTTTATAAAAATGTACTTGGACTGTAGACTATATTATGCAACTCTGTAAAATATTTGACATTTTAGTCATTTAACTGTAAGTCACTCTTATCCAGAGGGACTTGCAGTTAGTGTATTTATCTTAAAGTTACTAGATGGGACAAGTTCCAACCACATATAAAAGTTAACCCCTTAGAGTCGATTGATGCACCGGTGCGTCAATCTAAATTATACACCCCAAAAAAATCACAATCACAATCCGTCAGTTTAAGCTAGACGTATCAGTCTCAATCCCCTGCATCCGCCTTTGTCGTACTTCCGCATCTGCTGTGAAGCTGGCAGAGCTAGAGTGGTGTATGTCAGACCATGAGATGTTCCGAAAATCCATCTTCTCATGAAAACGTCTTTGGCGTCAGAACGGTTTGACCTAAAACTATTAGGACCACTCTATGGAAAGGGGAGACTCATGAACACGATGGTGTTCTACAACCCCCGCAAGTGTCAGGAGACTTGTCTGACGTCAGTACTGCCGATGTGCCAACTTCTGTTTGGTAGTGTCCGAACCGTTGGGGATACAAACTAGGGGGACCCCACTGTGGAAAGGGGAGATTCTCACGAACATGATGATGTTCTCTGTTTTGTTCTATTACCCCGACAAGTGTCACGAGACTCGTCTGAATATAACCGGAACCGGTTTTAAATGGAAGTATGAAGGTCGTTTTGTGCCTACCCAAAAAAGGGGTTAAATATGTGTCAAATGTTTTTATTTGGTAACGGAATTTCAAGTTTTAACCACTTAAAGCTGCAATATGTAACACTGCACAACCTTGTTTCTTTATGATGTATTTTTTGACTGTCCTTTTTGACATTAAGTGTTATTTAATGGCCTTTAGTAGTAAATGCCAAAATCTATATTTCATCAAATAATTATGCCTAAAAGGTTTCTAAAGTTCAAAATCAAATAGCTAAGTGATCCGTAGTATGACCATCTTAAAACAATTCCATATGTCAGCCTAGCTCACCTCCCCCTGTCATGTACTGTCATGTTGTGTCTTGTCTCTGTCCTTTCCCTTCATCCTGTCTCCCTCTGCTGGTCGTTGTTAGGTTACCTTTTCTCCCCCTCTTTCCCCCAGCTGTGCCTTGTCTCCTCCTAACAACCTCGTCACCCCTTTTCCCACCTGTTCCCTTTTTCCCTCTGATTAGGTCCCTATATCTCTCTCTGTTCCTGCTCCTGTCCTTGTCGGATTCTTGTTTGTTGTGTTTCATGCCTGAACCAGACTGTCGTCATGTTTGCTGTAACCTTGTCTTGTCCTGTCGGAATCTGCCGGTCCGTCTGAGCCTACCTATGTTTGGTAATTAAAGAAGCTCTGTTTAAGTTAATTCGCTTTTGGGTCCTCATTCACGCACCGTAACAGAAGAATCCGACCAAGAATGGACCCAGCGACTTCGGATCCTCTCCACTCAGCCGTCGGGATCCAGGGAGCGATGCTAGGCAGACACGAGCAGGAATTGTCTGCTGCTCGACATGCCGTTGAGACCCTGGCCACCCAAGTCTCCAACCTCACAGAACAGGTTCACCATCTCCGCCTCGATCCACCGGCCACTTCCAGGGCTTTCGAATCTCCGGAGCACAGAATCAATAACCCGCCGTGTTACTCTGGGGAGCCCACTGAATGCCGCTCGTTCCTCACCCAGTGTGATATTGTGTTTTCTCTCCAGCCCTACACTTTCTCCAGGAGCACTGCTCGTGTCGCCTACGTCATATCTCTCCTTATTGGACGGGCTCGTGAGTGGGGCACGGCAATCTGGGAGGCAAGGGCTGAGTGTACTAACCAGTATCAGGACTTTAAGGAGGAGATGATACGGGTTTTTGATCGATCTGTTTTTGGGGAGGAGGCTTCCAGGGCCCTGTCTTCCCTATGTCAAGGTAATCGATCCATAACAGACTACTCTATTGAGTTTCGCACTCTTGCTGCCTCCAGTGGCTGGAACGAGCCGGCTTTGCTCGCTCGTTTTCTGGAGGGTCTCCGCGCAGAGGTAAAGGATGAGATTCTCTCCCGGGAGGTTCCTTCCAGCGTGGATTCCTTGATTGAACTCGCTATTCGCATTGAGCGACGGGTTGATCTTCGTCACCGAGCTCGTGGAAAGGAGCTCGCGTTCTCCGTTGCCCCCCTCTCCGCATCACTACCATCTTCCTCTGCCGGCTCGGGTGCTGAGCCCATGCAGCTGGGAGGTATCCGCATCTCGACTAAGGAGAGGGAACGGAGAATCACCAACCGCCTCTGTCTCTATTGCGGTTCCGCTGGTCATTTTGTCACTTCATGTCCAGTAAAAGGCCAGAGCTCATCAGTAAGCGGAGGGCTACTGGTGAGCGCTACTACTCCTGTCTCTCCTTCAAGATCCTGCACTACCTTGTCGGTCCATCTACGCTGGACCGGTTCGTCAGCTTCCTGCAGTGCCTTAATAGACTCTGGGGCGGAGGGCTGTTTTATGGACGAGACCTGGGCTCGGGAACATGACATTCCTCTCAGACAGTTAAAGGAGCCCACGGCCTTGTTCGCCCTGGATGGTAGTCCTCTCCCCAGGATTCAGCGTGAGACGCTACCTTTAACCCTCACTGTTTCTGGTAATCATAGTGAAACCATTTCTTTTTTAATTTTTCGTTCACCTTTTACACCTGTTGTTTTGGGCCATCCCTGGCTAGTTTGTCATAATCCTTCCATTAATTGGTCTAGTAATTCTATCCTCTCCTGGAACGTCTCTTGTCATGTGAAATGTTTAATGTCTGCTATCCCTCCTGTTTCCTCTGTCTCTTCTTCACAGGAGGAGCCTGGTGATTTGACAGGGGTGCCGGAGGAATATCACGATCTGCGCACGGTGTTCAGTCGGTCCAGGGCCACCTCTCTTCCTCCACACCGGTCGTATGATTGTAGTATTGATCTCCTTCCGGGAACCACCCCCCCCCGGGGTAGACTATACTCTCTGTCGGCTCCCGAACGTAAGGCTCTCGAAGATTATTTGTCTGTAGCTCTTGACGCCGGTACCATAGTCCCCTCCTCCTCTCCCGCCGGAGCGGGGGTTTTTTTTGTCAAGAAGAAGGACGGGTCTCTGCGCCCCTGCATAGATTATCGAGGGCTGAATGACATAACAGTGAAGAATCGTTATCCGCTTCCTCTTATGTCTTCAGCCTTCGAGATCCTGCAGGGAGCCAGGTTTTTCACTAAGTTGGACCTTCGTAATGCTTACCATCTCGTGCGCATCAGGGAGGGGGACGAGTGGAAGACGGCGTTTAACACTCCGTTAGGGCACTTTGAATACCGGGTTCTTCCTTTCGGCCTCGCTAACGCTCCAGCTGTCTTTCAGGCATTAGTCAATGATGTCCTGAGAGACATGCTGAACATCTTTGTTTTCGTTTACCTTGACGATATCCTGATTTTTTCACCGTCACTCCAGATTCATGTTCAGCACGTTCGACGTGTCCTCCAGCGCCTTTTAGAGAATTGTCTTTTTGTGAAGGCTGAGAAGTGCACTTTTCATGCCTCCTCCGTCACATTTCTCGGTTCTGTTATTTCCGCTGAAGGCATTAAGATGGATCCCGCTAAGGTCCAAGCTGTCATTGATTGGCCCGTCCCTAAGTCACGCGTCGAGCTGCAGCGCTTTCTCGGCTTCGCGAACTTCTATCGTCGTTTCATCCGTAATTTCGGTCAGGTGGCAGCTCCTCTCACAGCCCTTACTTCTGTCAAGACGTGCTTTAAGTGGTCCGTTTCCGCCCAGGGAGCTTTTGATCTCCTCAAGAATCGTTTTACATCCGCTCCTATCCTTGTTACACCTGACGTCTCTAGACAGTTCGTTGTCGAGGTTGACGCGTCAGAGGTGGGCGTGGGAGCCATTCTTTCTCAGCGCTCCCTCTCTGACGACAAGGTCCACCCATGCGCGTATTTTTCTCATCGCCTGTCGCCGTCGGAACGTAACTATGATGTGGGTAACCGCAAACTGCTCGCCATCCGGTTAGCCCTAGGCGAATGGCGACAGTGGTTGGAGGGGGCGACCGTTCCTTTTGTCGTTTGGACTGACCATAGGAACCTTGAGTACATCCGTTCTGCCAAACGACTTAATGCGCGTCAGGCGCGTTGGGCGCTGTTTTTCGCTCGTTTCGAGTTCGTGATTTCTTATCGTCCGGGCTCTAAGAACACCAAGCCTGATGCTTTGTCTCGTCTCTTCAGTTCTTCAGTAGCCTCCACTGACCCCGAGGGGATTCTCCCTGAGGGGCGTGTTGTCGGGTTGACTGTCTGGGGAATTGAGAGGCAGGTAAAGCAAGCGCTCACTCACACTCCGTCGCCGCGCGCTTGTCCTAGGAACCTTCTTTTCGTTCCCGTTCCTACTCGTCTGGCCGTTCTTCAGTGGGCTCACTCTGCCAAGTTAGCCGGCCACCCTGGCGTTCGGGGTACGCTTGCTTCCATTCGCCAGCGTTTTTGGTGGCCCACCCGGGAGCATGACACGCGTCGTTTCGTGGCTGCTTGTTCGGTCTGCGCGCAGACTAAGTCCGGTAACTCTCCTCCTGCCGGCCGTCTCAGGCCGCTTCCTATTCCCTCTCGACCGTGGTCTCACATCGCCTTAGATTTTGTCACCGGACTGCCTTCGTCAGCGGGGAAGACTGTTATTCTTACGGTTGTCGATAGGTTCTCTAAGGCGGCTCATTTCATTCCCCTTGCTAAGCTTCCTTCTGCTAAAGAGACGGCACAAATCATCATCGAGAATGTTTTCAGAATTCATGGCCTTCCGTCAGACGTCGTTTCGGACAGAGGTCCGCAATTCACGTCTCAATTTTGGAGGGAGTTTTGCCGTTTGATTGGGGCTTCCGTCAGTCTCTCTTCCGGCTTTCACCCCCAGTCTAACGGTCAAGCAGAACGGGCCAATCAGACTATTGGTCGCATCTTACGCAGTCTTTCTTTTCGCAACCCTGCGTCTTGGTCAGAACAGCTCCCCTGGGCAGAATACGCCCACAACTCGCTTCCTTCGTCTGCGACCGGGCTATCTCCTTTTCAGAGTAGCCTCGGGTACCAGCCTCCGCTGTTCTCATCTCAGTTCGCCGAGTCCAGCGTCCCCTCCGCTCAGGCTTTTGTCCAACGTTGCGAGCGCACCTGGAAGAGGGTCAGGTCTGCACTTTGCCGTTATAGGACGCAGACTGTGAGGGCTGCTAATAAGCGTAGAACTAAGAGTCCTAGATATTGTCGCGGTCAGAGAGTTTGGCTCTCCACTCAGAACCTTCCCCTTAAGACGGCTTCTCGCAAGTTGACCCCGCGGTTCATTGGTCCGTTCCGTATTTCTCGGGTCATTAATCCTGTCGCAGTTCGACTTCTTCTTCCGCGATACCTTCGTCGCGTCCACCCGGTCTTCCATGTCTCCTGCATCAAGCCCGTCCTTCGCGCCCCCGCTCGTCTTCCCCCACCCCCCCCATCCTTGTCGAGGGCGCACCCATCTACAGGGTCCGTAGAATTTTGGACATGCGTCCTCGGGGCCGTGGTCACCAGTACCTCGTAGATTGGGAGGGGTACGGTCCTGAGGAGAGGAGTTGGGTTCCCTCTCGGGACGTGCTGGACCGTGCGCTGATCGAGGATTTCCTCCGTTGCCGCCAGGTTTCCTCCTCGAGTGCGCCAGGAGGCGCTCGGTGAGTGGGGGGGTACTGTCATGTTGTGTCTTGTCTCTGTCCTTTCCCTTCATCCTGTCTCCCTCTGCTGGTCGTTGTTAGGTTACCTTTTCTCCCCCTCTTTCCCCCAGCTGTGCCTTGTCTCCTCCTAACCACCTCGTCACCCCTTTTCCCACCTGTTCCCTTTTTCCCTCTGATTAGGTCCCTATATCTCTCTCTGTTCCTGCTCCTGTCCTTGTCGGATTCTTGTTTGTTGTGTTTCATGCCTGAACCAGACTGTCGTCATGTTTGCTGTAACCTTGTCTTGTCCTGTCGGAATCTGCCGGTCCGTCTGAGCCTACCTATGTTTGGTAATTAAAGAAGCTCTGTTTAAGTTAATTCGCTTTTGGGTCCTCATTCACGCACCGTAACACCCCCAACGTCTTAGACTCTAAAGAATTCAATAAAGCAGCTAGCAGTAAAAGTCGGTGCTAGGAAGAAATGACAAGTGCAATGTAGTGCAAGGAAAGCAAGGGTGTTCGTTTTTTATTGTTGGTCATTTCCATGTAAAAGGATCCTGGAGCACCAACGTGAAGTTCATAGGAGCATGTCAAATTTGGTGTCAAATGAAAGCTAAGCGTCTATATAGTTTTTTTTTTTAAATTAAGGCGTACACCTGAGTGTACAAAAGATTAGGAACACCTTCCTAATATTGAGTTGCACCCCATTTGGGCCCTCAAAACAGCCTCAATTCGCCAGGACACTTAATCTACAAGGTGTCGAAAGCGTTCCACAGGGATGCTGGCCCATGTTGACTCCAGTTGTGTCAAGTTGAATCCACTTCACTCAGCGTAGATTAAGGGTATAAGACAGGTTTAAGAATGATTTTTAAGCCTTGAGAAAATTGAGACATGGATTGTGTATGTGTGCCGTTCAGAGAGTGAATGGGCAAGACAAAAGATTTAAGGGCCTTTGAATAGGGTATGGCAGTAGGTGCCAGGCGCACTGGTTTGAGTGTCAAGAACTGGAACGCTGCTGGGTTTCTCAGTTTTACGTGTGTATCAAGAATGGTCTACCAACCAAAGGACATCCAGTCTACTTGATACAACTGTGAGCAGCATTGAAGTCAACATGGGCCAGCATCCCTGTGGAATGCTTTCGACACATTGTAGAGTCCGTACCCAACAAATTGAGGCTGTTCTGAAAGCAAAAGGTGGTGCAACTCAATATTTCGAAGGTGTTCATAATGTTTTGTACACTCAGTGTATGTCATGGAAAGAGCAACCATTTTCCATGCTAAGAATTAGGAATAAGCAAAGGCTTTTATTCTAGTCTTAGAAAGTATCTACCATAAAAAGTCTCAAGGTACTAGAAATACATTAAAACAATAATGTTGAAGTAAAGACCCCTGCCAAGTAATATCAACACTTACAGTGGGGCAAAAAAGTATTTAGTCAGCCACCAATTGTAAAAGTTCTCCCACTTAAAAAGATGAGAGAGGCCTGTAATTTTCGTCATAGGTACACTTCAACTATGACAGACAAAATGAGAAAAAAAATCCAGAAAATCACATTGTAGGATTTGTAATGAATTTTTTTGCAAATTATGGTGGAAAATAAGTATTTCGTTTAAGGACCAAACATTTAACTTCTGTGCCATATAGATTGCAAAATAGTAGGGAAGAGATTTTCGATGTACTAATTCCATGGCACATGGTTTATGAACTGATACACAAAATGACGCTGGATTAAAAACGTAGTTTGTTTTTGGTCGCAGGTTCAGGAATGGCTGAAGAATTGCAACATTTACCTGGAGCTAACGCTGCAAATAGAACTGCTGGGTGATTTAAAACGTCATAGGACATCGATCAATAATATAATAATACTCTTACCAAAATTGTTTATTGTTAATTTACAATCTGTAGAAACTATGAGAGTAGAAAGGTTCAGAACTTTTGTGAAACATCACAGCACAGTTGAAAAATATATGGTAAATAGAAATAAAAACTGGATGGTGGTCAGAGATAGATAGGAGGGGATAAGTTTAGCTGAATGATGGGACTAAAAACAAACAAAAGATAACAAATGTAAAGTATGTATAAGCTGGAAGTAGAAGCCTAAGTGCTGTTGTCCATTAGTTTACTCCAATTGGGGGAGGGGTGGTAGAGCTAGGGGAAAATAATAAAAAAACATGTTATAAAAAATTATATACAGTTGAAGTTGGAAGTTTACATACTTAGGATGGAGTCATTAAATCTTGTTTTTCAACCACTCCACAAATTTCATGTTAACAAACTATAGTTGTGGCAAGTCGGTTAGGACATCTACTTTGTGCATGACACAAGTCATTTTTCCAACAATTGTTTACAGACAGATTATTTCACTTATAATTCATTCCAGTGGGTCAGAAGTTTACAATACACTAAGTTGACTGTGCCTTTAAACAGCTTGGAAAATTCCAGAAAATGTTGTAATGACTTTAGAAGCTTCTGATAGGCTAATTGACATCATTTGAGTCAATTGTAGGTGTACCTGTGGATGTATTTCAAGGCCTACCATCAAACTCAGTGCCTATTTACTTGACATCATGGGAAGATCAAAAGAAATCAGCCAAGACCACAGAAAACAAATTGTAGACCTCCACAAGTCTGGTTCATCCTTGCGAGCAATTTCCAAACGCCTAAAGGTACCACGTTCATTTGTACAAACAATAGTACGCAAGTATAAACACCATGGGACCATGCATACCGCTCAGGAAGGAGACACGTTCTGTCCCCTAGAGATGAACGTACTTTGGTGTGAAAAGTGCAAATCAATCCCAGAACAACAGCAAAGGACCTTGTGAAGATGCTGGAAGAAACAGGTACAAAAGTATCTATATCCACAGTAAAACAAGTCCTATATCGACATAACCTGAAAGGCCGCTCAGCAAGGAAGAAGCCACTGCTCCAAAACCGCCATAAAAATGCCAGACTACGGTTTGCAACTGCACATGGGGACAAAGATCGTACTTTTTGGAGAAATGTCCTCTGGTCTGATGAAACAAAAACAGCTGTTTGGCCATAAAGGCCATCGTTATGTTTGGAGGAAAAAGGGGAAAGCTTGCAACCCGAAGAACACCATCCCAACCGTGAAGCACGGGGGTGGCAGCATCATGTTTTGGGGGTGCTTTGCTGTAGGAGGGACTGGTGCACTTCACAGAATAGATGGCATCATGAGGGAGGAAAATTGTGGCTATATTGAAGCAACATGTCAAGACATCAGTTAGGAAGTTAAAGCTTGGTCGCAAATGGGTCTTCCAAATGGACATTGACCCCAAGCATACTTACAAAGTTGTGGCAAAATGGCTTAAGGACAACAAAGTCAAGGTATTGGAGTGTCCATCACAAAGCCCTGACCTCAATCCTATAGAAAATGTAATTGGTTTGTATGGTTTGCATTGCCAACTAACATAAAATTGACTGATGAAAAGCAAAGGTTTTTGTTTGGCATATATTTTAAGTGCAAAATCTGAGTCTCATGCTTTTCTTCAGTCAATTTTATGTTAGTTGGCAATGCTGTGATCTACAATGCTTGTCAATAAATGTCTCAGTAAAGAATCATGGCTCCTGATAGTGGACGTATTTGTTGTTTTCTTGCAGAAACTGCCAAAGCCTTTTTTTTTTGAAAAGCCCAACTATTTAGGAGAGTTTGCGTGCTGTGATCCTTTTCTGATGACAATCTGCTAATTGTGTGTACTGCAGTGGAGTTCTGTGATTGGTTGGGGAGATAGTTGGGCTCTAATACCCTTCCCGCTCTCCCAACTTCATTGAAGAGGCTCCTCACACGCAGACAATGTTAACACTGAGTGCTCCACCAGGAAGTTTTTAACTGCTGTTTACTTTTGCCGACCTCCCCAGAGAAAAACATGTGGTTTGATATCCAGTAGAAAATAAAGTGCAGCAGATTATGGTTACTTTATCCTTAGTGGGGATTCTAATACCTGGTAGATTGTGTACAAACTCTGTTGTCGCATTGAGATTAATAACATTTTCATCTTTGGTTGAGTGTGGCTTTGATTTTCTAACTACTTTCCCTCCCACTCTCCTTGCTGGTTCAAGCAAGTATAACAATATTAAAGCCCTTTTATGTGAAATCTCATGGGTCAATGTTGTGGATGAATTAGATTTTTATCACCGAACGTATTACATTTACGGTCACATTGCAGATATGCAAAACTCATACCAACTGAGCCCTGACCCAAATGTCAAATATTGGTGCAAATGTTTCGCATTCTTGAGATACACAAGCCACTCTCTTTATCAGTGTATGTACTGTATTACTGGTGACAATGTTGACATGGCGGGACCCGTGGCCTGACAGGGACCGACAGGCATCCCCAGTGTGTTACTTGTGACGCTGTCCAAACACCCAAACCAGCAGGTCAGTCTACGTGTGTGTAGACTGATGCATATGAAATGACCTTGTTATCTCTGGCCTTGCTAATGGCCAGTGACACCATGGGCTTTCTCACCACAGTCAGGATCTGAAGTAAAATGGTGCCGGAGGAGGGGAGGGCTGCCGTCTTATCAGCTCTTAACCAACCATGCTATTTTGTTAGTTTTTTTGCGTTGTTCGTAACTTGTTTTGTACATAATGTTGCTGCTACCGTCTCTTATGACCGAAAAGAGCTTCTGGACATCAGAACTGCGATTGCTCACCTCAAACTGAACAAAGCCTCCTTCTTCAATGAGTAAAACGGGAGGGATATACTACAGACACCCGACCAGGCCCAGATCCCCGTTATTCGCTGGAGAAGGAAAGGATCAGGCAATGAGTGGCTAATCTGCCTATGCCTTCCGTCCTGCTAGCTAGTGTTCAATCACTGGAAAATAAATGGTACGAACTGAAAGCACGTTTATCCTACCAACGGGACATTAAAAACTGTAATACCTTATGTTTCACCAAGGACAGAACAGCAGCCTCTGGTAAGACACAGGGAGGGGGCCTATGCATTTATGTAAACAACAGCTGGTGCACGATATCTAAGGAAGTCTCAAGGTTTTGCTCGCCTGAGGTAGACTATCTCATGATACGCTGTACTATCTACCGAGAGAGTTTTCATCTTCATTTTTCATAGCTGTCTATTTACCACCACAAACTGGCACTGTGCTGAGACTAAAACCACACTCAATGAGTTGTATACCGCCAAAATCAAACAGGAAAATGTTAATGCAGAGGCAGCGCTCCTAGTGACCAGGGATTTTAATGCAGGGAAACTTAAATCAGTTTTAACTAATTTCTACCAGCATATTAAATGTGCAACCAGAGGGGAAAAAATTCTAGACCACCTTTACTCCACACACAGAGATGCGTACAAAGCACTCCTTCGCCCTATATTTGGCACATCTGACCATAATTCTATTATCACTGATTCCTGCTTACAATCAAAAACTTAAGCAGGAAGCACCAGTGACTCAGTCTATAAAAAAGTGGTCATATGATGCAGATGCTAAACTGCAGGACTGTTTTACAGACTGGAATATGTTCCGGTATTCTTCCAATGGCATTGAGGAGTACACCACATCAGTCATTGGCTTTATCAATAAGTGCATTGAGGACGTCGTCCCCACAGTGACTGTACGTACATACCCCAACCAGAAGCCATGGATTACAGGCAACATTCGCACTGAGCTAAAGGGTAGAGCTGCCGCTTCAAGGAGCGGAACTCTAACCTGGAAGCTTATAAGAAATCACGCTATGCCCTCCGACAAACCATCAAACAGGCAAAGCTTCAATGCAGGACTAATATCAAATCGTACAACACCGGCTCCGATGCTCGTTGGATGTTGCAGGGCCTGCAAAATATTACAGACTACAAAGGGAAGCACTGCCGAGAGCTGCCCAGTGACACGAGCCTACCAGACGAGCTAAATTACTTATATGCTCGCTTCAAGGCAAGTAACACTGAAACATGCATGAGAGCATCAGCTGTTCCGGATGACTGTGTGATCACACTCTCCGCAGCCGATGTGACTAAGACATTTAAACAGGTCCACATTCACAAGGCCGCAGGACCAGACGGATTACCAGGACGTGTCCTGTGAGCATGTGCTGACCGACTGGCAAATGTCTTCAGTGACATTTTCAACCTCTCCCTGTCCGAGTCTGTAATACCAACATGTTTCAAGCAGACCACCATAGTCCCTGTGCCCAAGAACACGAAGGTAACTTGCCTAAATGACTACCGACCCGTAGTACTCACGTCTGTAGCCATGAAATGCTTTGAAAGGCTTGTCATGGCTCACATCAGCACCATTATCCCAGAAACCCTAGACCCACTCCAATTTGCATACCGCACCAACAGATCCACAGATGATGCAATCTCTATTGCACTCCACACTGCCCTTTCCGACCTGGACAAAGTGAACACCTATGTGAGAAAGCTGTTCATTGACTACAGCCCAGCGTTCAAAGCTCATCACTAAGTTAAGAGACTAAACACCTCCCTCTGCAACTGAATACTGGACTTCCTGACGAGCCACACCCAGGTGGTAAGGGTAGGTAACAACACATCCGCCACGCTGATCCTCAACGCAGGGGGCCCCTCAGGGGTGCGTGCTCAGTCCCCTCCTGTACTCCCTGTTCACTCATGACTGCATGGCCAGGCACGACTCCAACACCATCATTAAGTTTGCTGATTACACAACGATGAGACAGCCTATAGGGAGGAGATCAGAGACCTGACTGTGTGGTGCAAGAACAACAACCTCTCCCTCAATGTGTTCAAAACAAAGGAGGTGATTGTGGACTACAGGAAAAGGAGGACTGAACACGCCTCCATTCTCATCGACGGGGCTGTAGTGGAGCAGGTTGAGAGCTTCAAGTTCCTTGGCATCCACATCACCAGCAAAATATCATGGTCCAAGCACACCAAGATGGTCGCGAAGAGGGCACGACAAAACCTATTCCCCCTCAGGAGACTGAAAAGATTTGGCATGTGTCCTCAGATCTTCAAAATGTTTTACAGCTGCACCATCAAGAACATCCTGACTGGTTGCATCACTGCCTGGTATGGCAACAGCTCGGCCATCGACCGCAAGGCACTACCGAGGGTAGTTTGTATATCCCAGTACATCACCGGGGCCAAGCTTCCACATGATTTCAACCACATGATTGTGTCAACATTGTAACCAATTTTCAACATAGACAAACCTTGTATAAAATATGTTGAATTTGTACCTTTGAAACAACCTCAGTTCTTCTATGTTATATACACCAAAAAAACAATTGAGAGTTATACAGCTATTCACTTGGTTTCCCATCCAGGGTTTAAACCAAGCCCAGCTTTTATATTTGTCACTGACTACTACCAATGTTCTATAGTGAGAATGATTATTGAGAGACATTTAACAGAGCAAATTAAATGTAACAATACTTTATAAGTCATACTGTATATCATCAATTATACTTTTTAGGCGTATATAGCGTTTACAAAGTAATCAACAGTTATTGTTTCAATTGATCCCAGGGTTCTACTTAAAACAGACAATACATTACCAGTCAAAAGTTTGGACACACCTACTCATTCCAGGGTTTTTCTTTTTTTTTTCTCTATATTGTAGAATAGTAGTGAAGACATCAACACTATGAAATAACACATATGGAATCATGTCATAACCAAAAAAGTGTAAATATATAAATATATTTTATATTCTTCTAAGTAGCCACCCTTTGTATTGATGACAACTTTGCACACTCTTGGCATTTTCTCAACCAGCTTCATGAGGAATGCTTTTCCGACAGTCTTGAAGGAGTTCCCACATATGCTGAGCACTTGTTGGCTCCTTTTCCTTCACTCTGTGGTCCAACTCATCCCAAACCATCTCAATTGGCTAATTGTGGAGGCCAGGTCATCTGATACAGCACTTCATCCCTCTCCTTGGTAAAATAGCTTTTGCAAAGCTTGGAGGTGTGTTTTGGGTCATTGTCTTGTTGAAAAACAAATAATAGTCCCAATAAGCGCAAACCAGATGGGATGGAGTATCACTGCAGAATGCTGTGTTAGCCATGCTGGTTAAGTGTGACTTAAATTCAATATAAATCACAGACAATGTCACCAGCAAAGCACCCCCACACCATCACACCTCTAACTCCATGCTTCACAATGGGAACCAAACATGCAGAGATCATCCGTTCACCTACTCTGCGTCTCACAAAGACACGACGGTTGGAACTAAAAATCTCAAATTTGGACTCATCAGACAAAAGGACAGATATCCACCGTTCTAATGTCCATTGCTCGTGTTTCTTGGCCCAAGCAAGTCTCTTCTTATTATTGGTGTCCTTTAGTAGTGTTTCTTTGCAGCAATTCGACCACGAAGGAATGATTCACGCACAATGAACTTATCCTCTGCAGCAGAGGTAACTCGGGGTCTTCCTTCCCTGTTGAGAGCCTGTTTGATCATAGCGCTTGATGGTTTTTGCGACTGCTCTTGAAGAAAATGTCAAAGTTCTTGAAATCTTCTGCAGTGACTGATCATGTTTTAAAGTAATGATGGACTGTTGCTTCTCTTTACTTATTTGATCTGTTCTTGCCATAATATGGACTTGGTCTTTTACCAAATAGGGCTATCTGTATCTGTATACCACCCCTACCTTGTCACAACACAACTGATTGTCTCAAATGTGTTAAGAAGAAAATAAATGCCACAAATGAACTTTTAACAGGGCACACCTGTTAATTGAAATGCATTCCAGTTGCCTACCTCATGAAGCCATGTCTGATTTTTGTTTTAGTGGTCATCTAAATGTGTTATCACTGCGCTTTCAACCATTTAAAAGCACCACAAAGTTCAAATGAAAATACAATGTCAGATATTCTGCATATATACAACAACTTAATGTGTTATCGCTGTGCTTCAACTAATAGCACAACCAAATGACCTGGATTGCAGTTGGGATTGCATTAAAAGTACATGGTGCAAGTAATCAGTGACTTTCGAAATTCTGCGCAGATTATTACGCCAATTCTGAAGATCTACACAGATCTGCGACCTTTGAATGCGCAAAGTGATAACACATTAAGTTGTTGTATAAATGCAAAATATCTGTCATTGTATATCCATTTGAACTTTGTTGTGCTTATAAGTGGTTGAAAGCGCAGTGGTAACACATTTAGATGACAAATAAACCAAACATCAGACATTGTTTTTCCATTGGAACTTGGTTGTGCTTTTCGATGTTTGAAAGCACAGTGATAACACACTGGGAATTCAACAAACTTCTGGCTGTCTTTTTGAGCGGGTGAATAAAGGTTGAAATCTCATTGATCAAAATCTCAAACTAATATTATCCAAATATCCATAATTGAAATGATGTGGTGTGCCCAGTGGGATCTTTGTATCTGTACCATTATGGCATCTGTGACAGCACGAGCAGCGCAATTGAGGCCTCATTTCAAAGTAGTACATGATCTTCTTCTTTCGTGTTTGAAAAAAAGCATAGCGCTTATTTAGATGATTTACTACCACCTGCAGGGCAGCAGTCCCAAACCAATAATGTGTGTCATTAATATATTGTGGCCATAAGATGGCGGTTATATAGCTTAAAACCATAAGCAACCCAATTAAAAGAAGAAGATATTAGACAATGCTCTGATCATTCATTGACTGATCACTCCCAACCCATAGGAATCCCCATCCAGTTGACTACTTTAAAATGGTGGATGCCCTCAATGGCAATGTCTATGCTAAAATGGGTTATATTCATATAGAGTCCTCTATTTACAGGTAACTGCCAAAATAGTGGAAACACTTGAGTAAATGACAAAGTACTCTAAATTGAAAGCAGGTGCTTCAACACAGGTGTGGTTCCTGAGTTAACTAAGCAATTAACATCCCATCATGCGGTTATGTATAAAGTGTTGGGCATGCCATTATTTTGGCTACCATGGCAATGCCCCGTAGGATAACAATACTCCCATCCAGAGGGCACGAGTGGTCACTGAATGGTTAGACGAGCATGAAAACGATGTAAACAATATGCCATGGCCGTCGCAGTCATCAGATCTCAACCCAATTGAACACTTATGGGAGATTCTAGAATGGCGCCTGAGACAGTGTTTTCCACCACCATCAACAGAACACCAAATTGTGCAATTTCTTGTGGAAGGGTGGTGTTGCATCTCCCCGATAGAGTTCTAGGCACTTGTAGAATCTATGCCAAGTTGCATGGAAGCTGTTCTGGCTCATGGTGGCCCAAAACCCTATTAAGGCACTTTACGTTGGTGTTTCCTTTATTTTGGCAGTTACCTGTATCTCTGTGGTCTAACCAGACCCACCAGATCAAATGTTTATGTCAACTGACCAGGCCCCTCCCTGTCAGTTTGGATGAACACCAAGCAGGGTCATTGGCAGGTCAGGTCAGCTTAAGTAAAGGCAACATGGCTTTTGGGCAATTATATTGAATTTATGACCTGCCTCTGATTCGTGTTTTTCCTCTAAATAGTTTAATGAACTACTGGGATTTAGAGAATGGCTGTTTAATCACCACAGTGGAGTTGTGAGGATTTGGATGCTGATAGCATAGATGTGTTTGTACTGTATACCCGTGTGTTTTTCAGTGTGTCCGTCTGTGGGTGTATGGGTTTACAGTCTGTGTGAGTTTGTGTGGTGGACTACGTGGGGGAGTATGTGTGACCTGTTGGGTATTTGGATTAGCACGTGTTGCTCAGCCTGGGACAGCATGCCATTTATCTCTCAGCGCCACAGCTGTCACCACCACCCCCACTCCCCCTGTCTCCCCCTCTCCTCCTCCTCCCCCTCTCCTTCCCACAGCTGGGGCTGACCCCCGGGTTATCTACCATAGCTGCTCTCCAGACTGGGCTCACACTGACGTGCCAGCCTCGAGGTCAGACCGTTTTGTGAGAGGTTAGAAGTCAAAGCGACAAAGGGAGACACATATCTAAAAGTTAGATTGAAAGTGAAAATCAGAAAGTATGTGACAAACCTTTTGAACAACAGACTCCTTTTACCAGTTTGATTCCTGTTGAAGGTCTTATCTCAATGTCCTTATCTCACTGTTATTTCTGCTAGTGGATCTCATGGAGCTAATACGTTTACATGATACTCATCCACTACTACTTGTAGTGTGGTCTTAAGCTGTTTCTCATCATGTTGTCAGTGGGTTTAGCTCTACCTTGCAGTCAACTGACCCAATCGCCCTCTAGTGGCCTCATGGGTGGCATGTTATTAATCAATCAAATGTATTTATAAAGCCCTTCTTACATCAGCTGATGTCACAAAGTGCTGTACAGAAACCCAGCCTAAAACCCCAAACAGCAAGCAATGCAGATGTAGAAGCTCGGTGGCTAGGAAAAACTCCCTAGAAAGGCCAGAACCTAGGAAGAAACCTAGAGAGGAACCATGCTATGAGGGGTGGCCAGTCCTATTCTGGCTGTGCCAGGTGGAGATTATAACAGAACATGGCCAAGATGTTAAAATGTTCATAGATGACCAGCAGGGTCAAATGTTATTAATCTTTTTTTAACATTTCAAAATTAATGAATTTTTTTTATTTTTTTTTATCTGCTGAAAGTTCGGTGTTTCTATGTCAGTTTTGTTATATTTCAGTCTTCTGTAATGTATGCAAACTTAAAATCAAATACATTTCAACTATCTGACATGGTACGGCAACTTCTTTTTTTAAGCCCATAACCATGTGTGTGAGGTTTATATTTTTGTTTCAAAGTACATTTGTTAAGACTACCAAGAAACACCCAGAATAGCCCACTGCAGTATTAAATCACTCCTGGTATCTCTCTGCCTGTCCTGGATCAGTGGATCAGGGGCTAGACAGAAAGACAGTACTGCTACCGTGCTTCTTTCTTTAAAAGTTGCATCCTACTGCAGCTGCGGAATGGTATGGCATGTTGGAATGCATGATGTCATAGTATTTTACTGTCAGCCATTGTTGCCATGACTACTAGCTTGACCACCAGAGGGCATCTTTGAGAAGCTAAGTTATTGAAATGACATGGAGTTGTTGGCCTAAGAGTCCTATTTACTGTAGCTTGTTTTAGCATAACTTCTAGCTGGCCAGATGATTAGAACATCACCGCAGGGCTTTTTTTTAACAGGGATAAACTATTGGAAATAAAGTAGGCAGTTAATGTCGAAAACTAGCCAGTATAAAACAGAATCCTTCCTGTGTGGCTCACCCATGGCCTCTGGAGCAGGTTAGAGCACCACAATACCTAATTCCATTCCTGAACTAATACAACAAAGAGGAACAATGACACCGCAATTTGCTCCTTTCTGCTGCTTCCAGTTTATTTTCCATGAGATCGGGGGTTATACAATATTACAACGTGTAAACTGATTCTAGACCTGCCTGGGTGTGAGACGAGAAGAATTCTCACTGTTCTGGAGAGCATGCCGCCACAGGTGTATGCATAAGTTACAGAGGCCAGAGCTAACCGTACGAATGTCACCATGCCACACATGAGTGATGCATGTTTTCCTGAGCTAGATTCCTCCCAAGTGATACAGAGTCCTGAAGAAACAGTTGGCAGTAGTGAGAGAGGGGATGGTACAATTAGAAATAAACACTAGCTGGGTCATATGTTTATGATTGTGTTATTGGAAAGAAAGTTATTTATTAGGTCTGACCCCATTTAGTTGACTGGTCGATTGTTTGGTCAATAGGCTGTTGGTCAACTGACATTTTTTTAGTCAAGCATTGGCAAATATATTTAAAAAAAAAATGTTATGGCACACGAGACACTTGTCTGATTCATGCCTGTTTGAGTGGACTAATCCATTGCAGAGGTGTGGGTATTGCACACCAGTATCACCAGCAGAACCTTTACCGTTAATTACCATCATTTCTGTTCTATGTTTGTTTGGTTATGATCATTTATATTAATGCATTCAATATATTATCATTACAGTCTTACCTGCCATAGTACAGGTGTCTTCAAGAGTGGACCCATTGTTTGCAGAGCGCACAACCTAGGCTACATTTCATTCCATTTACGAGTTGTCAATTTATTAATTGTTGTCAATTTATTCATCATTTGGGGCTCTGCTGTCAATCTTGAGTAAAGAAACGCACCTGAAAAGTGCCCATTTGGGGGATCTGATAATTTTTCTGATGGTCTTAACTCACCATCACTGTGGAGCTTCTCAAAATAGTTTTTTCTTCACCTCATCAAGCAAGAAGAACAAAGTCTGTTTTTACAGCCATTGAGAATGACAATATTTCGCAACGTAGCCTATTTGAAAAATCTTTCCAGCTCTCTCCTTTTTGATAACCACTCAGCATGAAAGGGAAAAAAAATCTCATTATCGGATCCAGTGGAAATGTCATAAAAAAGGCCTACTTGATTACTTCTTATCCCTTGCACAAATAGCCTACAGCTGTGTCTGTCTGTCCGGAGCTCACTGGCATGGGAAACTCTGAGGGCCCAGAATATTTTATACAATGTTTGCTAGCACAAGCTTCAGGCAAGACCCAAGTTAATAGTTGATAATACAATGTTTCAAGTTCCTTGCAGACATGCCATGCAGAGACAATGTAATGTATAGGATATTTATTTTTATCAGGATAGTTTCTACCTGCGGGCTGCTATGTTTTTCTTTTTTGGCTTTATGACAGCTATTTTTACATATCTGAGATAGCAATAAAAGTTACTTTTAGATTTGAATCATTTTCATTTAGATATACTTTTTTATTAACCACATGACATTGATTTTGAGATATGAATACATAATTATAAATTAAATTAAATTGTTCCACGAAAATGTGCATATTAAAATCCTAACTGGCAAACAGATCAATAGAAATGGTACGATAACTTGGCATTCCAAATGGAAAAGGTTGCCGACTGATGTAGCCTAATACTGGCATCTTCAGGAGTGTAATGGTAGAATATGCAAAGGCCAGCAGCAGCGGGCAGTGGGAGGAGGAGGGTCTGGTTGTGAACAGGTTTTTTCCTTCTGGTTAGGCTATATGGATCTCTGGCTCCCTCTAGTCATTTGTGAGTCTTGATTTTTAATTGCAGTGCTTAAAGCATCAGGCAAAGTTGACTACATATAGTTGATTTTATTCAAACATAGGGTTATGTCTATATATGGAAAAATATACGTTTAAAAATGTAGGGGTTAGGCCAGGGTTGGCCATCATTGTAAATAAGAATTTGTTCTTAACTGTCTTGCCTAGTTAAATTAAGGTTAAATAAATAAGAAGGTGTTAAGGATAGGTAACATGCTAGCTAAGGGTTAAGGTTAGGGTTAGGAAACCTGCTAGCTAAGGGTTAGGGAACATGCTAGCTAAGGGTTAGGGTTAGGTACAGTGGAGGCTGCTGAGGGTTGAACGGCTCATAATAATGGCTGGAATGGCATCAAACACCTGGAAGTCTAGCTAAATCTGGTGCAATGGTATGTTGTACATGTCCTTGACAAATAAATACATTCTTAAACACTTTAATATCTGAGGAGAACTTAACTGTCCCAATTAAGCAAACGGAAAATGCTATTTAGGAGCAGTTATGGCTTAAAATACACCTTTAAACACAACTCTGCCATTATAAGTGATTTTTAAAGGTTATTTGTTTATTATTTCCTGACAATGAACGTTGGTGTGTTTTTTCAGAGGTGCACATTGTCACATTGGTATGAATGATTCGGGAGACAGGCGCAGGAATGTGTAATCATTTTTTTTTATTACACCTAATGTCACGATCATCGACAGGAACGGACCAAGGCGCAGCGTGAGTTGAATTCCACATACTTTATTACACAGTGAAACTACCAAAAAACAATAAACATAACACGAACGTTAAAGCCGTAGTGCTCAAAACACTAACAAAAACAATATCCCACAAAACAGGTGGGAACAAAGGACAACTTAAGTATGATGCCCAATTAGAGACAACGATAATCAGCTGCCTCTAATTGGGAACCACACTAAAACACGAACATAGAAAAATAACGACTAGAACACCCCCGAGTCACGCCCTGACCTAAAGCACCATAGAGAACCCCGAGGGCTCTCTATGGTCAGGGCGTGACACCCAAATTATGGCGTGCCGTGTAAAGGCACGGGGTCGAAGACCAAACAAACATAATACTAAACACAGAGTAGAAACCCAAACAAAAGAGCGAGTAGTACCTCAAATAAATAACACAAGCTCACAATGATTAACACACGGGACGAGACCCGTAATCATCTGTGCAATCCACAATGCCACGAAAGCCAAAACACACAGCACAGGTACTCACACGCACTAACAGACATTGTAACAATAATGGACAGCCCAATGGAAACCAAATGGCACATATATATATATTTTGCAGTTTGTCTTGGAATTAGGAACGATAGTACTACATACAAAGTTGCAGTTTTTAATGCTTTTGGAGCAAGAATTTTATGGAACCCATACGTGTATTTTATTTGATTATTGAATGTATTTAAGTGTTATGAATAGCCTTTGAAACATTTATGTTCTTACAATTGGTACATTGGTTGATCCACTTTGGATGTAGAATGGTGGTTACATGTTCTTTGAGAAAGAATTTGGGTTTTTGAATGGCTAGTTTAAGTGTACCATGCCACAGCCTCAGGCATCATCACTAGTAGAGAATTTCAGACTTACAGGAGAAGTTTACCCAAAATACAGAAACTCCCAAGTGATTCCGTACATTGAAACTAGTTCAGTGGAGTTTTCCCTCTCCCCCAAACTCTCCCCTGTAGTGCTGTATTGTAACAGCTGCAAAAACAGGTCATGTGACTTGTGACATTGCTGGATGCAGGCCTCACTCTGCTCCATTGCAAGTCAATTCATGATTCAGAAATCTGCAAAGTGTGGACAAATTCATTGTTTTATTGAAAGCGTCCTACCAAATGAGCTATTTTTGTCAAAAGTGCTATTAGTTTGGAGTAAGGAAATGTGCACAGTGCCCAACAGGCAGGGGAGGAAGGACACTGTCTACCATTGTTGCCCTCACTTCTTCTTCTTCTGTGGGATTTATTGGCGGTTGGCATTCAACGTTATGGTACCTACTGTACTGGAGAGCCCCCACCCGCCTGTCCTAGCTTAACAATTGCCCAATAGAAATATAAAGAGGGGTTCCTGCAGATGCAGGAATGCCCACATGCAGGAACGCCCCAATCTGCGGGCCGCAATTGCACCCTTGTCGTATAATTTGGCTGCTGGGTGGGCAAGGAGTCTCCCAGCTCCGCTAAAACCATTGACAACTACGTGCCATTTTTGGTTTAAAAAGCATCATGTCTTGAAGAGCATAGTCAGAACTACACATTTTGATTATTACACATTTAGCTCTATCATCAGAGATTTATAGATTTGTAACTGCATGCTTTTCATGACCAGTAAACATCAATTGATCATGTATTTTCAGATAAATGAGGGTAGCATATCCATTTGGCATGTAGCTAGCTAGCTAGCCTGCTAAGCAAACAACGTGTAATTTATCTTATTTCATGAGACGCTAGGCGTTTGGGAAGAGCTTGACATCGGCAAGTCCTCATTCTGGTAAAGTTCTCAGTTGGAGTACTGTCAACACCACTATATATTGCAACCAAATCAAACAATATTTGGATATAGCCATATAGTTTATACCCTGAAATGTAGCCTCTTAACTAGCTAACGATAATGACTTGATCTGTTATTAGCTAGCTAGCCAATATACGTGGTCCATCAGTCAATGTAGCTTATCTTTTCTGTCAGCAGCAATTGTGATTAAACACATAAAAACAATGTTGATAAGTGGATGTTAGCTAACTTCACTAGGTAGGCCTACGTTGGTTGGAGAAAAAGTACATTAGGTCTAGTTACCACTATGTGTCGCCAATTGTACAGAATTTCTACCGGTAGCTTGCAAAGTGAACATTATCAACTAACAGTACATCAGCAAATGCGCCATTCTGTTGCTTAACAGGCAGAGCCCACAAAGGATGGGAAATTAACCTAAACTTGTCATGTAATAGTTCAATTTTATATCACTCAAATATCCAATTAAGGGTGGCCAATATTGAGAGAGATTGTGAGGCTACCCTCGCATATCTGAAATTACATTGATGTTGATGTCAATTGATGTTTACTGATCATGAAAAGCATGCATGTATTACTCTAATGATAGAGCTAAATGTGTGCAGTTATTTTGCATGGAACAATCAAAAATGTGTAGTTTTTACTATGCTCTTCTGTTGATACTGTAATACAACCAAATAGTCAGTTGTCATAAAAAATTGACATTGTAAAAAATATGTTCACATGACCCTCCCCTTGGACTGTAAAGAAATATGTTTACAACCACAAATAAGAATAACTGTAGGGACTCGGTGTTTATAAATGTGGATATCGACTTTGCCACTTGCGTATGCTTTTGTGACACAGTCGACGCCATGTAGGGCTACGGGCCAGAAGTTTGAGGGTTCGCAAAGCTTTGGCGGTATCCAGATTGTCATACCGACATTTTGCCATACCGGGATATTCGGTAATACCGGCACTGAACCCAAGGGGCGCTATTTTCAAACCCCACTGAGCCTCTGTAATCCGAAGGTTAGCAATGCTAACAATTATATATAATATCCTATAGGGAATGCTAATGAAATGCTAACAAGCACGTAGTGGACATTTTATACAGTCTCTGGCCTAAAGTATTTGCAGGACAGACATCCCAGCTATACAAGTAACTATATTAAAAATATTAGACAGCAAGGCTCTTAATCTAGGAGGGGGTTATCTGCTTTTGGAAGAAGCTAACCACTTAGCTAGATAGCTAACTAGATACTAAATTACACTGAACAAAAATGTAAACGCAAGTGTTGGTCCAATGTTTCATGAGCTGAAATAAACGATCCCAGAAATGTTCCATACGCACAAAAGGTTATTTCTCTGAAATGTTGTTTACATCCCTGTTAGTGAGCACTTCTCATTTGACAAGATAATCCATCCACCTGACAGGTGTTGTCAAGGCTGTGCGCTACTGGTAAGAAGTCAGGTGCAGGAGAGCAAAGAGTTGTGATCAGGCGCACTTTATTTGGCAGAAGCACAAAAGACAGACGCTACTGCGTCAAAAAACTTCCAGCGAATGGCAAAAGTGAATAAGCGCGAAACACGCACAATAATGCAAATGTATGACAATAAACATACTACGGGTCAAAACACGTGACCTGGGGAAAACCAGTCTGGCGCGTAACACTAAACACGTAACAAAACAATTCCACAAAAAGACATGGGGGGAACAGAGGAATATATATATGCAGTGTGATTAGGGAATGTAAACCAGGTGTGCGGGGAACAAGACAAAACAAATGGAACAATGAAAAATGGAGCGGCGATGGCTAGAAGGCCAGCGACGTTGACCGCCGAGCAACACCCGAACAGGGAGGGGAGCCGACTTCGCAGAAGTCTTGACAGGTGTGGCATATCAAGAAGCTGATTAAACAGCAGGATCATTACACAGGTGCACCTTGTGCTGGGGACAATAAAAGGCCACTCAAAATATGCAATTTTGTCATACAACACAATCCCACAGATGTCTCAAGTTTTGAGGGAGTGTGCAATTGGCATGCTGACTGCAGGAATGTCCACGAGAGCTGTTGCAAAATAACTGAATGTTTATTTGTCTACCATAAGCTTTCTCCAATGTTGTTTTAGAGAATTTGGCAGTATGTCCAACCGGCCTCAAAACCGCAGACCATGTGTAACGACAGGAGCCCTTTTGTGGGGAAAAACTCATTCTGATTGGCTGAGTGGGCCTATGTCCTCCAAGGCCCACTCATGGCTGCACTCCTGCACGTTGCGTTTACATTTTTGTTCAGCATTGCAAACCAAATGTGAGTTATTCACAAGGCTCTGGTCTCTCAAACACCATGTTTTTGAGAGACCGGACTACCGGTAAGCTTTATAATAAAAATTATGAGTAATCGAGGTAGAAGGGCCTTGGTCAAGGAGGTGACCAAGAACCCGATGGTCACTCGGACAGAGCTCCAGAGTTCCTCTGTGGAGATGGGAGAACCTTTCAAAAGAACAGCCATCTCTACAGCACTCAGTAAAAGGCACATGACAGCCCGCTTGGAGTTTGCCAAAAGGCACCTAAAGGACTCTCAGACCATGAGAAACAAGATTCTCTGGTCTGATGAAACCAAGATTGAACTCTTTAGCCTGAATGCAAAGTGTCAAGAAACCTGGCACCATCCCTACGGTGAAGCACGGTGGTGGCAGCATCATGCTGCGGGGATGTTTTTCAGCGGCAGGGACTGGAAGAGTAGTCAGGGTCGAGGGAAAGATGAACGGAGCAAAGTACAGAGAGATCCTTGATGAAAACCTGCTCCATAGCACTCAGGACCTCAGGCTGGGGTGAAGGTTCACTTTCCAACAGGACAATGACCCTAAGCGCAATTTAATCCATTTCAAAATAAGGCTGAAATGTAACAAAATATGGAAAAAATCAAGGGGTCTGAATACTTTCCGAATGCACTGTATGCAAATAAGGTATTTCTGTATTTTATTTGCAATAAGCTTGCAAAAGGGTGAATGTAAACCCGCGAAAAAACACACTGCCCTCCCCTGTTCCCAATAAAAAAATAACACACAACACTCCCCAAAGCAACAAAAAAAAAGTTAGACAACCGTCCCCTATTTTGGACCCGCCCACATCCACTCCAGTACATTTCTAACTGAAGTGCTTATTTTATTTTAGAATATCCTCATACATTGGCCTTAAGCACAATGTCTCACTCCCAATAAGTCATGATGAAGCCAAAGACAATCATTCTCAGGGACCAGTCATTTTTCAGCATGGATGGAGCGGTCCCTGTTTGGATCTTGTCATAAGTTTTCTTGAATGCAGTGGTACAGCACAGTACAATACCTCTGTGCCATATTCCTGTGCAGTATCTTTGTGGTCCCTCACTACCATCAACTCTCTCAGGTCTGTTTAGGTCAACCATGTTAAGAGTTGGCCCCGTCACAGCCCAGAGGCACACCGCAGTAGGGAAATTATGCAAGGAGGCTTTCTCTTGTAGTATGTGGAGGGAGGGAGATGGGGGGGGGGGGGGGGGGGCAGTCTCTGGCAAGGTCACCTTGCTGAGTTGTATTTGGATCCCAGGCCACAATGTAAGAGAAGGAGAGAGAGTGCAGGACTCCTTCATGCCTGGGGTCCATATATCTCCTTCACAATCCCAACAAACAAGGTTTCACCACCACTGTTCTGCACAAGCTCTCCCTGATCACCAGGCTGATTACTGCGTTTAGGATACTGTCTCAGATGATTTATGAGAGTTTACGTATGCAGTACTTCACTTTAAAAAACATTTTTTTAAATGAAATGATACATTAAATGTTGTATCATTATGTTCTATGATAATTGCAATACTCCAGCTGCAGGAGAATTGTATTGCCTTGGTGTAATCACTGCAGATGCAGTGTTCGTTATTATAGTTATTACCGCAAAGTGGGTCTGTAGAGAGAGCAGAAAGCATTTTGCCAAAGCATTTCATCCATGTCCAATAGGGTTTCAATGGTTGGGGATCGCAGCGGAGTGGATTGTGTTATTGGTTATTGGTGTTGCGAGCTCTCGAAAAGTGGTCTGATGGTTTGGGTTGGCTGTGTAGCTGGAGTGTGGTCCCACTGTTGTCGTTACCTCGTGATGTTGTTTATTTGGCTCGCTGCATGAGATTGTGGCGAGTTAGTGCCAACACACCACTTCATCATGTTGGTGAATGCCCAGAATGGAGCAACTCAAAATAAACTCAATACAATATTGGTACCATTCTGATCACAACGCTGATGCTCAGGGTGGACCCATGGCCTTCCATCTCTTCTCCTGCAGTGCTTACATATAACTACTATGCTTTATTAGTCAATTGGGGTGGCAGGGTAGCCTCGTGGTTAGAGTGTTGGACTAGTAACCGAAAGGTTGCAAGTTTGAATCCCCGAGCTGACAAGGTACAAATCTGTCGTACTGCCCCTGAACAGGCAGTTAACCCACTGTTCCTAGGCCGTCATTGAAAATAAGAATTTGTTCTTAACTGACTTGCCTAGTTAATAAAAAAATAAAAAATCATTAGTCTTGCACTGAAGGGAAATTAACAATGAGAGCCTTTAAGATCCTTTCGGGTTAATTCAGGAGCCCTAATCTCTCTCTGTTTCTTTCTCTGTGTCTCTCTCTTTCCCAAACTCACCATCTGTCAGCATCCCATTAGCACTGTGCTCAACCACAGCCACCACAGAGGAACTGCTGGCGTCCAGTTAAGAGACCTGAGGCAGAATGAACATTAACACCAACCATGGTTTCTCTGCCGTCCAAGAAAAAAGGAACAAACAACCAGCGCCATATGGCCTTCCCTGTTCCCCTCCACTAGTCCTGCTGCTGTAGCTGATTTATGTAGTCACATGGCACTAAAACGCAGCTGCATATTAAGAGACACAAACAAAAAAACATCCCATAATCCACATGTCTGATGGGCTGTGTTTGTCTTGTGATTTCAGGTGAGCAAAGATGTCTTCATGTGCATAAAAGTGTTATTACACAAGTAAGGGTATCAGGGAAATAAGTGATGCTGGTGTAAAAGTTCAGCAGATATACTGTGCAGAAATACTGCAGTGTTTAATACTAACCAAGTGCAATGCTAGGTATTGAGTCATTGTGAGATAGGAAAATAGCCATCTGTGACCTCGAATACGAGTGCAAATGTGAATGTGTTCATATTATCGGTATTTCGCTATCTTTGTTAATGTGAGAGAAGTGTTTTGTAGAAGTTTATATCCTTTAAGAGAATGAGAATGTACATGTTTGTGATACAGAGATGATTGACCGTCAGTAGACGAGACCTGGTGATGATACAGGCTGATGTGCTGTGTACAACATTTTTATCTGGTTTCTATCACCCATTCTCTCATTCTCATTCAGTGAGGAGAGAGACATTAGCGCCTGTGGACCAACGCTTTACACCAAGCCCAAAAGCATAATCAGCATTCTAACTACCCCCTTGCAATGTACCATACGATATACCAATCTACCTCAATGTGCTGTGGCATAAACTCAAAACTGTGAATTGAGGAACCACTGTACGTCTTGTGATTTCAGAAAATGAAAGTAAACGCTCTAAACTTCTACACGCTTCAAAGGTCGTCGTCACAGCAGCACGGCCAGGTGGACTGGGGACAGCAAGGAGTCATCATGCCAGGTAGTCCTGAGGCATGGTCCTAGGGCTCAGGTCCCCCGAGCGAGAGAAAGGAAGAGTGAAATAGAGAGAGCATACTTAAATTCACACAGGACACCGGATAAGACAGGAGAAGTACCCCAGATATAACAAACTGACCCTACACATAAACTACTAGCTCCCCGACACAGAAACTACTGCAGCATAAATACTGGAGGCTGAGACAGGAGGGGTCAGGAGACACTGTGGCCCCATCCGATGATACCCCTGGACAGGGCCAAACAGGAAGGATATAACCCCACCCACTTTGCCAAAATACAGCCCCCACACCACTAGAGGGATATCTTCAACCACCAACTTACTATCCTGAGACAAGGCAGAGTATAGCCCACAAAGATCTCCGACACTGTGGCCCCATCCGATGATACCCCCGGACAGGGCCAAACAGGAAGGATATAACCCCACCCACTTTGCCAAAATACAGCCCCCACACTACTAGAGGGATATCTTCAACCACCAACTTACTATCCTGAGACAAGGCCGAGTATAGCCCACAAAGATCTCCGCCACGGCACAACCCTAGGGGGGGCACCAACCCAGACAGTTAGATC
The DNA here is from genome assembly GCF_057628025.1 of Oncorhynchus mykiss. Lineage (NCBI taxonomy): Eukaryota > Metazoa > Chordata > Actinopteri > Salmoniformes > Salmonidae > Oncorhynchus > Oncorhynchus mykiss. The sequence goes on from NC_143031.1 coordinate 50,186,448, forward strand.
ACATCAGTGACTCAACCCACTCAAGTGACGCACCCCTCCTAGGGACGGCATGAAAGAGCACCAGTAAGCCAGTGACTCAGCCCCTGTAATAGGGTTAGAGGCAGAGAAACCCAGTGGAGAGAGGGGAACCGTCCAGGCAGAGACAGCAAGGCCGGTTCGTTGGTCCAGAGCCTTTCCGTTCACCTTCACACTCCTGGGCCAGACTGCACTCAATCATATGACCCACTGAAGAGATGAGTCTTCAGTAAAGACTTAAAGGTTGAGCCCGAGTTTGCGTCTCTCACATGGGTAGGCAGACCATTCCATAAAAATGGAGCTCTATAGGAGAAAGCCCTGCCTCCAGCTGTTTGCTTAGAAATTCTAGGGACAATTAGGAGGCCTGCGTCTTGTGACCGCGTACGTGTAGGTATGTACGGCAGGACCAAATCAGAGAGATGGGTAGGAGCAAGCCCATGTAATGCTTTGTAGGTTAGCAGTAAAACCTTGAAATCAGCCCTTGCCTTGACAGGAAGCCAGTGTAGGGAGGCTAGCACTGGAGTAATTTGATCACATTTTTTGGTTCTAGTCAGGATTCTAGCAGCCGTATTTAGCACTAACTAAAGTTTATTTAGTGCTTTATCCGGGTAGCCGGAAAGTAGAGCATTGCAGTAGTCTAACCTAGAAGTAACAAAAGCATAGATTCATTTTTCTGCATCATTTTTGGACAGAAAGTTTCTGATTTTTGCAATGTTACGTAGATGGAAAAAAGCTGTCCTTGAAACAGTCTTGATATGTTTGTCAAAAGAGAGATCAGGGTCCAGTATAACACCGAGGTCCTTCACAGTTTTATTTGAGAGGACTGTACAACCATTAAGATTAATTGTCAGATTCAACAGAATATCTCTTTGTTTCTTGGGACCTAGAACAAGCATCTCTGTTTTGTCCGAGTTTAAAAGTAGAAAGTTTGGGGCTTCACCATGTTTCATTGAAATGTACAGCTGTGTGTCATCCGCATAGCAGTGAAAGTTAACATTATGTTTTCGAATGACATCCCCAAGAGGTAAAATATATAGCAAAAACAATAGTGGTCCTAAAACGGAACCTTGAGGAACACCAAAATCTACAGTTGATTTGTCAGAGGACAAACCATTCACAGACGAACTGATATCTTTCCGACAGATAAGATCTAAACCAGGCCAGAACTTGTCCGTGTAGACCATTTTTGGTTTCCAATCTCTCCAAAAGAATGTGGTGATTGATGGTATCAAAAGCAGCACTAAGGCCTAGGAGCACGAGGACAGATGCAGAGCCTCGGTCTGATGCCCTTTATATTTAATTTACCACCTTCACAAGTGCAGTCTCAGTTCTATGATGGGGTTTAAAACCAGACTGAAGCATTTCGTATACATTGTTTGTCTTCAGGAAGGCAGTGAGTTGCTGCGCAACAGCCTTTTCTAAAATTTTTGAGAGGAATGGAAGATTCGACACAGGCCGATAGTTTTTAAAAATATTTTCTGGGTCAAGGTTTGGCTTTTTCAAGAGAGGCTTTATTACTGCCACTTTTAGTGAGTTTGGTACACATCCGGTGGATAGAGAGCCGTTTATTATGTTCAACATAGGAGAGCCAAGCACAGGAAGCAGCTCTTTCAGTAGTTTAGTTGGAATAGGGTCCAGTATGAAGCTTTAATGTTTAGAGGCCATGATTATTTTCATCATTGTGTCAAGAGATATAGTACTAAAACACTTGAGTGTCTCTCTTGATCCAAGGTCCTGGCAGAGTTGTGCAGACTCACGGCAAACTGAGCTTTGAAGGAATACGCAGATTTAAAGAGTAGTCCGTAATTTGCTTTCTAATAATCGTGATCTTTTCCTCAAAGAAGTTCATGAATTTATTACTACTGAAGTGAAAGCCATGCTCACTTGGGGAATGCTGCTTTTTAGGTAGCTTTGCGACAGTATCAAAAAGAAATTTCGGATTGTTCTTATTTTCCTCAATTAAGTTGGAAAAATAGGATGATCGAGCAGCAGTAAGGGCTCTTCGATACTACACGGTACTGTCTTTCCAAGCTAGTCTGAAGACTTCCAGTTTGGTGTGGTGCCATTTCCCTTCCAATTTTCTGGAAGCTTGCTTCAGAGCTCGGGTATTTTCTGTATACCAGGGAGCTAGTTTCTTATGAGAAATGTTTTTCGTTTTTAGGGTTGCAACTGCATCTAGGGTATTGCGCAAGGTTAAATTGAGTTCCTCAGTTAGTGGTTAACTGATTTTTGTCCTCTGGCGTCCTTGGGTAGGCAGAGGGAGTCTGGAAGGGCATCAAGGAATCTTTGTGTTGTCTGTGAATTTATAGCACAACTTTTGATGCTCCTTGGTTGGGGTCTGAGCAGATTATTTGTTGCAATTGCAAACATAATAAAATGGTGGTCCGATAGTCCAGGATTATGAGGAAAAACATTAAGATCCACAACATTTATTCCATGGGACAAAACTACGTCCAGAATATGACTGTGACAGTGAGTAGGTCCAGAGACATGTTGGACAAAACCCACTGAGTCGATGCTGGCCCCGAAAGCCTTTTGGAGTGGGTCTGTGGACTTTTCCATATGAATATGACAGTCACCAAAAATTATAATATTATCTGCTATGACTACAAGGTCCGATAGGAATTCAGGGAACTCAATGAGGAACGCTGCATATGGCCCAGGAGGCCTGTAAACAGTAGCTATAAAAAGTGATTGAGTAGGCTGCATAGATTTCATGACTAGAAGTTCAAAAGACGACAACATAATTTTATTTTTTGTAAATTGAAATTTGCTATCGTAAATGTTAGCAACACCTCCGCCTTTGCGGGATGCACGGGGGATATGGTCACTAGTGTAACCAGGAGGTGAGGCCTCATTTAACACAGTAAATTCAACAGGCTTAAGCCATGTTTCAGTCAGGCCAATCACATCAAGATTATGATCAGTGATTAGTTCATTGACTATAATTGCCTTTGAAGTAAGGGATCTAACATTAAGTAGCCCTATTTTGAGATGTGAGGTATCACGATCTCTTTCAATAATGACAGGAATGGAGGAGGTCTTTATCCTAGTGAGATTGCTAAGGCGAACACTGCCATGTTTAGTTTTGCCCAACCCAGGTCGAGGCACAGACACAGTCTCAATGGGGATAGCTGAGCTGATGTCACGTTCTGACCTTAGTTCCTTTGTGATGTCTTTGTTTTAGTATGGTCAGGGCGTGAGTTGGGTGGGCAGTCTATATTTCTGTGTTTGGCCTGGTATGGTTCTCAATCAGAGGCAGCTGTAAATCGTTGTCTCTGATTGAGAACCATACTTAGGCAGCCTGTTTTCACCCTTGAGTTGTGGGTGATTATATTTTCTGTTTAGTGTGGTTTGCACCTGATGGAGCTGTTTTGGTTGTGTTTTTTTTTCTAATTTTTTTCTTTGTTTGATAGTGTTCAGTTTGAATAAATAACATGAACAAGGACCACGCTGCGCTTTGGTCCTCACCTTCTTCCACCAACGGCCGTTACAGCTGACTACACTGACTGTGCTAGCGGCAGACTCCAATAAGCTGGCAGGCTGGCTAACAGCCTGCTGCCTGGCCTGCACCCTATTTCATTGTGGAGCTAGAGCAGTTAGAGCCCTGTCTATGTTGGTAGATAAGATGAGAGCACCCCTCCAGCTAGGATGGAGTCCGTCACTCCTCAGCAGGCCAGGCTTGGTCCTGTTTGTGGGTGAGTCCCAGAAAGAGGGACAATTATCTACATATTCTATCTTTTGGGAGGGGCAGAAAACAGTTTTCAACCAGCGATTGAGTTGTGAGACTCTGCTGAAGAGCTCATCACTCCCCCTAACTGGGAGGGGGCCAGAGACAATTACTCGATGCCGACACATCTTTCTAGCTGATTTACACACCGAAGCTATGTTGCACTTTGTGACCTCTGACTGTTTCATCCTAACATCGTTGGTGCCGACGTGGATAACAATATCTCTATACTCTCTACACTCGCCAGAATGCTGAAATGAAATAGTCCTACTGGCAAGTTTCTCTCCTGGCAAACAACATTATGTGACATATTAAAGAAAATATGAGCACAATAAATTATTTGCTGTGATTTTTGTTACTTATGAGTTACTTATGTCTTATGTTAGAGGAAAACAATAGATGACTCACGAGGGAATAAAATAGTGAACTTTTTTTTCTCTTCAAGTAAAAATAATATTTGAACTATTTTTGTCATATATATTTAGTTGAGTAGTAAGATGATATTATATGTATTATGTTTGACTCACGTCTAAGCAGGATATGTCTCATCAGGTCAGCTCAGAAATGGACACTTTCTTAGCGCCATAATCTCTGCCCTATAATTGCATGTTTTATTGTAAATTATTTATTGTAAAAAAAAACATGTTTTATTCGTAACATAGGACACAAGACCTCGAGAAAGTTTCCATTACCAGTCATTCTAATAGTCCCCGGTAGTCCTAATTTGAGTCTAAATCTTAATCTAGTCCCTGCACACCTGCCAGTGTTAGGTAGGAGACTGAGAGGTGAGAAAGTTCTTCACAGAAGCGACTATGTCTCACAGCGGTTCCAAATGAGCACATCTCCAGGTGCCTGACTTATATACTGTGTGTACTGTAAACCATGGTTTAGCTCAGCTCCAAGTGTGGATAAAATAGTAACGATACATACCACTTTTTTCTCTGTACAGTATCAAAAAGGGAGCAGCTAGTGCCTAAAACGGCTAAATCTCTCCAAACTGTATATGATTTGACCTGAGTGGAATAGAACCATAGGGAGGATTGGAGCAGAACAGAAATGAGTGCTGCTGCTGCCGACATGTGTATGCAACATCTGTTTTGTGACTCACTGCTTACTTTTATTTTCTCGAGCACACACAGTAGCCTATGCTATTAAAATATCTCCGCTTTTTCAGTTAGGTTCAAGAGGGAAGCTCTATTCGGAGGGCTTGTGGTTATGGTTTTTGTAAATTCACCGTAAACATTGCTCCGTTGCCAAGTAAAGGTGCAGGAAGGAATTCCCCAGGCCAGGTATAGAAGGTAGACGCAGGGTGGCCCCCAGGGGGCTGGGGAGGCCTGCTGTGTCAGTATGTGTGGTGTGTGAGACCCCAGTCTGGCTCCCCTCTGGCCTCAGTACTAGGCCATGCAGTGGGCCAGACTCCTGGGACTGAAGCTGGGACTGAGGCTGAGCTGGAATCAATCTCTCTCTAAACATTACATTTTGCACTTGGGATAAGCTATGTCTTCACTTCTCTCCTCGTGATTCTGTACAGCTTTGGTGAGTAAATAGTTACACTGTTCAGGGAAATTTGGAGAAAGCGTACAAACGTTCAAGAAAGCAAAGTTTTGGTTTCCATTAGCTGTCGTCTAGACCCTTTGGTAAGAATAGATGAGTAGGCATGAGAAGGATTATACAGAAGTTGATTCAGTGATGAGATGTTGTTGCCTGCCAAAGCTACACTGAACACCTTCCTAAAATTGAGTTGCACCCCCCCCCCTTTTTTCCCTCAGACCATCCTTAATTCGTTGGGGCTTGGACTCTACAAGGTGTCGAAAGCGTTCCACAGAGATGCTGGCCCATGTTGACTCCAATGCTTCCCACAGTTGTGTCAAGTTGGCTAGATGTCCTTTGGGTGGTGCACCATTATTGATAATCCCGTGTAAAACCGGTGCGCCTAGCACCTACTACCATTCACCCTCTGAATGGCACACGAACACAATCCATGTCTCAATTGTCCCAAGGCTTAAAAATCCTTCTTTAACCTGTCTCCTTCCCTTCACCTATACTGATTGAAGTGGATTTAACAAGTGCCATCAATAAGGGATCATAGCTTTCACCTGGATTCACCTGGTCAGTCTATGTCAGTGTTTCCCAAACTTTTTATAGGCGAGAAAAAAGCCACACCCAAATGTATAGCCCCGTTGGAAAATGTAAATGGACTGTTTGAAAATGTGAAGGAGAAAAAAATAATAATATATATATATACATATATATATATATATATATATATATATATATATATATATATATATATATATATATATAATATATGTATATATATTTAAAAAACATTAAAAAACATTAAAAAACATTTTTATTTTGCATACCCCGGACCTGGTCTATGTCATGGAAAGAGCAGGTGTTCCTAATGTTTTGTACACTCAGTGTACCTCCCTGTTAGATTTATGGTGCCTATATAATTGCTAACATATTGTGAACAGCCTGCATGGTGACCTTCATTGCTTGCTCTGACACTTGTCTGCCCTTGGTTTCGCGGTCTCAGGAAATGAGCGCTCAGTGATTCCCATGGAGTCTGTCTGTGTTGTCGGGGGCAGGCGTCACTCTCTCGCTCCTGTCCCTGGCTCTAATGGGAACCAGGGCTGTGATACTGTTCTCTCTCCTATGCGCTGTCTGTATATGTTTCTGTGGGACTTGTCCTGTGGTCAGACCTGTCACCAGTGAGAGACAGCAGTTGGTTGTAACCGGCTAACTGGTTTGTTATTTTATATTTATTCCCCATTAGGTTAAGATTACTAGCCTGGACACGCAGGGAACTGAGACGCAGGGAACTGAACCCCAGAGGTATAGAGATGGAGATGAGGTCTTGGTGTTTTTTTGGGAAGGATGTGTAATTAAGTCCAAGCTTAATTATCATTTTACGTTTTAGTCTTTTAGCAGACACTCTTATTCAGAGTGACTTACAGTTAGTGCATTCATCTTAAGATAGCTAGGGGGGACATCCACACATCACAGTCATAGAAAGTACATTTTACCACAATAAAGTACAGTACGGGGGGGGGGGGGGTAGGGTTTCAGATGTTTTTGGAAGATGGGCAGGGACTCTGCAGTCCTAGCTTCATGGGGAAGCTGGTTTCACCATTGGGGTGCCAGGACAGAGATGGGACTAGGCTGAGCGGGGCTGCCCTCTCGTAGGGGTGCTCGGGTTGGGGTTTAGGGTTTGAGCATAGCTTAAAGGTAGGGCAGGGCAGTTCCTCTTGCTGCTCCGTAGGCAAGTACCATGGTCATGTAGTGGAAGCTAACTTCGACTGGAAGCCAGTGGAGCGTGTGGAGAAGCGTGGTGACATGGGAGAACTTGGGAAGTTTGAACACCAGTTGGGCTGCAGCGTTCTGGATAAGTGGCAGGGGTTTGATGACACAAGCGGGGAGCCCAGCAAAGAGTGAGTTGCAGTAATCAAGGTGGGAGATGACAAGTGCCTGGATTAGGACCTGCGCCGCTTCCTGTGTGAGGTAGGGTCGTACTCTACTGATGTTGTAGAGCATGAACCTGCAGGAGCGAGTCACTGCTTTGATGTTTGCAGAGAAAGACATCAACTCTTCAATAGTCAACATGAAATTCAAGTGTTGGTCGGTTTAGTATGAGTTTGATCTTTCCCCAGGGATCGTAGGCGGATGATATGATATTTTGAATTGTATCTGTTGGACTAGGCCTACATTCTGCATTCCCATGATACTGTGAGCCTGTATCCATTCTCTCCAAGCTTCAGCCCTCCAGTTCAGTTCCTTGACCTTTTATTTGGAATGCTCATGACACAGAATAATAAATAAGGGGGTCAGACTGGAGAGACCCGACGACTGACGTAGACCAGCTAGGCTGAAACATAGGCCTGTTTCTCTAGAACAGTGAAGAGGGTAGGATTTATGTGTTACTCCAGACTACAATATGTAGGTGAAGGAGAAGCTGGGCTGGGACGTTCTTGAATGGGTAATGAACTGTTAAATGTGTGCGTGTGACTTCAGCGATAGATCAAGTCAAAGCCTATTTTATTTGTCACATGCGCCGACACAACAGGTGTAGACTTTATCATGAAATACTTACATACGAGACATTTCCCAACAATGCAGAGTTAAAAAGTATGAACATTTGCAAAAAAATTTAAAGGAAATAGTAGCATAATAAAATAACAATGACGAGACTACATACAATGAGTGCCGGTACCGAGTCAATGTGCAGGGGTACGAGGTAGTTTAGGTAATAAAATGTACATATAGGCTACCCTTGGGGCGGCAGGGTAGCCTAGTGGTTAGAGTGTTGGATTATTAACCGAAAGGTTGCAAGATTGAATCCCCGAGCTGACAAGGTAAAGATCTGTCGCTCTGCCCCTGAAAAAGGTAGTTAACCCACTTGTTCATTGGCCGTCATTGAAAATAAGAATTTGTTCTTAACTGACCTGCCTAGTTAAATAAAGGTAAAATATCAAATAAAATATAGGTAAGGGTTAAATTGACTAGGCAATCGGGATAGATAATGCGTGTGTCAGTGTAGTATGTGTGAGTGTCCGGGGGGGGTCCAGTGAGTGTGCATAGAGCCGGTGCAAGAGAGCCAGTGCAAATATACTGAAGAAACATATAAAAGCAACATGTAAAGTGTTGGTCCCATGTTTCATGAGCTGAAATAAAATATCCCAGAAATGTTCTTAACACACCAAAAGCGTATTTCTCTCACATTTTGTGCACACATTTGTTTACATCCCTGTTATAGAGCAACTCTCCTTTGCCAAGTCAATCCATCCCCCTGACAGGTGTTGCATATCAATAAGCTGCTTAAAAGGCCTGGTCATTACACAGGTGCACCTTGTGCTGTGGACTAAAAAAGGCCACTAAAATGTGCACTTTTGTCACACAACACAATGCCACAGATGTCTCAAGTTTTGAGGGAGCATGCAATTGGCATGCTGACTGCAGGAATGTCCACCAGAGCTGTTGCCATATAATTGAATGTTCATTTCTCTACCATAAGCCAGCTCCAATGTTGTTTTAGAGAATTTGGTAGTAAGTGCAACCGACCGCGCCATCTAAGGACCTCCACATCCATCTTCTTCACATGCAAGATCGTCTGAGACCAGCCACTCAGACAGCTGATGAAACGGAGGAATATTTATGTCTGTAATACAGCCCTTTTGTAGGGAAAAGCTCCTTCTGATTGGCTGTGCCTGGCTCCACAGTGGGTGGGCCTATACCCTCCCAGGCGCTCCTGCCCAGTCATGTGAAATCCACAGATAAGAGCCTAATGAATATATTTCAATATACTGATTTCCTTAAATGAGCTGTAACTCACTAAAATCTTTGAAATTGTTGCATTTATGTTGCATTTATAATTTTGTTCAGTATAAAACGGGTCAATGCAAAAAATCAGGTTAGTCATTTGAACTGTTCAGCAGTCTTATGGCTTGGTGGTAGAAGCTGTTCAGAAACCATTTGACCCAGATCAGGTTGTCTCCAAGCTAGCAGTGTGGTGATTCTTCTGACAGTGGACTGTGGGTGGCCATAGGTGGCCATACCACAGTGTCCTTTGAATTAATCTTACTATAGTATATAGATTCAAACTATATGGCACAGGCTGGCAGTCTTGTCAAATAAATGAAAGATGTTTTAAACTATATTTATTTTACTATGGTAGGATAGCATTATACAAGCATTAGTGTCAATATAATTATGCCATTGTCTGTAAGGACATACCTGTGGGATTCATGTTTCCACACTTGTGCTCCAGATCAGTGAGGGTCTGCCCTCCAGAGTGGCCTGACGCCACCCAACAAGTTTTAACAAGGTGTGGAAGTAATTTCCCTACGTTTCTCTCTCTCTCTCATTTGTTCCCTTTGGGTGAACAACTCATATTCCTCAACAGTTTTCATTCATTAACAGACTTCAAAGGGCTCCGCAAACACGAGAAAGGCTAAATCACTTTGTGCTCCAAATTGTTAGGCAAATAAGACCAGATGAAATGCTACAATTAGTTTTATTGAAAAGCAGGTGGCTTCCTAGAGTGCCCTGAGCATCTGAATGATAACCTGATAACTGACTCTGTCATGTAACTGTGTGTATTGCTTTCACAGTGTTCTGCACTTCATTCGGAAAATACATCCAGAACTGCTAAAGTTGTTTGATAAGTAATGCTACTTTTCATGGACAATCATCCTATTTTCTGGAAGGCTAATGGCAGTCTCCTTTCTGTAGGTCAAATGTACATCAATGTTGCTACCTCAGTGGTACAATGTGACCTGTAGGCTAAACAAACTGTTACCTGTCTGCCTGTGTTTAATAGCAGAGTGAGGGGGTATATCTGACTGTCAGTAAGGACAGCCCCGTGTTGGGTGTTCACTCTAGGTGAAGACAGGACCTGTGTTGGGTGTTCACTCTAGGTGAAGACAGGACCTGTGTTGGGTGTTCACTCTAGGTGAAACAAAATCAAAGTCTAATTGTATTTGTTACATGCTTCGTAAACAACAGGTGTGAACTAACAATGAAATTGTCAGACTAACAGTGAGTCTGACCATTTTTAGGGACTTCCTCTGACACCGCCTGGTATTGAGGTCCTGGATGGCAGGGAGCTCTGCACCAGTGATGTACTGGGACGTACGCACTACCATCTGTAGCGCCTTGCGGTTGGATACCAAGCAGTTGCCATACCAAGCGCTGATGCAGCCAGTCAAGATGCTCTCAATGGTGATGCTGTATAACTTTTTGAGGATCTGAGGGACTAGGCTAAATCTTTCAGCCTCCTGAGGGGGAAGAAGAGTTGTTGTGCACTCTTCATGACTGTGTTAGTGTGTTTGGACCATAATAGATCCTTAGTGATATGGACACCAAGGAACTTGAAGCTCTCGACCTGCTCCACAACAGCCCCATCGTGAATGGAGGTGTGGTCGGCCCTCCGTTCCCTGTAGTCCACGATCAGTAATTTGTCTTGCTGACATTGAGGGAGACGTTGTTGTCCTGGTACAACACTGCCAGGTCTCTGACCTCCTCCCTATAGGCTGTCTCATTGTCATTGATGATCAGGCCTACAGCACCACCATTGTTTTCAAATGCAAACTTAATGGTGGTGTTGGGGTCGTGCGCAGCCACGCAGTCCTGGGTGAACAGGGAGTAGAGGAGGGGACTAAGCACGCACCAGTGAGTGGCCTCCGTGTTGAAGGTCAGTGTGGTGGATGTGTTGTTGCCTACCTGGGGTCGTCCTGCCAGGAAGTCCAGGATCCAGTTGCAGAGGGAGGGGTTTAGTCCCAGGGTCCTTAGCTTATTGATGAGCTTTGAGGGCACTATGGTGTGGAACGCTGAGCTGTAGTCAATGACTAGTATTCTCACATAGGTGTTACTTTTGTCCATGTGGGAAAGGGCAGTGTTGAGTGCAATAGAGACTGCATCATCTGTGGATCTGTTGGGGCGGTATGCAAATTGGAGGTGGGTCTAGGGTTTCTGGGATGATGGTGTTGATGTGAGCCATGACCAGCTTTTGAAAGCATTTAATGGGTAGAGATATATGTGCTACGGGGTCATTTAGACAGGTTACCTTAGCGTTCTTGGGCACAGGGACTATGGTGGTTTGCTTAAAACATGTAGGTATTACAGGCTGATTAAGGGAGAGGTTGAACATGTCAGTGAAGACTCTTTGCCAGCTGGTCAGCGCATTGTCTGAGTTCGCATCCTGGTAATCCGTCTGGCCCTGCAGGTTTTTGAATGTTAACCTGTCTTACTCACATCGCCTATGGAGAGCAGGATCACACAGTCATCCAGAACAGCTGGTGCTCTCACACATGGTTCAGTGTTGCTTGTCTCGAAGTGAGCATAGAAGGCATTTAGCTTGTCTGGAAAGCTCACGTCACAGGGCAGCTCACGGCTGGATTTCCCTTTGTAATCCATGATAGTTTGCAAGCCGGTGTAGTAGGATTCGATCTTAGTCCTTTGTTGACGCTGTGCCTGTTTGATGGTTCGTCGGAGGGCGTAGCAGGATTTCTTATACGCATACAGGTTAGTGTCCCGCTCCTTGAAAGCAGCAGCCTTTAGCTCAGTGCGGATGTTGCCTGTAATCCATGCCTTCTGGTTGGGATATGTACGTATGGTCACTGGGGGAACGACTTCGTTGATACACTTATTAATGGATGAGTCCCAAAACATATTCTAGTTTGTGCTAGCGAAACAGTGCTGTAGCTTAGCATCTACTTCATCGGATCACTTTGGTATTGAGCGTGTCACTGGTACTTCCTGTTTGAGTTTTTGAAGACATAACCTGTGTTATGTGTTCCCTCTGGGTGAAGACAGGACCTGTGTTGGCGGTTCCGTCTGGGTGAAGACAGGACCCGTGTTGGGTATTCCCTCTGCGTGAAGACAGCAGGACCTGTGTTGGTTCTTCCCTCTGGGTGGAGACAGAACCCATGTGGTGATAGTATGGCTGATAACTCCTTCATGGGGTTTCCCCATGGCAAATGTAATTTACTTTTCAGGCAGCTGAAAAGCTTGAGTTTAATTCTCTATACAGTACATGACTGGGTGCTGGGTGGATTCTGGTCTTTTTCAAGTGTGGAGATCAGAGGTCAGCCAGGAGAGTGAAAAGCTGAAAACTACATGAGAAGTCCTCTTTAATTACGCAGTTTATGGAGTCCAGTGTATGTAGTTTGAGCACGGAAACACTCAAATGTCCACCGTTTTTTTTATTACATATATTTTCATTTCAGCTTATTTTATTACATGCAAATGTCCACATTTAGAACAACAGTCTCTGTGAGTGCCATGCAGTACAGAGTAGCTGGCCAGTGTCTGTTGCCTTGGCGTGAACAGAGTGAAGGCTCCCTCTTGTGTTGAAAGTTATGGATGTTCAAATGCATGCCTCAAAACACAGTACGCTGGCCACTGATACAGGTATCCCAATTTGTGCCTTATGTAATCACTACACATAAAAATATACTTTTTACTTGAGTTAGATACGATACTGTATGAATAGTAAAAGGTTGCCAGAACAATTCACACAAGGGTATTTCACACATTTCTTAACTCTTCCTCCAGGGTGGGTGGATGACTGACATTACATACCATGTGTGGTCTCTTCTCTTCTCTGATTGTGATCCAAATCTCTCCTGTTATTAGGCATCCTTGTGGTCCCGGAATCAGTGGTGGAAAAAGTACCTAATTGTCTTAATTGAGTAAAAGTAAAGATGTTTTAAAAGAAAATGACTCAAGTAAAAGTGACAGTCACCCAGTAAAATACTACTTGAGTAAAAGTCTAAAAGTATTTGGCTTAAAATATACTTAAGTATCAAAAGTAAATATAATTGCTAAAATATGTTATATTTTGATCCTGTGAGGAAAATGCATTCATTGTCTCTGTCTTTGTGTGTTATCCTTACTGAACGCTGCTTTTGTTTTCAAAACACAAATCTCCTCAGTATGAACACTGACCTGAAGTCCTCTGTTGAATATGACCCATAAGCGGTTCCATTTCTTGGACATGTGGATAGAGGTTGCTAACTACTCTGTATCATAAAGAGATACACACTTTCCTTCTAGCAAGTAGCGCTCATCCTAATGCCCTTAAAATAGGCATACCCAAGAGCCAGTTCTATAAGCTCAGACGTGTGTGTCATTCAACAGAGGACTATTGATAAAGCTGTGAACATGAACCAATGTTTTCTGGACAGGGGGTACTCCAGCCTGGTATGGAAGTGGCATACCAAATTGCGCGCTCTAAACCTCGCTAGGATATACAAAAAAACTGTTAAAACCTCTAAGGAATTCTGTTACTTGCATCACTACATTCAAGCCCCAAAAGCCTTTCCACTGAGCTCAGATGTCAGTTCAAAGTCTAGTTTTGATTTACATTTGGTTGAATTGTCAACTAATGTGAATTCAACGTGAGATCAACAAAAAATGTCACCATGTTATTGGATTTAGGTTGGGTGAAAAAAAAAACACAAAATGCCCTTATGTTGCATTTGACATTTTACTCATTTAGCAGATGCTCTTATCCAGAGCAAATTACAGTTAGTGCATCCATCTTCAGATAGCTATGTGGGACAACCCCATATCTCAGTCACTAGCTAGGTTTCAATCCAATTAGCGACAGATTTTCATGCGGATCTCCTAAAATTCTGTTTTTTTCACGTGCGCTCTAGCCAGAATCTCGCAGTTTCAGTGCTGGTAGGCTACCTACATTATGAGATTATTATGGATAAGAGCTATATTATTTGTATTTATCAAACGGCAGCCAAGCATCGATCATCATGTCACCAAAATAAGACCCTCGATATTTATTGGAAAGGAGCATCAAGCTCACCACCTTGCATATTCACCACCCTGTAAAGTTTCTTGACAATGTATTTCATCTGTAGCCTAACTAACTGCATGGTTTCCCGAGTTATAGTGGGAGGACCACACAACAGGGTAGCCTAGTGGTTAGAGCGTTGGACTAGTAACCGGAAGGTTGCAAGTTCAAACCCCCGAGCTGACAAGGTACAAATCTGTCGTTCTGCCCCTGAACAGGCAGTTAACCCGCTGTTCCTAGGCCGTCATTGAAAATAAGAATTTGTTCTTAACTGACTTGCCTAGTTAAATAAAGGTCAAATAAAAAAACATATCATCATGTGACTCCAAGTTTACCTCAATATGATGGTTATTATATCAATATTTACTCATAAAGGCGTTTCCACCTCCATATGCATTTTACTGACAAAAAAATCCCAACATGTCGAACGGACAAATTGTTTGTCGGCATGTATAAAATTGTACCAGCATTCCATGTTTCCGTCAGCCCAGTCAACTTTTTTCATTCGTCAGGTAGTTCATCCGCATTAAATGGTTGGATAGAAAAGTGGTTACTGTAGGTACATTTTTCCTCAAAAAAGTAGCTATCATCAAAGTCAAGGGGAAAAAGTTAAGTGGCATTTCTATTTTCATGTGGGGGGTGGGAGTGTGAGAAGGGGGTGGTGTGGGATTATTTAAGATACTCTTTGAAGTGGTAGGGCTTAAGATGCTTTCGGAAGATGGGCAGGACTCTGCTGTCCTAGCTTCAGGGGGAAGCTGGTTCCACCATTGGGGTGCCAGGACAGGGAAGCTTTGACTAGGCTGTGCGGGAGCTGCCCTCCCGTAGGGGTGGGATGGCCAGAGGTGGCAGAATGGAGTCCTTAGGTTGAGGAATAAGGTTTGAGCATAGCCTGAAGGTAGGGAGGGGCAGTTCTTATTGCTGCTACGTAGGCAAGTGCCATGGTCACTGGTTTGATGTTTGCAGAGAATGACAGTGTGTTCTCCGGGGTCGCACCAAGGTTCTTTGCACTCTGGGAGGGGTACGCTGTGGAGTTGTGATGGAGAGGTCTTGGACCGGGCAGGCCTTCCCCGGGAGGAAGAGCAGCTCTGTCTTGTCGAGCTTGAGGTGGTGGACCGACATCCAAGCTGAGATATCTGCTAGGCATGCAGAGTTGCGTGTCGCCACCTGGGTGTCAGAATGGGGGAAGTTGAAAAGTAGTCGAGTATCATCCGAATTGCAATGATAGGAGAGACCATGTGAGGACATGACGGAGCTGAGTGACTTGGTGTATAAAGAGAAGAGGAGAAGGCCTAGAACCGAGCCCTGGAGGACACCAGTAGTAAAAGTAAAACATCTCCGTGTCACCTGGTAGGAGCGGCAGGCCAGGTAGGATGCGATCCAAGAGTGTGCAGAGCCTGAGACGGTTTCACAACAATTTCACGACTCTGGCGTGCCAGAGGCGGAGGATATATGGCTCCCTCGGGACCAGGCCCCAACCCCAGTGATCTGCGTGGAGAGGAGGCGGAGAAAGAGAGGCCGGAGGGCGGGCTGCATTCTGAGAAGTCGGAGGCAATCGAATAAACCTCCACTTCCCTCAATTCTTCTGGCAAACATGCAATCTTTGGACAATAAAATGCACAAGTTATTGGGAAGATTAAACTACCAACGGGACATTAAAAACTGTATCTCAACTAACTGGTGCCCCCGCACATTGACTCTGTACCGGCACCCCCCTGTATATATTGTTCATTTTTAATTTAATCACTCGTTACTTATATCTCTTATTCTTATCCATATTTTTTGAAACGGCAATGTTGGTTAGGGGCTCGTATGTAAGCATTTCACTGTAAGGCTCAGTGCATGTGACTAATCAAATTTGATTTGATTCTGCCAAAAAGCGCATTTTGATAAAAAAATACATGTTTACATTGAAATACCTCTCCTGTGAGGTAGTGATGTGCAACATATGCCTAGTTTCCTCTTTTTGAGTCACATTGAGGGAGAAAATAGAAAATCTCCTACTTTGGAGAAATGAGAAGCCCTGTGCCACCACCGCGATGACCAGGTGCTCTCGGACTATGAGAGAGCACTCAGTCAGATGAAGAGAGAGCAGCTGAAGTAGCAGTGTTCTCCAGGGTGATCCATGTCTCTGTCAGGGCCACAAAATCTCTTGGGCAGAGATGGGAAACTTGCGGCCCAGGGCCCTTAGATCAATTCCCCACCCACCCCAGTCACTGATCGTCAGTCAATTAATCCCTGACAGCTAAAATAGTTTAGATTGCCAGCTTCTAAACTTGTTATCATGGTCAAATTACAGCAGAAATTTCAAACAACACAAACAACCCAATGTCACGCCCTGGCCATAGAGAGGCTTTTATTCTCTATTTTGGTTAGGCCAGGGTGTGTCTAGGGTGGGCATTCCAGTTTATTTCTATGTTTTCTATTTCTTAGTTTTTGGCCAAGTGTTGTTCTCTATCAGAGGCAGCTGTCGTTGTCTCTGATTGGGAATCATACTTAGGCAGCCTTTACCCACCTGTGTTTTAAGGGTAGTTGTTTTCTGTATAGTTTATTTGACTTACAGAACTGTTTGTGTTTTCACTTTGATATTTTGTTAGAGTGTTTTGATAAATAAAAATCATGAACACTTACCACGCTGCGCTTTGGTCCGATCCTCATTCTGACGAGAGACGTTACACGAAAAAGTCAAAACATTTGTGTGCTACAGATCATTCTGTTACTTTTGTGTGTTGATTTGAGCCAGAACACTGCTTGCTAATAGCATGATTTTCAAGGTCAAGCATAAAGCTAAGGGAACTTGTCGTCACTGACCTCGGTTGGGTTTAACAGTGGTTAAAGAGGATATACTGTACTTTTGTTTAAAGTTAGTTTTTCCCCTAGCTTGCGGTTAGAAGTATATTAAACAATACTCTGTGATACTGGGTTGGTCAATCAAAACTCAAAATGCGATTTACCCTCCTTTTATTTTACCTGTTGGCAATAGACCTATTATTAAGAACATTTGTATGATGCCTGTTACCAATTAGCATGAAGGAAGTCCACTATATGCTCTATGCAAGTTCACCCAACTCACAAACTCAAACCAGGGTGGAAAGACCTCCTCTGGTCAGCCCCTCTACTTTAGGAGCTGACACCGATATTTCCTCTCAGTATCAGACCCATAGCAGTCATTCATGTGACCTGTATATCACACTGCCAGAGTAATCTCACCTTGAGTTCAGTACATTCGTCACTAGTCTGAGGGAGTACCACGGAGACCACTGTGGGTTTAACCTCACTTCTGAATGTTGTAACAAGACCACTGATAAGAATGGACATTGATGTACATTTAGGTATTGAGCTAGTTTCTGAATCAGCTAAACACTGTTGAAGTAAATGGTCTTGAGAAGGTTAAGGCAACAGCCTTTACCGGCACCCTGAAAACGGCCTGAATCTGAGAGGCCTCTGAGAATCCATTTTGTTCTAGCAGAATGGAATTTAGGGGCATCAGCAAACTATATCCTGTTCACAAATATTTTATCTTAGATCACTATTTAAATGTTTATTCTAGCTCATTCAGTATATACATTGTGAAATAAAACAGATCAGGAATGAATATGGGCAAATGCAAGTCACGCACACATACGCAGGCACACTGACACAGTCATAGCTTTCACAGTCTTCTGTGGAAGTCTATTTCCGTGCAACCATGTTCCTGTTGTCTACGTATAATACATTAAAACACATGCGAAAGATTAAGTACGTGTTCAGACATCAACACTTCTTGTACACACAGGTGCCTGTCCGTGAGTGGAGGGCAGAGGCGGTCCGTTTAAGATGAGGGAGGGCGATAATGTTTTTATGAGCAGGGCCTTATTTCTATTGCAGCATATTGGATGACTGTCATTCATATTCCATTCACCCAGCTCAACGTAACATCAATTGGTTTATTGATAGGTTGAGGCTCTATATGATACTCTAATTTTCCATATACCCATAATGAGGTTGCTACAACCCAGTCAATGAATGAAAGTTTGAGTAATCAAGGTGACAGACATTGACACATTCAATACCGCCTTGCACAATCTTGCCTGCATCTAGCTGATCTGATCTAGGGTAATCATTCGTCTAGCAGTTGCAAACAAGAGTTTCTATTAGACACATTCAAGTATGTTTATCCCCGTTTCGTTCCGTTTACTTCCGTTTAAGAAATGTTTTTCAACAAAATCACTGGAATGAATACACCCCTGATCACACGCAAACACATTTCACTTTCATAGCAGCTACATACAAACAGCATGATCCCTTTGATCATTGGATAATTCCTTCTCACATCGACGTGCTCTACTCCTCTTATATTTTCCCTTCGCTTGTAGACTTTAGTGCACAACACATCGGCTGTCTGTGCCCAGGTGAAAAAATATTTCCAAGACTAACCTTAATATATCATAACCACTAAACGCTACACACCGCCTACATTGTTGTCACCATATTAGTCAACATACTGTAGCTACTAGAACTAACATGTTAGTAAACACACTACAATCATGCAGTGTAGTGTACAGTTATCAACCAGTTTAGCAGTTACACCGGCGGGCCGGGTGGTAGTAAATGTTTTTAAACCAAAAGCTTGCCTTGACTATGAGGAGATCCAGTGTTGGATAACCATAGCCAGCTAGGTAACATAGCATCCTTCTCTGCTTGAGCCGGGTGTTTGAGTAGGCGTGTAGTAGCTAGCTGCATTCCCTAGCTAAATAACTGAAAGTGAAGAAAATACAAAATATACAGTTGAAGTCAGAAGTTTACATACACCTTAGCTAAATACATTTAAACTCAGTTTTTCACAATTTCTGACATTTAATCAAAATAAAAATTCCCTGTCTTAGGTCAGTTAGGATAACCACTTCATTTTAAGAATGTGAAATGTCAGAATAATGGTAGAGAGAATGATTTATTTCAGCTTTTATTTCTTTCATCCCATTCCCAGTGGGTCAGAAGGTTACATACACTCAATTAGTATTTGGTAGCATTGCCTTTAAATTGTTTAACTTGGGTCAAGCCTTTCGGGTAGCCTTCCACAAGCTTCCCACAATAGGTTGGGGGAATTTTGGTCCATTCCTCCTGATAGAGCTGGTGTAACTGAGTCAGGTTTGTAGGCCTCCTTGCTCGCACACGCTTTTTCAGTTCTACCCACAAATTTTCTATGGGATTGAGGTCAGGGCTTTGTGATGGCCACTCCAATACCTTGACTTTGATGTCCTTAAGCCATTTTGCCACAACTTTGTAAGTATGCTTGGGGTCATTGTCCATTTGGAAGACCCATTTGCGACTAAGCTTTAACTTCCTGACTGATGTCTTGACATGTTGCTTCAATATATCCACATAATTTTTCTCCCTCATGATTCCATATATTTTGTGAAGTGCACCAGGCCCTCCTGCAGCAAAGCACACCCACAACATGATGCTGCCACCCTCGTGCTTGACGGTTGGGATGGTGATCTTCGGCTTCCTCCAAACATAACAATGGTCATTTTGGCCAAACAGTTCTATTTTTGTTTCATCAGACCGGAGGACATTTCTCCAAAAAGTATGATCTTTGTCCACATGTGCAGTTGCAAACCGTAGTCTGGCTTTTTTATGGCGGTTTTGGAGTAGTGGCTTCTTCCTTGCTGAGCGGCCTTTCAGGTTATGTCGATATAGGACTCGTTTTACTGTGGATATAGATACTTTTGTACTTTTGTACCTGTTGTTCTGGGATTGATTTGCACTTTTCGCACCAAAGTACGTTAATCTCTAGGAGACAGAACGCGTCTCCTTCCTGAGCGGTATGACAGCTGCGTGGTCCCATGGTGTTTATACTTGCTCACTATTTTTTGTACAGATCAACATGGTACCCTCAGGCATAGGTAAATTGCTCTCAATGATGAACCAGACTTATGGAGATCTACAAAAAAAAATTCTGAGGTCTTGGCTGATTTCTTTGGATTTTCCAATGATGTCAAGCAAAGAGGCACTGAGTTTGAAGGTAGGCCTTGAAATACATCCACAGGTACACCTCCAAATGACTCAAATGATGTAAATTATTCTATCAGAAGCTTCTAAAGCCATGACATAATTTTCTGGAATTTTCCTAGCTGTTTAAAGTCACAGTCAACTTAGTGTATGTAAACTTCTGACCCACTAGAGTTGTGATACAGTGAATTATAAGTGAAATAATCTGTCTGTAAACAATTGTTGGAAAAATTACTTGTGTCATGCACAAAGTAGATGTCTTAACCGACTTGCCAAAACTATAGTTTGTTAATTCTTGACGCACCCATCCCGGTAGCGGGATCATTTTCATCAACACCCGCTGAAGTGCAGCGCGCCAAATTCAAATTAAATTACTAAACATATTCAATTTTCATGATATCACAATTGCAATATAGCAAAACACAGTTTAGCTTGTTGTTAATCCACCTGGCGTGTCAGATTTCAATAAAGCTTTTCGGCGAAAGCATAACAAGCTTTTATGTAAGAACATCTCTTTCAGTAGACAAAATATTACAAACACCTAGCAGCCAAGTAGATTGGTCACGAAAGTCAGAAAAGCAATAGATTAAATCGCTTACCTTTGATGATCTTCGGATGTTTTCACTCACGAGACTCCCGGTTACACAATAAATGTTCCTTTTGTTCCATAAAGATTATTTTTATATCCAAAATTGCAAATTGCAAATAGTATCTGTAATGTCCACAGAAACATGTCAAACGTTTTTATAATCAATTCTCAGGTTGTTTTTAAAATATATAATCGATAATATATCAACCGGGACTGTCGCTTTTTCAATAGGAGAGAGAGAGACAATGGCTGCCCCACTCTGTTGCGCAAGCAAAACTCATGCGAACACCCAGCTATCCACTGAAGCAAAGTTATCTTTCTCGCTCATTTTTCAAAATAAAAGCCTGAAACTATGTCTAAAGTCTGTTGACACCTTGAGGAAGCGATCGGAAAATGAATCTGGTTGATATCCCTTTAAATGGAGCAACGGCAGGCTATGGAACATAGAGCTTTCAAAATAGAAGCCACTTCCTGGTTTGATTTTCCTCAGGTTTTTGCCTGCAATATCAGTTTTGTTATACTCCAGCCTAAGTGTTTGTAAACTTCCTACTTCAACTGTAACTAGCTCTCTCTCACTCTCTCTCCCTCGCTTCTCCTTAATTTTGTAAGAAACATTTGCTGTACTGGTCCACATGAATGAGGCCAAGATGCATTCCAGGTTTCTTTACAGAGCCCATCTGGTGCACAGAGTGGTCTCTCTGTGGAACGCCATTAAACTATTTGACACTGGGATACCATGTTCCTCTACAGATAATCACACCATGATTTCACATTCTACCCATCAGGCCTATAGCCTTAGAAGAGAGATTTGTGCTAATTTCTATTTTATTTCCAAATTCTCATCCAGTGTATCCAGTATACCAGCAAAGGAATTTTTCTGTGCCTTAGCATAGTAGAAGTCCCAAGATGAGTTTGTGCTGTCTTAAGTACGGCACAAAGTGCTGAAAATGTCAATGTTGATTATGATGTTATATGTGTCAATGTCTTCATTAAGACTTTCTCACTGGCGTACCACACACATTGCGGGTGGGGGGGCAGGCAACTGGCTCTGGTGGCCCCCTTCCCCCTCCCCAGATAGAATCTGAACATGTCATAAGCCACGACAAAGGTGTTTCGAATTACAAGAAATTAGCTGTAAAACTGCAACATTTCCTCTCATGGCAAAGTGTGTAGAACAGCCGGAAATGAGCTTTAAAGATGTAAAATTCGCTCAGCCTCATTGCAAAATGTGTATAATAGCATGAGGTTAGCTATGAAATGGCACATTTTTCTCTCAGCCTCATGGCGATACAGCATGTAGACGCGTCCTGATGTGTGACTTCTGAATCTTCAATCTTGAAAAAGTTGCCACTTTTTGAGAAAAGAATGCCACACATTTATAGTCTCTCCC
Source organism: Oncorhynchus mykiss (assembly GCF_057628025.1). Classification (NCBI taxonomy): domain Eukaryota; kingdom Metazoa; phylum Chordata; class Actinopteri; order Salmoniformes; family Salmonidae; genus Oncorhynchus; species Oncorhynchus mykiss. The sequence continues at coordinate 50,208,472 of NC_143031.1, forward strand.
AAATATGTTTCAGGGAGTACAACAGAACATGTTGTAAAGAAAGATAAACATACCTCTAAAGCTTCATTATGCCTAGGCATTTGAGTTGGGTTCGAGTCAAAAACACAAATACATCAGCTGAATGGATACAACTGCCATCACCCATGGCTTCAATTATGGCCAAGGTTTAGTGTTTGATTCTGCTGACTGGTTTTATTCAACAGACACACAAATCTTCATCTTTGGTTTGATGTCAAATGTAATATGCAGTGGTGAATGATGAAGACCGTCATCTCTCACTATGTGGGAATAGTTTTTGCTTCTGGATACTGTTGCCTCTCATCTGTACACCATCCAGATGTAGTCTGCTAATAATACCATAGGTATTTTGGTCCTTCTAATGTGTTAGGCATCACATACCCCCCCAATCTAACAGACTGTACATATACTATAATCCTATTATTACCTTTATGTCCTTTTCTTTACTGTAACAAAAATAAATTCACTCTTTGCAGACCTCATAAAGTATGCTTTGAAAAACATAGTAATGTAATGTGATCATTATCTTAAAATCTGAATTGTAGTCTCTTTTGGTGTCTGTGCTTGCCAGGTAGAAGACCCCTGCTGTATTCCTGCCTCATGCTTGTGATTCATTTTTAAACCTTTATGTCTGATCATGCCAGAGAATACACTCCAGCCATCACTCTGCCATTCATGGAGCTAAGGAGCTGAGTGAATGTAGACCACTCTTGTCGGTGGGTAGAGCGGTTTTAAACCTTAAACCTTCAAGTTGTTGATGAAGGGTGAAAAATCTAAGTCCTTTTTCATTTGTGTGAGAAGTACAGTATGGACTTACATTGACACTCAAAAGGAATATTTGCCTGTGAAGCTAGCAGGGAAATGTTACTGATTAAAAAGCCACAGATCAAATATGAAAGGGAATCTATTTAGGAATATCTTTCCCCTGGTAAATAATCCAAAACACATTTTGAGGGGAGGTTGAGGAGGGTGTGGGGGTAATTCGCCTTATAGTACAGTGCAGGTTTTAAAACCTAGATGACCAGAGGTTTAGCCAAGTTCTGAAACCCATTAAGTGATGGAAAATGTTACAACTGCCTTGCAAGCATGGCAGACCAGCTGTACAGAACAGCAGATACCCGATGCACCTCCAACACATGGATCCTGACAGACTACAGCAAGGCCTTTGATCTTGTGGATGACACCATTGCAGTGAAACATATTTTTTTCAGTTATCTGTCCAACCAGCGATCACGCCATGGATTTGCAACTTTCATTCCGGCCATACCCAGGTGACAAAATACCATGAGACTATCCCATGCCCAAGAACTCTCCTGTGGCCTCCCCCAGGGCACACGGCTTGGTCCAATTGTGTTCGTGGCTCACGTCAATGGTGAATCAGAAGGAACCCTATCCAACTCCCGGGCCTTGGTGGATGACCTGAACCTAATTGGATCAAGACATATATGCGACACTTCCACCATACAGCAGGACCTCAACCAACTAGCCAACTAGTCAGAACAAAACAAGATTAAGCTCAACCCAGCAAAGTGCAAAGTCATGTACTCCTGTTTCAGCCACAATCCTGACCCACCTCTGACATTATCTGTCTCCAGCCACACATTTGAGGTGCTGTCCAGGGCCAAAGCACTCTGTGTGACATTTCAAGTCAACATAAAATGGGACACAAACATCTCCGACATTACCACCAGAGGGGAACCGAAGGCTCTTTATGATGAACTATTTTTGCCACTTAAAACTTCCCCCGTAAGACCTTCTGACAGTCTACACCTGCTTTATCTGTCCAGTGCTCGAGTATGCTGCTCTAATATGGCACTCAGGTCTCACAGCCCACCAACACAAACAACTTGAGAAGATCCAACAATGTGCAACCAAAATCATCAAGGGCCCCATCTACACCTCCTATGACTCTGCAGGCAATGACCTGGGCTTGCAGTCCTTGGAGGCCCTCCGTGCCCACGTCTGCAGATCCTTTGCCCAGAAGCTCGCATAATCCCAGGATAACAACAAACGGCTGCCTCAGACGAGAAACAATGTCAGAGGCAGATCTACCCGGTCCAGTCACAAACGGAACCTTCCCCCTGCTCGGACTGACAGATACTACAACAAACATATGCCTTACTTTGTGAGACTACTTAATGCTGCTCAACTGTAATATTGTAAACTACATCTCATTTGTTTCATTACATTTTATTGAATTACTTACAGTGCATTCAGATAGGATTCAGACCCCTTTAACTTTGACCACATTTTGTTATGTTACAGCCTTCTTCTAAAATTGATTAAATTGTTTTTCCTCCCTCATCAATCTACACACAATAACCCATAATGACAAAGCAAAAACAGGTTTATAGCTTGAGTGAATGCCAAGAGGGTGGCTACTTTGAAGAATCAAAAATCTTAAATATATTTTTATTTGTTTAACACTTTTTTGGTTACCACGTGAATGCATGTGTGCTATTTCATAGTTTTGATGTCTTCACTATTATTCTACAATGTAGAAAAATAGTAATGATAAAGAAAAGCCTTTGAATGAGTAGGTGTGTCCAAACTTTTGACTGGTACTGTGTGTCATCACTAGATTAGTATCATTTAGGCAAGGATCTGTTCATTCCACCCATGGTTCCATACTTTATGCTAGCTACCTGGAGAACTTTGCTTTGAAGTACTGTGAGCTATTAGTCTTACTATTGGTAGAGACTGCCTGTAGTGTGTAGACTTCAACTTCCATCACGTTGTAGAAGGAAAATGTGTAGCCTAATGCATAAAATTTGCATAGAACATTTGAGCTTTTTTTCCAGTAGTGAATAATGACCAAACGTATGACACTGCTGTCTTCATATGAAACTTTCTGAGCATTAGGGCTGGCAGGGAGTGTAATGTATTTTCTGGTGACATCAGCTAAAGATCATAATCACAAGATGGATTTGCAATTTAAAACAGTTTTTACACCATAGGGAGCTGCTCAACAATATTGTCTTCTGCTGTATTAAGGATGACAGAAAAGTGACATTGAGGAAGTAAATCATTTCTGTCCACCATTCACCCCAAAAGAAAGATTGTAACGAGCATAAAATTATAGGTTTTTGTCTCAATTCCACTCTTGAAAGTGAAAATATGCAGTTCAAACAACAACAGAAAACAGTAACCTCTGCACTGTTTTTTTGCTCTGAGATACGGTTGGTTAAATGTAACCACTCTCAAATGTATAGTTGGAATGTAACGTTTTTTGTCGTCTGAAGAGGAATTGTACCAAAGCGCAGTGTGGTAAGTCTTCATGCTTTTTTATTGAAACTGAACACTATAACAAAATAACAAAGAGAATAAACAAAACCCGAAACAGTCCTGTCAGGTGCAGAAAACACTAAACAGAAAATAACTACCCACAAAAACCATGTGGGAAAAAGCTACCCACATGGTTCCTATGGTACCTAATCAGAGACAATGATAGACAGCTGTCCCTGATTGAGAACCATACCCGGCCAAAACAAAGAAATACAAAAAACATATGAAAAGGAACATAGAATGCCCACCGAAATCACACCCTGACCAAACCAAAATAGAGACATAAAAAGCTCTCTAAGGTCAGGGCGTGACATAGAGCTATGACTCACAATTATAATTTGAACCATATTTTGAGGTTATACAGTGTTTGTTTACAATTACATTGTTTCCAAATAATGGATTAGAAAAAGCTATATTTTCGGATCTGATAGGGTAAGACAGTTGAACTACGCTCACAAAGTTATATCCCTTAATAGTCAATGGGTATCATGCATATTACATTTTTGAAAGAGTAACGACTAGTATGAGCAAGAATCGCTTCTCAGGACAAGCCCAGCGTGAAAACAATGGTCTGTCGAGATCTAAAGTCTATTTTTAAGCAGAAATTGGACGTGTTGTTCGTGTTTCTCTCACTGTAATGGAGAATGTGATGATTTTGGACAACGGGATATTTTCTCTTCCATTTAATGGTGTTTTATTATGCCTCCTATAACTAAGCCAGCACTCTACTGCTGCCTCTCTATCACGTGGGCCAGTTGTAATACATTTAAATCAAACCTTTTCCTGGTTTTAGATGTTCCCCTATCTGTCATCTTCAAACTTAATAATAATAGAAATCATAATGCCATTTAGCAAGCGCTTTTATCCAAAGCAACTTACATTTATGCGTGCGTACATTTTCATGTACGGGTGGTCCCAGGAATAAGGTCCTCTATCTTGCCGTCGCTCGAACCAACTGAGCTACAGAGGACCAATCATTAGACGTAGGTTTATATAGCAACAACATCAGGTTGCTCGTCTTGGAGGAATAAGTTCAATCTTCAAGTGACTAAGATTTTCGCTTGTTCCTAAACACACTTTCAACTTTAACTGTAATACCAATCACTGTTGTCAATGTCAACTGTCATCCATTTGTCCGATGAGGAGTGCATATCCTCATTTAAGGCAGGGAGAGGACACAAATGCGTCTTCGATTTGTATCCCAGCCACAATAGAAGAGGATGTAGTTGTGATTTACTGTTTACTATCAGGTTTCAGGTAAGACCCAAGTGCAGAATGTGTTGAAGTAACTATGTTAATTGCAACGACAGGGGCGGGCAAATGACAGGTCAAGGCAGGCAGGGGTCGATAATCCAGAATAGTGGTGCCAAGGTACAGGACGGCAGGCAGGCCCAGGTCAGGCAGAGGTCAGTAATCCAGAGTAGGTGCAAAGGCACAGGACAGCAGGCAGGCTGAGCATCAGGACAGGCAAGGGTAAATACCAGGAGGATGAGAAAAAGAGAGACTGGGGGGAAAGCAGGGGCTGAGACAAACTGCTGGTTGACTTGAACAAACAAGACAAACTGGCACAGACAGAAAGAAAACACAGGTATAAATACCCAGGGGATAAGTGGGGAAGATGGGCAACACCTGGAGGGGGTGGAGACAAGCACAAGGACATGTTTTTATGTGCAGTTTCTATAGGTTGGACTAGGATCAGAGACACATAACTGGAAACGGATGCTCACTCACTGTCTCTACAAACCCAAGAGATTGTCTAAGATAAAACATATCCCTTACCATAACTAACAACAACTCTAGTATTCTCTGTAGATAATATTGCACTATGACAGCATTTTTGTATCATACATGCTCCCTAAAAATGTACTCTTATCAATTGCTTTTTGTTTTTGTATCAGACTCGTTCTTAATATATTTACCTCTAGGGCTATCTAGCAATATAGAATTGAGCTTCAAAATATACTGTTTTGTTTGCATGTTCTGCCAGGTTGATTCTTCTGCCAAAGTTAATGTGCATGTGGATTTACCCAGATCCATACAACACTCAATCTTGGACCAGAAAAAAAAGCTCCTTCCTGTGTTGGCCATTTCTGCTATAGGTTTACTTTGGGTCCATCCTGCAGCTACACTGTGGTATCTTAAGATGTGGATAAGCACCGATAATCCACGTCTGGTATGAATTTGATGCCAAGTGAATGGGGGTGTCGACCTCAGTTATTTCTCCTTCCTCCTCCTTTCACACCCTCAGCACAGTATAAGGTATTTTGTGGTGTAAAACAATTAAAGAAGTTATCATGTACCACCTGCTAAATGAATGTCCATGGAATTCATTATGAATTCCCTCTATTCATGTGAGCATTCCAGTACTGCTAAGGCTTTTAATCCAACACTGGTAGAGGTGTGGGTCTTTGGCACAATTTATGGTACCTGGCGATTGAAGTTCCCTATTAAGATAGTGTTTGTGCCTTCCTTTCCACTGGACCTCTTCCATACCTACTAAAGATCATGAGAGAGTCAGCTACCAAAACTAATTTTAAAAATGACATTCTTTGTGTTCACCACAATTATAGCCATACCAGTCTCATGATCTTACTGTAAATAGAGAGAGAATCGTATAGGTATGCAAAATCTTCATTAGCCTGTGAAATGATGTACAGCACACACATTCTACTGTTATTTTCTGTAGGTCAAAAAATATTAATCACACTATCTTTTTTTGTTGACTATCAGGATTTGCATGGTATTCTGTGATAACAGATAATCAGCTAATTTCTGATTATAGTGTACTTAAATATACAGCTCTCTAATTTTGTGGAATCAGGGGAAAGTGCTTTATGATGTTTTTTTTGTGACAATGGGTCGAGTTAAATCACGTGGGGTCCTGCCGTGCGCTCTTTTCTTTGACATTTTTTAAAATGTAGATCTCTTGCTGGATGTTGATCGTGATTCGTTTTGAAGAGGGGCAATATCACGCACACAAAGTTTTAGTGTACAAACCGCATATTCTCTCTTTAATAGGGTTTACATGGGATTTGGTGTTGTGATTTTTCAGCAGACGGACCGAGGGCGATGTAGAGGGTTTACTCACCATAGATCTGCAATAGGACTCTCGTTTTAAAAGATGTAGGCCTGTTCTCTCGCAAATTGGCAATAATAGTTTGGAAACACTGTTCCCTTTTTTCCTGGAACGCTGATATATTTGTCTAATGCTCAAATAGGCATGCAAATTGCACATGTTGAATTTGTTGAAGAAAACAAAGAGGACATTCACATTCATATTTTAATGTTAATTCAAACTGTTTTGTTCAGTTCTAAGTTGTGCATTCTGCCCAAGGAATTGTCCCATTGGTAAAAATTATACTGCGCTCACGTCATCTGAGAGTAGCCATCCTCCCCCTGCATGTGAGCTGCCGCAATTGGTCAAATAATATGATCTTAGCACAGTATGCTCTTATTAATACCATACTTGTCGTTTGTTCTTGAGCCCTCATACGTTGCATGTGTTTGATTATGACTCTTGGGCCAGTGTGTCAGGGTGAAAGCATGTTGAACATATCTGTGGAGAGTGTGGGTCAGTTGGTCTTGTTTGATCTGGGTGGACTGTGTGATGGCTGCAGTCCCTGATCCATGTGGCAGTTAACGCTTGCATGTGATGTCACTGTTGGTCGGCCTGGGGCCTTCCTGCAGATGCAGCCAGGGGAAAGCTGAGGGGACACGTGCGTGTGTGTGTTCCACGGTCGCTGCTGTCAGAAATAGCCCTTTTCTAATCTCCCTTATCTTCAGGGTTAACACGCCAGGGGAAGCTTCCACACTCATTCCCGAGCCTGTCTTCAGGAATGGGAAAGAGAAAGGCCATTTTTTCTCACGCTGAGTCTCTGATATTGACCAAGTCTATCAGCCTCCTAGACTCTCTCCCTCATCAGTTAAGTGATCTGTTGACCCATTGTCATAGCACCAGTTTTGTCAGGTCATGTTCGCCATCTCCTCCTGTCTCTACGCACAAATGATGCTCTGTAATGGAAGAACCTTATCGGACTTGTACAAACACGGTCACTTCCTGACTAGTTCAGATATCTGAGAAGTCAACAGATCATTCCCCACTGGAAGCTGTGTACTGGAAGTTACACACTATGAAATAGGTTTGTTTATTGAAGCTGTAATCCCAAACTGTGGCGACAACAAAAGACAGGGGATGTGTTCAAACGAAAGTGAAATCATTTTAATGCAATTCAGCTGTTGCACTCGAAAAAGACAAATAATTTATTGAATGGGAAATATAGGCAACCTGTATGTTAAATTAGTAAGCTAATAAACAGACGAATAAATCATCTCTGCTCCTCTCTCTTTGTCATCCTTCTAGGGCCTCCAGGAAAACGGGGAAGGCTGGGAAGACAAGGCGACCCTGGTGATATTCTTTATTTTTTCTATGCTCCTTCAATGTTTTCAATGCTTATCTTCCTCAGCAGTGTGTGTTAATGGGTATGTTGATGTGTGCCATGGAGTAAACCAGGGATCATCGATTAGATTCAGCCGCAGGACAATTTTTTTCTTGAGTGGATGGCCAGGGAGCTGGAACATAATTACAGATCATTTGTAGACTGCAAACTGACCGCAAGAGCCCCCGAACAGATCTAATATTTGACTAAAACATAAAAATTTCAAACCTTGCTTATATTTATATACAATCACATATATCTCTCTATTATGTGTGGGAATACTTTGGAGCAGATTTCTGAAATTAAAATCACTTGAAGCTGACTTAGTCTTTTATGTCCAACAATAATATATATATATATATATATATACTGTAATATTATATTAATTTTTTTCTCAGAAAACTTGGGGGGCCAAATAAAATCACCCACGGGCCAGTTGGGAAACCCTGGGGTAGAGTGCATAAAAAAGACCAACAGATCTGAGTGAACTGTACAGTACCTCCCAACAGTCCCTAGTTGCAGCCAGCCAGGGGAGTTTTGACAGTGTGCAGCTGCAGGCTCCTTGGGTGAATGACTTTTCACCCTGCCAGTATCGCCTGCCTGGCTAGCCTCACTTCTCTCTGTTTCATCTGAGGAAATCCATCCATTCTCAGGAATAATTATACACAGACTTACGTATACTCAGAACCCTTTCAGACATGCCTACGGACGGGAATGTATGTTTTTTGGTTTCACATTGCTTGTGGGAATGAAGCCATACGTCTCCTGACTGGTAGAACTTAACATTATTTCAACGTTCTGAGAACAGAAGTGAAAATGTCTCCTGTTCTGAGAAAGTTTATTTGTAGGTTCTGAGAACATTTTACTCTGGTTCCTTGAAAGTTTTCCTAGGAAGTTTTATTAATGCTGTGAGAATGGAAATTATAAGTTGCTTTGAGGTGGGGTTTTTTTTGTTGACTTCTTTAAAACTTTCACTGAATTTTTCAATAAGAAATTACAAGCACAGATAGGACACATGAAATTAATTTCCTTTTGCATGAATCATGCATTTTTTTTTGTGACAGCATCAGTGAGATTCAAACCTATAATCTTCATTTATTTATTCTTGGAATTAGTCCAATGCGCCTAAAGGATGCAGCCAGCATGCCATGTTTTTTTTACGCATACAAAGTTGTTTATTTTAGTCTATTCAAACAGATCCCATTTCAAAGGAAACAAACACTCATTATTGGCCAATTAGTGTGCACGGCCAACACACCTGAACACACTTAGCAAAATAAAGGATAGAGAGAGTTTTGTTTATGCTGAGAACGAATGTAAACTCAGCATAAAAAGAAACGTCTCTTTTTCAGGACCCTGTCTTTCAAAGATAATTCGTAAAAATCCAAATAACGTCACAGATCTTCATTGTAAAGGGTTTAAACACTGTTACCCATGCATGTTCAATGAACCATAAACATTTAATGAGCATGCAGCCGTGGAACGGTCGTTAAGACACTAACAGCTTACAGACGGTAGGCAATTAAGGTCACAGTTTTGAAAACTTAGAACACTAAAGAGGCCTTTCTACTGACTCTGAAAAACAACAAAAGAAAGATGTCCAGGGTTCATGCTCATCACCAGGGGTGATGGTCGGAATCGCGTTTATCGTCGAAGGAATGAGCATTACACCGAGGCCTGTACTCTGGAGTGGGATCGATTTGGGGGTGGAGGCCCCGTCATGGACTGAGGCGGTGTGTCACAGCATCATCGGACTGAGCTTGTTGTCATTACAGGCAATCTCAACTCTGTGCGTTTCAGGGAAGACATCCTCCTCCCGCATGTGGTACCCTTCCTGCAGGCTCATCCTGACATGACCCTCCAGCATGACAATGCCACCAGCCATACTGCTCGTTCTGTGCGTGATTTCCTGCAAGACAGCGAAGAGCCCGGTTCTCAATCCCATTGAGCACGTCTGGCACCTGTTGGATCAGAGGGTGAGGGCTAGGGCCATTCCCCCCATAAATGTCTGGGAATTTGCAGGTGCCTTGGTGGAAGGGTGGGGTAATATCTCACAGCAAGAACTGTTAAATATGGTGCAGTCCATGAGGATGAGATGCACTGCAGTACTTAATGTAGCTGGTGGCCACACCAGATACTGACTGTTACTTTTGATTTTGACCCCCCCCCCCCCCCCCCCCCCCCCCCCTTTGTTCAGGGACACATTATTCCATTTCTGTTAGTCACATGTCTGTGGAACCTGTTCAGTTTATGTCTCAGTTGTTGAATCTTATGTTCATACACATATGTACACATGTTAAGTTTGCTGAAAATAAACGCAATTGACACTGAGAGGACGTTTCTTTCTTGCTGAGTTATATGTTTTTAAATTACATTTTTTGAACATTCTCTAAACGTTACAAAAGTTTTCTTGTAGTTCTTATGGAACGTTTTCTTCACGTTCTGAGAGTGGAATATATGTTTTTGAACAACATTCTTAGAACGTTACTGTACGTTACTAACGTTTTCATGGAAAGCGGTCTTAATGTTCTTAGAACAGTATGAGAACATGACTTTAAATACAACCATGAGGAAACCTTTAGGTAACATTATGCTAAACTCCTGAAATTCCCACAGAAGAACATTGTTTCTTAACGTTATTGGAACAACTTGTGAACATGACTTTAAATAGAAACATGAGGAAACCTGCAGGAAACATAATGCTAAAGTACTGAAATTCCCACAGAAGAACGTTGATTCTGAACGTTCTCTGAACTATTTGAGAACATTCCAGATGATTTGAGAACATACTATTACTGCTGGCAGGCAGCACTGCCGCAAAAACAATGCTGGCTCTTAGATGGCAATCACCTCACCTCAAGCCAGTGGATACAGTTACTATACGAACTGAGTATGAAATTCAATGAAAGTGTACATTAAATGTAACCAACGTTCTGTTGAAGTAATGAAATTCCAAGTAAATAACGTTCCTTAAATGTGCTGAGAATGTCCCAAAGTCAAGCAACTATCCCGCAGAAAGTTGTGGAAAGTTGTATGCAAAAGGACCTCAGGACGGACACCCAAGCTCTCACCAAGCTCTAAGAAATATATGGTTATCAGAACGTTATGTTAGCTGGGGGCGGGGGCGGACTGGCTGGGGGGCGGACTAGCTGGGGGCGGACTGCAAAGATCTGTTGTGGAAGTATGCCATTAAAAAAGGGATATCCACTACTATAATTGGGTTATTTCTTATCACATCCTTTGTTAATAGTGTGTAGTTCAATTTTCTTGGAATGTTCTTTGACATTTACCATATGTGGATATGTTTAGTCTGTGGATATGAAACATGGTGGACCCACATAATCCTATTCACAACGACCGAGGCCAGAATTCACAGGTAATTTATTAGCCGGCAGTGTATCATCAGGCTGTTAAGGGAGGCTCACTAATTGCTCCCCTGGGCTCCAGCAATGTGACCGGAAGTTCAAATATTAGAAAAGCATGGAAAGGAGTTCCAATATGATGTCACCTTTCTGTTGATAATAGATCAGGCCATTTCCATGTACATACTGTATATTCCTTCAACATATGAAGTTCATGGGAGCACATTTGGTGTCAAATGAAAGCTAATAGTTTATATATTTGAGAAATGTAATCATATTAAAAATTATCCAAGATAGTACCTTTCTATCTTGAGCAGAGGGAGCATTGATGGTAGAGCCAGGCAGGGAGGTAGAGACATCTGACAGACAGGCCTCGGAGCTCTTCGTCAGGCACCTTTTCGTCTTCGATGTTTACAGCTTCTCCTCCGTAGATCAGGCTAGATCGTCCACTACTGAAATGTAGCACCCACGTGGTGATGCTTCAGCGACTGTAAAAGCGGCAGTAAGAACACCACTCCTCAGCAGTAGACCTGAAAATCCCCCTACGAGGTGAGCCTCTGCATCACCTCACACCGCAGTCCACTTCCATCTAGGAACCGGAGCTGGAAGCCAAAAAGCCAATGCTGTTGGTCGGGTGTTGATGCTGCCTCATTCAATTTTAGCTAGCTAGTGAAGCAAAATATAAACTGACTTGCTATAATCAGTCCTGCAATTTCGTGGGTCACCACCAGATATTACAGTTTCTCTCACAACAAGTTGACTTTTTTTTATTTTTATAAAAAATAATGCAATGAAAAACACTTTAAAACAATAGAATATGTACAATATTTACAGAGCTCTCTGTCTAGGCTACCTCACTGCGACATGGCAACCACGGAACCAAGTATAGTTTTGTACAGTACAGTACAGTACAGTAGCGCACACTAGAGTAGAGTATAATGTACTATATTGTACGGTACTATACTGAACTCTACTGCGCTGTTCTGTGCTGTGCTATAGTGTACTGTGTTCTACTGGGATGTCCAAACTTGTCAAACATCGACGTCTATGATTGGTTCAGACCAAATCTGGTCTCGCTTGAGGCGGGGGAGCTCATTAGAATAATAACCTATGTTTAGAATGATGCCAAACCATGCAAAGGAGGTCAATTGCATTTTTCTACCTTTGTGTATCTATTGAGAATACAACACAATGATTACATCACATATGCATAATTATGCATTTCTGTGTAGTATAGGTCAGGAACCCATGATATCATTCTGTTACCGTCATTCTGTTATCAGGTGTTAATCCACTTCACTTGCTGTAGTTGTAACGTCGGCTTCCAACTCACACTCTCAACCACAGAGATCCCCTGAACGCAGCTCACTTTCCAGCCCACATTCCAGCTCACACTCTGAAACACATAGATCCCCTAAACGCAGCTCACTCTCCAGATCCCAATCACCTGAATTCTGATCACCTGTTCACACACCTGTATGTCATTTACACACACCGTTTACTTCAGTTCTTTGCACCCCATTATTGTGGGGTATTGTTTGTTTTGATACACATTTCTATTCGCACCGCTGTTTAGTTCCGTGTAAGTCCTTCCGTGTATCGTAGTTTTTGGCCATCCTCACTAACGACGCCTTTTTGCCTATTCCCTGCCTGTACTTTTGCTTATCAGATTTCCTGTCATCAACCTCTTGTCTGATCTCCCAGACTACGTTATTAGCCTTTTCCCTGCCTGTACCGTTACCTTTTTGGAGTCCCTGTGTGTGACCTTCTGCCTGCCCCTGGACCCAGCCACCTGCTTCCTCCTGTGGTCCTTTACAATTAAACACCTGCTGTGCCCTGCGCTTGAAACCAGCACTCTGTCTCCCATCGTATTCATTACAGTAGTTTAATAACCCACTTTTTTTTCCAAACTCAAGGTGTCATATAGCTCACACCCGATTGTTTCTGCAGACATCTTTGAATGTTTGTTCAGAGTAGATATGAGGTTTTGGAAAACTGTTACAAAACTTCATTCTGTTGCAAAACTTTACATTTGCACTGCTCTTGGAATTTTCATTGGACATTTTTGAAAGTAGTCCTTCTGCATGGGTTTTTAAATCTTTGCAATCAATTGTTTTTGTTTGGCATACATTTTCTGGTGAAAATTAGAAGTCACAGTGTCGTTCTGTTACCATGGAATTTCCCACCATAGACCTGAGCAAGGGAGGGGGGTTAGTCAGCATGTAGACAAGGGAGCGGGAGTTAGTCAGCATGTAGACAAGGGAGCGAGAGTTAGTCAGCACGTAGACAAGGGAGGGGGAGTTAGTCAGCACGTAGACAAGGGAGGGGGAGTTAGTCAGCACGTAGACACGGGAGCGGGCGTTAGTCAGCACGTAGACAAGGGAGCGGGCGTTAGTCAGCACGTAGACAAGGGAGAGGGAGTTAGTCAGCACGTAGACAAGGGAGGGAGAGTTAGTCAGCACGTAGACAAGGGAGGGGGAGTTGGTCAGCACGTAGACAAGGGAGGGGGAGTTGGTCAGCACGTAGACAAGGGAGGGGGAGTTAGTCAGCACGTAGACAATGGAGGGGGAGTTAGTCAGCACGTAGACAAGGGAGGGGGAGTTAGCATGTAGACAAGGGAGGGGGAGTTAGTCAGCACGTAGACAATGGAGGGGGAGTTAGTCAGCACGTAGACAAGGGAGGGGGAGTTAGTCAGCACGTAGACAAGGGAGGGGGAGTTAGCATGTAGACAAGGGAGGGGGAGTTAGTCAGCACGTAGACAAGGTGACTTCAGTGTTAAAGACAGAGCCTTTATAAAGCTTGCCTATTTTTTATTTTGGTTAATTCACCATTTCCAACTATTTACTTGACCATGTGATCAGAAAAAGATGCACACTAACTTTATCCTATGATAATCAAAAATTCCCAAACAATCAAAAACACTTTGCCCGTGATACAAAATGCCCTCGATGACTAAGCAAGGTTTTAGTGCAAATGGCTGAACTTTCCCCTACAGCGTACTCATCTTCTCAGCTACGATATGGAAATGAATGTGTCCCAGAGAGAAGATAGTAGAAATCTAGACTACACCACATCCGATACATACAGAGATCCGTAATCCGGACAGTAGCCTGAAATCCATGTCTGGCGCCCAAATGTGGACCACAGATAAAGCTCATCCATGATGTATAGTGGTGGGTGGCGTTGGAGGTAAATCACATGGCCCATATAGCTCTGGAGGGCCTCTGCCCAGGTGGTCTGCAGAGGAGCAGCATATAACATGTCTCCCATGTGTCCCATCTCATCTCATCAGTACATTCTCACGTCCTGGCCTAAGGTTCTGGCCTGCTTGTATCTGGCATCCGTACACAATCTGTCAGTTCTTCCCTAGATAGTGTAGAACACACATGCAGTTACGGGGATGGAGAGGATAGGTGCCTCTTTGTTTTCTGTGTGATGACTTTGGCTGCTGCGGTGGGGGGGGGGGGGGGGGGTTGAATAAGATTACTCCACTGGCTCCACAACGCCCCCAGCTCAGTGACGCACGTCTCCATAAAAAGCAGCCTTCTGTCTAGTGACCTGACTCCACTCGACTTCAGTCCTTGACCCAGCAGGGTTCCTCCTGGCCCGGCCGGGATCCTTATCCTCTGTTCTGGATCCCTTTCTCTCTTGAACCCTTTCTCTCTTGATCCATTTCCCTCTCACCGTGACAGCGAGAGGACTGGCATCCTAACTATGACAGGGTCTGTAACAGAAGACCCTGAGATGTCTGTCTTCAGTCACTCCTTAGATGTACTATTTGTTTACATGTTGGAGTAATGCTGTGCTGGACTCTCCTTGAGGTGCCTGTATCTCAGTGTCACATTCCATTAGCGATACCAAATCTCGTAAAAGCATCATTATACAGATTTGATTTTGATTTGATTCATTAGGATCCCCATTAGCTGACGCCAATGGGAACAATTAGTCTTACTTACAGCTGTGACTAAAGTACTCATGTCCTATTCAGCAAAAAAAGTACAGGTAAAGCATGCCATGATGATGTCATGTTAAGAAAATAACATATCAATAGTTTAACCACAAGCAAAATATGCTTTTTTTTTGCTCTTGCTAATATTATTTCCATATCATGTGTGCTTTGCATTTGACTTGTTTTGATGTAGGCTTAGTGTTATTGTTGTTTGACATGTCGTTATTCTGTCTCTTATGCAGCAGAAACGTATGCCAATGTTTAAACACACAGTCATTAAAGACCAGTTAAAAAACACACTTGTGGAAGGTGGGTTGGGTTGCCACCATTGAGATAGAGGACTGTACACTGAGTGTACAAAAAACTGCTCTTTCCATGACAGACCAGGGGTGTCAATCTCATTACACAGAGGGCCTAGTGTCTGAGGATTTTTAGTTTTTTTCCTTTCAATTAAGACAACCAGGTGAGGGGAGTTCCTTACTAATTAGTGACCTTAATTCGTCAATCCACACTCAGTCCTCCGTAGATTTCGTTTGACACGTGACATAGACTAACCGGGTGAATCCAAACGTAAGATATGATCCCTTATTGATGTTACTTGTTAAATCCACTTCAATCACTGTAGATGAAGGGGAGGAGACCGGTTAAAGAAGGATTTTCAAGCCTTGAGAAAATTGAGACAAGGATTGTGTATGGTGCCATTCAGAGGGTGAACGGGCAAGTGAAAATATTTAAGTGCCTTTGAAAAGGGTATGCTAGTAGGTGCCAGGCGCACTGATTTGAGTGTGTAATGAACTGCAACACTACTGGGTTTTTCCACACTCAACAGTTTTCCGTGTGAATCAAGAATGGTCCAACACCCAAAGGACATCAGCCAACTTGACACAACTGTGGGAAGCATTGGCATCGACCTGGGCCAGCATCCCTGTGGAACAATTGACACCTTGTAAAGTCCATGCCCCAATGAATTGAGTCTGCTCTGAAGGCAAACATGCTTGGAACTCAATAATAAGAAGGTGTTCATAATGGTTTGTACACTCAGTGTATCTGTGCCATTATGGCAATATCCATGTTAAAACAGGCTATTCATCTAGAAATCCTCTCTCTCTATGGTTGCCCCCCTCCGGCCCCAAGATAGCTGTAACAGCAGCCTCGCTCTAGTGGTCCTGACTGCTGGCAGGCTGGAACACACACAACACTGCTGAAAACATAGGGATTTGCGTTGCCCAACCAGTATCTGTGATTAATCATGTCAGTAGGGGAACATTGCTATTACACAGGCCTAGATATCCTCATTGTGGTGTGTGTAAGTGTGCGTGCAAGCTTGTGTCTGATGCAGGACAGATACACACACAGGGGAAAAGAACAAAGTCAGGAGGGCAGATCCTTCTGTAATCAAACTCATTATGCAATCATCATGTCTTGTGATTGCAATGACAGCCGAACAAACAAGGCACCATGGGAACTGAGTTTTTGTTATGACAACGACTGGTAAAGGTTTGTCTAAAATGGAAGAGTAGATGTAAACCACACAGTATCAACCGGTTGGGGCTATTATGGTCAAACAATCAACCTCCCACTGAGTTAGTCACATCTCCAAGGTAGAACATGAAAGTTACCAGGACAAAACTGTTCAGAGGTCATCATCACTAACTGCATTTTTCTATCCTTTTTTGTTTTCTGTTTCAGGATCTCCAGTAAGTACCATTTTCACCACGGTCATTGGGTTTTAGTCGATGTGTATGAGGATAAAGTATGTTTGGTCTGCAGTAACCTGGTGAGCCGTGCTTCAGAAAAGGTAAGTGATTGAACACCTACAGTAGCACATGGGAGGTAACAGTAGGTAAATCGTCAGTTTTTGTTTAGCTTAAAAGTATAGTTCACCCAAATTACAAAATGACATTACACATTGGTTTCCTTAACCTGTAAGCAGTCTATGAACAAGGTATGTGTAATGAACACGAGGGGAGACAGAGAGCTGGTTTCAAGCGCAGGACGCAGTAGGTGTTTATTGCAAAGGACCACAGGAGGAGGCAGGTAGCTGGGTCCAGGGGCAGGCAGAAGGTCATACACAGGGGGTCCAAAAGGCAACAGTACAGGCAGGGAAAAGGCTAGTGACATCGTCCGGGTGATCAGGCAATAGGTAGATAGGCTACAGTACAGGCAGAAAGGTGTCGTTAGTGAGACAGGCAAAAACTATAATTCACAGGAAAACCCAGAGCTCTGAAAGACATGTCACAAAACAAACAATACCTCACAGTGATGGGGTGCAAAGAACTGAACTAAATAGTGTGTGATAATGACATGCAGGTGTGTGTACTTGTCATTAGAATTCAGGCGATTGGGATCTGGAGAGTGAGCTGCGTTCAGGGGATCTACGTGTTTGAGGGTGTGAGTTGGAAGCAGACGTTAGAGTATGACAGCAATCCAGGCATTTTATTTTATTTCCCTGGCAGTTTCCATTTGCTAACATTTTAGTATTTGTGGCACAAATGTTATTTAATACAACCACTTGCATAAAAAATAAAAAAAACATTTTTACGCAATGTGGCTGACGCAACAGATCAGAACGTTTAGCTTAAAATGTTGATAAACTATTAGGCTATTTCTTCACATTATAAGCTCAGCAATGCGCACGTGGTAGTAGGCTATAAGCGCAAATGTTAGCGGAAAACCCCATCATCAAAATTGACTGGAAAATGCAATTATGCATGCAATAAATGTGTGAAATTTGTTTTGATTTAGAATGAACCATTATCATGCACCTGTATCAAAACAGGGGCAGCGGGAAAAAATACATGTAATCTATTCACTTAAATAGCGAATGGAGGACGCTTTTCCCGTGGTTCATTTTCATGCCATCCAGGTAGGCTATACTCCTGTTGTAAAGAGAAGCAATGTACTTAATATTAGGAAAGTTGAGAAATAAATATAGTAGACCTTGCCTATAGAAAGCTGACGAGATCCTCCTCTATTTAGTAGAGGCCATCACTCTGTTTTCTCGCTCAATTGTATAACCTATGCAAATATTGCGCAACATGAGCTCATGGGCTCTCATGGAGTGTTTGATTAGTTTTTGATCACATTTGCATTGATGTCAGAGTGATTAGAAGGACAATAGAGTGCTGAGTCCCAGGCAGTTCGCAGGTTTGGTAGGCTACTAATGACCATCAGCAGCATCAGAGCTTGGAGAAGCCTAATTACCGTGACTAAGCGGTCACGTGGTATTTGACTGCCTTCATGACTCGTGACCGCCGGCGGGGCGGTAACAGCCCTAATGTTAGCAAGGGGAAGCATGTACAGAGAAAAAAGGGTGGGGTTAAGAATTGACCTCTGGAGGACACCATTGTGAATAGGTCCTGGGGGCAATACTGAACCATGCTCACTGATTAACATACATGACCTGAACCAGTTGAGCCGGTCAACAAGGGTGTTATGATCAATAGTAGTGAACGAATTGCTTGAAAAATTTGCTTGAAAACCACTTTTTCAAGCATGTTGGATAAAAAAAGGAAGTTTAAAAAGAGTCTATAATTACTCAGTGGGGAGGGGTCTAGATTGAGCTTTTTAAGGAGAGGTTGGACCAGAGCAGTTTAAATGAGTCTGGAAAAAAAGGCAGAGGTCAGAGAGACAGAATTTTGGGGCCAACAGTAGGCATAACCTATTTTAGCAGTCTAGTAGAGATCCCATCCAAGGGGCAGGAGGATGTCTTCATGTGAGCTACAGTAAGGAGGGACTCAAATTATATTTGCTCAAAGGAGCAAAAGGAAGAAGCTAACTGGGCACAGATGTCAATTCAACATCTATTCCACGTTGGTTCAAAGTAATTTAATATAAACAACATTGATTCAACAAGTGCATGCCTAGTGGGAGTAGACAGTCTCAGAGTAGTTGCCTCAAGTGCCACCTGACCAGAAATGCTGGCATAGGGTTGTAGAGAATCATTTAAACTGTTTGCAGAGATCAGGGGATGCGAGCATGTCACCAACAACACACTCAAATGTCTCCATTCTTAAAGGTCCAATTCTAAGATGACATATGGAATTGTTGTAAGAAGGTCATACAATGTATCATTTAGAATTTTGTTTTTAAAATTTAGGACCCCTTTATGTAATATAAAAAATACAGTGGGGCAAAAAAGTATTTAGTCAGCCACCAATTGTGCAAGTTCTCCCACTTAAAAAGATGAGAGGCCTGTAATTTTCATCATAGGTACATTTCAATTATGACAGACAAAATTAGAAAAAAAATCCAGAAAATCACATTGTAGGAATTTTAATGAATTTATTTGCAAATTATGGTGGAAAATAAGTATTTGGTCAATAACAAACGTTTATCTCAATACTTTGTTATATACCCTTTGTTGGCAATGACAGAGGTCAAATGTTTTCTGTAAGTCTTCACAAGGTTTTCACACACTGTTGCTGGTATTTTGGCCCATTCCTCCATGCAGATCTCCTCTAGAGCAGTGATGTTTTGGGGCTGTTGCTGGGCAACACGGACTTCAACTCCCTCCGAAGATTTTCTATGGGGTTGAGATCTGGAGACTGGCTAGGCCACTCCAGGACCTTGAAATGCTTCTTACGAAGCCACTCCTTCGTTGCCCGGGCGGTGTGTTTGGGATCATTGTCATGCTGAAAGACCCAGCCACGTTTCATCTTCAATGCCCTTGCTGATGTAAGGAGGTTTTCACTCAAAATCTCATGATACATGGCCCCATTTATTCTTTTCTTTACACGGATCAGTCGTCCTGGTCCCTTTGCAGAAAAACAGCCTCAAAGCATGATGTTTCCACCCCCATGCTTCACAGTATGTATGGTGTTCTTTGGATGCAACTCAGCATTTTTTGTCCTCCAAACACGACGAGTTGAGTTTTTACCAAAAAGTTATATTTTGGTTTCATCTGACCATATGACATTCTCCCAATCTTCTTCTGGATCATCCAAATGCTCTCTAGCAAACTTCAGATGGGCCTGGACATGTACTGGCTTAAGCAGGGGGACACGTCTGGCACTGCAGGATTTGAGTCCCTGGCGGAGTAGTGTGTTACTGATGGTAGGCTTTGTTACTTTGGTCCCAGCTCTCTGCAGTTCATTCACTATGTCCCCCCTGTGGTTCTGGGATTTTTGCTCACCGTTCTTGTGATCATTTTGACCCCACGGGGTGAGATCTTGCGTGGAGCCCCAGATCGAGGGTGATTATCAGTGGTCTTGTATGTCTTCCATTTCCTAATAATTGCTCCCACCGTTGATTTCTTCAAACCAAGCTGCTTACCTATTGCAGATTCAGTCTTCCCAGCCTGGTGCAGGTCTACAATTTTGTTTCTGGTGTCCTTTGACAGCTCTTTGGTCTTGGCCATAGTGGAGTTTGGAGTGTGACTGTTTGAGGTTGTGGACAGGTGTCTTTTATACTGATAACAAGTTCAAACAGGTGCCATTAATACAGGTAACGAGTGGAGGACAGAGGAGCCTCTTAAAGAAGTAGTTACAGGTCTGTGAGAGCCAGAAATCTTGCTTGTTTGTAGGTGACCAAATACTTATTTTCCACCATAATTTGCAAATAAATTCATTATTTTCTGTATTTCTTTTGCTAATTTTGTCTGTCATAGTTGAAGTGTACCTGTGGGAGAACTTGCACAATTGGTGGCTGACTAAATGCTTTTTTGCCCCACTGTATATACAGTGTTTGCAAATGGCGTAAGTAGATAAGGCAATAAATAGGCCATAGTAGCGGAGTAATTACAATTTAGCAAATTAACACTGGAGTGATACATGTGCAGATGATGATGTGCAAGTAGAAATATTGGTGTGCAAAATAGCAAAAAAGTAAACAAAAACAATATGGGGATCAGGTAGGTAGATTGGATGGCTATTTACAGATGGGCTATCATTGGCAGCAGAGAACTGGAAGGAAAGGCGGCCAAAGGAGGTGTTGGCTTTGGGGATGACCAGTGATATATACCTGCTGGAGCGCGTGCTGCGGGTGGGTGTTGTTATTGTGATCAGTGAGCTGAGATAAGGCTGAGCTTTACCTAGCAAAGACTTATAGATGACCTGGAGCCAGTGGGTCTGGCAACGAATATGTAGCGAGGGCCAGCCAATGAGAGCATACAGGTCGCAGTGGTGGGTGGTATATGGGGCTTTGGTGACAAAACGGATGACACTGTGATAGACTGCATCCAGTTTGCTGAGTAGAGTGTTGGAGGCTATTTTGTAAATGATATCGCCGAAGTCAAGGATCGGGAGGATAGTCAGTTTTACGAGGGTATGTTTGGCAGCATGAGTGAAGGAGGCTATGTTGCAAAATAGGAAGCCGATTCTAGATTTAATTTTGGATTGGAGATGTTTAATATGAGTCTGGAAGGAGAGTTTACAGTCTAACCAGACACCTAGGTATTGTAGTTGTCCACATATTCTAAGTCAGAACCGTCCAGAGTAGTGATGCTAGTCGGGCGGGTGGGTGCGGGCAGCGATTCGTTGAAAAGCATGCATTTAGTTTTACTAGCGTTTAAGAGCAGTTGGAGGCCACGGAAGAAGTGTTGTATGGCATTGAAGCTCGTTTGGAGGTTTGTTAACACAGTGTCCAATGATGGGCCAGATGTATACAGAATGGTGTCGTCTGCGTAGAGGTGGATCAGGGAATCACCCGCAGCATGTTTTGGTTTAGTTTCCCTGGTACTGTTTCCAAATGCATTTGTGGCATCGTTTAAAAAAACTGCTATAATTGACCTTGTTGAGCTTCACAATCAATCTGAGATACTTTGGATGATTTGGATAAAAAAAATTGTAATATTGGTTCCTTGACTTAATTTGTGATCTATCCCACAACTGTCCCAGACTATGTTTGGAACATTTATTTCTCGCACACAATAGAATCGGTCGACTTTTGTACTATGGGGGGTAGTAGATTTACATAGGCTTGTGCTTTTGCTGTTCGTTAGTCCTCCTCATCTTGTTGGCCGATGAAAAGTAGATGGACAGTTCTTCCAATATCTTCAATATGCACCTCGGAATTGGATAAGGACACGCACAGTTACATCCCCGATGACTATTTTCTCTGGCTCAATGATAAGAAATCAGAGGTTGTTTTATTTGGCCCCCACCTTGCTAGAAACCAGATTGTAAATAACCTTGATCATTTGTCCACCAATGTAAAGCCTATGGCCAGAAACCTTGGTGACTTCTTTGACACTGACCTAAACCTTGAGCTGCATGTAAAGTAGGGTGCCCTGTCCTGAAATTATCATCTAAGAAATATAGATAAAGTCAAGTCTTTAATTTCAGTCAATGATCTGGAGAAAGTTATATATGCTTTTATTTATAGATTACATGTCTCAGAAATCACGCCATCGTGTGCAGTTAGTTGAAAATGCTGCAGGCAAGAAAATGTAACCATATCACAACTATTTTAGCTTCTCTACACTGGCTGGCTGCCAGTCACATTTAGAATATATTTTACAATTGTATGAATCATGTTTAAGGCTAAACTTGGTTTAGCCACGTCCTATATCTCTGATCTTTTATCTCGCTACGAGCCAGGATGCAGCCTGAGATCCTCTGGCAGGGCTACTGTTGACCACTCCAAAGTCTAGGTTGAAAACGGAAGGAGACCAGGCATTTGCCATTAGGGCCCCTAGACTTTTGGGAATGGTCTGCCAGAGATGATCAGGCTTCCAGATTCAGTCCCTTTTTAAAAACTCTCTGCTGAAGACACACTTTTATAAAGATGCTTTTAATATATGCTTTCAATGCATAATCTGAATAAACTATCTTTTTAAAAATCTCATTCCTCCTGTCTGTTTCTTTGTTAGTATTTTCATTTTCTTATTTTATGATGTGAAGCACTTCCTTACTTGTATCATAAACCGCTATACAAATAGAGTTATTATTATGATTATTATTAAGGGCCCAGCATTAAAATGAAAAGTCTGCCATAGTGAGATTGTTTAAAAGCATCCTAATTTTAATCCTAATTCTGACCTTCAGTTCAATTCTCTTATGTAGTGTTCTGTATAATCCTAACAGGGCTCGCCTGGACGGGATGGTTACCCGGTAAATGTCACTCTAATTCTCTTTTCTGAGCAAGTGTTCTATTATAAAAAAAATCTAAATCCGCATAAAATGTTACTCATTGTGTTACTCATTGTGTATCTATTATTAATTGTATTATTACGTGTTTTACTTTTCTATATTTCTCTTATCATTCACTCTGCATTGTTGGGAAGGGCCCGTAAATAAGCATTTCACTGTTAAGTCTACACATGTTGTTTACGAAGCTTGTCACAAATAAGATTTGATATGACCTAGAATATGATCTTCCCTAACCTAGAGTCCTAGACCAGGGCTCTCCAACCCTGTTCCTGGAGAGCTACCGTCCTGTAGGTTTTCGCTCCAACACTAGTTGGAACTAACCTGATTCAGTTTATCAACCAGCTAATTATTAGAATTAGAATCAGGTGTGCTAGATTAGGGTTGGAGAGAACCTACAGGACGATAGCTTTCCAGGAACAGAATTGGAGAGCCCTTTGCTAGACTATAGTCATCTTCCCTCTTGGCTCCAGTTGAGTTGTTAAAACTCGTTTTTCTACCACTCCACAAATTTCTTGTTAACAAACTATAGTTTTGGAAAGTCGGTTAGGACATCTACTTTGTGCATGACACAAGTCATTTTTCCAAAAATTGTTTACAGACAGATTATTTCACTTATAATTCACTGTATCACAACTCTAGTGGGTCAGAAGTTTACATACACTAAGTTGACTGTGACTTTAAACAGTGAAGCACGGGGGTGGCAGCATCATGTCGTGGGTGTGCTTTGCTGGAGAAGGGACTGGTGCACTTCACAACATAGATGGCATCGTAAGGGAGGAAAATTATGTGGATATATTGAAGCAACATCTCAAGAAATCAGTCAGGAAGTTAAAACTTGGTCGCAAATGGGTCTTCCAAATGGACAATGACCCCAAGCATACTTACAAAGTTGTGGCAAAATGGCTTAAGGACAACAACGTCAAGGTTATGGAGTGGCCATCACAAAGCCCTGACCTCAATCCTATAGAAACTTAAAAAGTGTGCGAGCAAGGAGGCGAGCAAGGAGCTCTGTCAGGAGGAATGGGCCAAAATTCACCCAACTTATTGTGGGAAGCTTGTGGAAGGCTTCCCAAAACGTTTGACCCGAGTTAAACAATTTAAAGGCAATGTTACCAAATACTAATTGAGTGTATTTAAACGTCTGACCCACTGGGAATGTGATGAAAGAAATAACATCTGAAATAAATCATTCTCTCTACTATTATTCTGACATTTCACATTCTTAAAATAAAGTGGTGATCCTAACTGACCTAAGACAAGGAATGTCAGAACGGCATAGACTAAGATACAGTGGATAGTATAGACTACAGTATATACTGTCATGGAATTATTGTAATAATTCATAAACTTCCGCCTACATTCCTAGGGTTCATAATAAGAAATCTATTTATCTCTTCCAAACCTACTCCACGTCCCTCGGGAATAGTTTAAGACAATGAACACCCTTTTCCCCTAACTGCCCACTTACTTCCTCGGCAAATAAGAGACTATACTCTCTTTTCCAACCTAGGATAAGGATAACATGTCTTTCAAGAAAAATATATCATTAGCTACGTGACATTTTTTTTCTTGGCCACTCAACACTTCCGCCTAAACTGCCCACTCTGACGTCAACAAATGCTCAATTAATGTCTAACATGTTTGCTCAAGCGACATTTCTTCAGCCTCCTGAGGTTAAAGAGGCAATGTTGTGCCTTCTTCACCGCGCTGTCTGTGTGGGTGGACCATTTCAGTTTGTCAGTGATGTGTACACCGAGAAACTTGAAGCTTTCCACCTTTTCCACTGCAATCCAGTTGATGTGGATAAGGGGTGCTCCCTCTACTGTTTCCTGAAGTCTATGATCAGCTCCTTTTATTTTGTTAAACGTTGAGTGAGAGGTTTCTTTTCCTGGCACCACATTCCCAGGGCCCTTACATCCTCCCTGTAGGCTGTCTCATCCCTGTAGGCTGTCTCACCTTCACCACCTGGAGGTTGCCCGTCAGGAAGTCCAGGACCCAGTTGCACAGGTCAGGGTTCAGACCCAGACCCCTTAATGATGAGCTTGGAGGGTACTTGCTGTCAATGAACAGCATTAATACATAGGTATTCCTCTTGTCCAGATGGGATAGGGCAGTGTGCAGTGCGATGGCGATTGCATCGTCTATGGATCTATTGGGGTGGTAAACAAAGTGGGTCTAGGGTGTGAGGTAAGGTAGAGGAGATATGATCCTTGACTAGTCTTTCAAAGCACTTCATGATGACAGAAGTGAGTGCTACAGGGCGATAGTCATTTAGTTCAGTTACCTTAGCTTCTTGGGTACCGGAACAATTGTGGACATCTTGAAGCATGCGGATACAGCAGACAGGGAGAGATTGAAATGTCCTTAATCACTCCAGCCAGCTGGTCTGTGCATGCTCTGAGGACGCGACTAAGGATGCCGGCAGCCTTGCGAGGGTTAACACTCTTAAATGACTTACTCACGTCAGCCACGTAGAAGGAGGGCCCACAGTCCTTGGTAGCTGGCTGTGTCGATGGCACTGTGTTATCCTCAAAGCAGACAAAGAAGGTGTTTAGCTTGTCCAGAAGCAAGATGTCTGTGTCCACGACATGGCTTGTTTTCCTTTTGTAGTCCGTGATTGTCTGTAGACCCTGAAAATTTTTTCTCGTGTCTGAGCCGTTGAATTGCGACTCCACTTTGTTTCTATACTGATGTTTTGCAGAATACCTACACTGTTTGTGTTCAGCCATATCCCCAGTCACCTTGCCATGGTTAAATGCCATGTCGTGGACATGGTTAATCTTGCCATGGTTAATTTTGCGCGAATGCTGCCATCTATCCATGGTTTCTGGTTAGGGTAGGTTTTAATTGTTACAGTGGGTACAACATCTCCTATACACTTCCTGATAAACTCACTGTATCAGTGTAATGGTCGTTGTTATTGTCAGAGCCTACCCGGAACATATTCCAGTCCACGTGATCAAAACAATCTTGAAGTGTGGATTCCGATTGGTCAGACCAGCATTGAATAGTCCTTAGCCCAAGTTCTTCCTGTTTGAGTTTCTGCCTATAGGAACGGAGGAGCAAAATGGAGTTGTGATCAGATTTGCCGAAGGAGGGCAGTGTTTGAGTTTTTTCAAATGGTTAATAGAGCATTTCAGCACCTGTGCCACACTGGACAGCGACCTACATAATGGCTTTGTGATACAGTGCATGTGGACTCTAGACTGACTGGATTTTTACCCATGTTTGTCTTTAGCCTGCTTAATCGTTGGCCAGCAGTGTGCCCAATTGAGCTGATAGTTTTGCTACCAAAACGTGCATACGGACTCAGGAGAGGTGTACATAAGCGTGTTTTTCTTTAACATAATATGTATTCTTCATACATTGTTCTGTATTCTAGGGCCCACTTGGGATGGATGGGAAGCCTGTAAGTACCCATTTTCATCATCTTAATGTTTTGATATGGTGTTGATATTTAGCTCACAGTACACTTTATACAATACAGCTCTATTCAATGATGTGTTCAATTACCATACACATTTTATGTGTTCTACTCTTGCCATGAATTACTTGTGACGTAATCATTCTGTGATTTAAACCTTGTCTTCCCATATACAGGGTGCTCCTGGTCCCATGGGAAGCCAGGTATGTATGATAATCATCTTATCTGTTAAACTCCCAGTTTTTGATGACCAAACACCAACGTGTCTAGTTATAAGCAGACGTGATGTTGCATAGCTGAACATCTGCCCAAAAAAGATACCATACCGGGCGTCCCAAGTGGCACAGTGGTCTAAGGCACAATTACACAAAAACAATACACTGTAATACATGCACTTTGGAAAATACAACATTTTTACATTGACTTGTAGTAGTGAGTGCATACATTTCATTTCAGTGAGTACATACATTTCAGATCTGGTCCCCTGTGGGAATCGAACTTGCAAGTTTCATGCTCTACCAACTGAGCCACACGGGACTAATGCTACAAAGTTAATAGTTAATGCACACATATTCACAGTCCCTGCGTCCTATTGCCGGACCATGAATAGGGCCTACATCTGTCCTACAGTATGTCCCACTGTTCAGCATGAATGCATGAATGAAAGGAATGGAATGAAATGAACTCTCCTCTATTCTCTACCGGTCAGCTCATTATCAGCACCCTCTGGTTAAGGGAGACTTTTTTAACTTGGATTCACCTTGGCAAAGCTGTGCTCCTAGTCTGGAAAGGCCTATCCATTCATCAGTGTGCTATATGAGCCCCTGAAGGCAGGCAGCCCTGAAGGCAGCCCTGTGCATACCTGTGTCTATATCCAAGGGACCACAGCAGGCTGGTCTGCAACATGGGATGAGAGGTGGAAACAATGTCACACACAATAATAAATGGGGTGTGTCTTGACTGAAGTGAGCCTCTGTAAAAAGTACCCCTTTCTTATAAGATTATCTGATTTATTACCTTGTTCTGAAGGCACTTATACACGATCTTAAACACTTTCCCTGCACCTCATTAAGAATTTGCAATTACTTTTGATGGACTAAATGTAACACAGAAGTGCACCGTAATCTTAAGAATTATAGTGCATTCGGAAAGTTTTCAGACCCCTTGACTTTTTCCACATTTTGTTAAGTTACAGCCTTATTCTAAAATGAAAAAAAAAAAGGTACCCTCATCAATCTACACAAAACAGGCCATAATGACAAAGCAAAAACAGGTTTTTAGAAATGTTGGCAAATATATCACATTTACATAAGTCTTCAGGCCCTTTACTCAGTACTTTGTTGAAGCACCTTTGGCAGCAATTACAGCCTCGAGTCTTCTTAGGTATGACCCTACAAGCTTGGCACACCTGTATTTGGGGAGCTTCTCCCGTTTTTCTTTGCAGATCCTCTCAAGCTCTGTCAAGTTGGGTGGGGAGCGTCGCTGTACAGCTATTTTTAGGTTTCTCCAGAGATCAAGGACATCAGAGACTTGTCCCGAAGCCACTCCTGGGGTATTGTGTTTGGATCGATGAGGAAAAACATGAATTTAATCAATTTTGGAATAAGGCTGTGACGTAACAAAATGTGGGAAAATCAATGGGGTCTGAATACTTTCCGAATGCACTGTATATGGCATGCATCCCCAGATGTAATTATTAAATGATGTGTACTATATGCAGAGAAAAAAAAGGTTGCAAGACTTGTGTAAAGATGTACTGCGTGTGGAGAGTGAGTGGGTGTTGAGGATTCTGTTATCTGACAGTACAGTGAAAAGCAGCAGCCCAACCCTCCAACCCCAGTTGCATCACTCTGACACTGACGTCTATTTACTCCATCTGTGTGAGGATTAAAAATCGCCTGTGTCCGTTCATTCACAAAGCTCATATTAGCAGATACCTTTCATCTCAATCTAAACACACTCTAAGAAGGCCTCATGCGGATACCTCATCACAGAATGAATTGCAATCATGAGATTCTGTAGAGCGTAACCCTTTGAGGCCTAAGCTTATATGTCCTCTACCTGTTGTAAGAGAGAGAGAGAGTTAATCAGTGAACAAAATCTGTGTACCTCAAACCACCACACAACCCTGAACCCTTCATGAGGTAGAAGGTATGGCTTTCATTTGGGTCTTTAAAGTGAAAGTTTAAATATCTTGGAAGGAATGAGTTTTGTCAGCGAACATCACAGTCCATTATTTCCTTTTTCTCCTCTATTGTCAGGGACTGCCTGGGCCAAAAGGAGACAAGGTATGACAAAATATACCTTTTCTATAGTGCAATTAGTCCTATAGAAAAGCTACTTTTTTACATTATTTTTTTTGTATTTTACCCCCTTTTTCTACCCAATTTCAAAATTTCCCCTAAAATGACATACGCAAATATAACTGCCTGTAGGTCAGGACCTGAAGCAAGGATATGCATATTCTTGATGCTATTTGAAAGGAAACACTATGAAGTTTGTGGAAATGTGAAATTAATCTAGGAGAATATAACGCATTAGATCTGGTAAAAGATAATATAAAGAAAAAAATGTGTTTTCCCACAAAAAATGTTTTCATCATCTTTGAAGAGC
The DNA here is from genome assembly GCF_057628025.1 of Oncorhynchus mykiss. NCBI lineage: Eukaryota > Metazoa > Chordata > Actinopteri > Salmoniformes > Salmonidae > Oncorhynchus > Oncorhynchus mykiss. The sequence continues at coordinate 50,237,649 of NC_143031.1, forward strand.
AAGAGAACGGCCATTATATCGCTTAGGAGTCTAGGTACAATTTATATTTGGTCACTAGATGGCAGCAGTGTATGTGCAAAGTTTTAGGCTGATCCAATGAACCATTGAATTACTGTTCAAAATGTCAGTTTTGTACATTTTCAAGTACATGACTATAGAGAACATACAAAAATTACACGGGAATAAAACATTTAAGTTTACACACTCTCAGCAATGTCATAAATTATGGTTAATTAGATTCCCTACAGAAAAGACACTAACCTTACACTTCTAGAAGGGGGGGACACACACCCAGTCCCTACATTTTTTATCAATCAAAACTATGCTACATTTTATCTCAAGGGACCCTCAGGATGACAAATCAGTGAAAATTACTGAATGTAAGTACATTCTGTACCTTCAGAGGTGAATGTGTCAAACCAGTTGCCTTGATAAAAGTTTTTTGTTCTTGTGCACTCTCTTCAAACAATAGCATGGTATTTTTTCACTGTAATAGCTACTGTAAATTGGACCGTGCAGTTAGATGAACAAGAATTTAAGTGTTCTGCCCATGTCCTGGGAAATGTTCTTGCTACTTACAACGTCATGCTAATCACATTAGCGTACGTTAGCTCATCCGTCCCGCGGGGAGGGGGACACACACACACACACACCAATCCCGTAGAGGATTATTATTAACCTGTCTCTTCCCCTTCATCTACACTGATTGAAGTGGATTTAACAGGTGACATCAATAAGCTTTCACCTGGTCAGTTTATGTCAAGGAAAGAGCAACAGTTCCTAATGGTTTGTACACTCAGCGTATGACGTATTTAATTCTCTCACCCTGGGCCTCATATCTCCTTGGTCTCCCTAGAGAATACAGGAATATTAGAGAATGCTATAGATGATCAAAGTACACGACAGTACACAAAGGTACAAAGCAAATTACTATCATACTTCCAGAATTTCCTTCCATTTCAAGTTGAAAATTGTATTATAACTTTATTAATTGTACTAGACTTGAAAGGTAATTGTACATGAATTTACATGAATTGCTTCCGCTGTGTAGAAGTATTTTTATGGTAGTTGGTGAGATGTAGGTGAGACCTTTTTTGAGACATAGAACTTAACATTTTGACTTGGTGGTCAAGGGAAATCTAAGTATTACTTCTTTGAGTTGCTGAGGCAGAGGCATTAAGCCTTGTGGGATATTAAATAATGTGAACTCAGCAACCCACCTCAGTGCTGCTCTGACCACAGTGTTGTTTGGAAGCACAATTTTTAAGTTCACTCAAAACTTGACAATATTTATAGTGTGACTTTTGCTGTCGCAAGTCACTTTAAAAAGTACCTTTTCAGGGCCTCCCGAGTTGCACAGCTGTCTAAGGCACTGCGTCTCAGTGCTAGAGGCGTATCACAACTGGCCGTGAATGGTATTTCCATAGGGCGGCGCACAATTGGCCCAGCATTGTCCGGGTTAGGGGAGGGTTTGGCCGGAGGGGCTTTACTTGGCTCACCGTGCCCTAGCGACTCCTTGTGTCGGGCCAGGCACCTGCAGGCTGACCTGGGTCGTCAGTTGAACAGTGTTTCCTCCGACACATTGGTGTGGCTGGATTCTGGGTTAAGTAGGCGGGTGTTAAGAAGGATTTTTAAGCCTTGAGACAATTGAGACATAGATTATGTATGTGTCCCATTCAGAGGGTGAATGGGCAAGACAAAATATTTAAGTGCCATTGAACAGGGTCTGGAAGTAAGTGCCAGGCACACCGGTTTGAGTGTGTCAAGAACTGCAACGCTGCTGTGTTTTTCACACTTAACAGTTTGCCGTGTGTAACAACAATGGTCCACCACCCAAAGAACATCCAGCCAACTTGACACAACTGTGAGAAGCATTGGCGTAAACATGGGCCAGCATCCCCGTGGAACACTTTCAACACCTTGTAGAGCCCATGCCATGACAAATTGAGTCTGTTCTGAGGACAAAGGGGGTGTAACTCAATATTTGTGTTCCCAATGTTTTGTATCTTTTATCATTCACCAACACACCAGCATTTTACCAGCTCCACTCTCTCAGGTCAAGTACAATGCTTGTTTTCCCCAGCCACACACCCGCTTCCTTTGTTTTAACCCACAGTTTATTCTGTCTACCACATTATAGGGAGAAATATGGATCAGGAATCCAGAAAAAAAATATATTTTATACAACATCTGAACCTATCGTAAACCGATAAGTCAACCCTACTGACTCCCCTGTAACCCCCACCCTAACACACTTCTGTTAGAAAAAGGTGCCCTGGGTCGGCCTATTACATTATTATTGCCTAGTTATTGTATTGAAGCCCAAACTGAAGGGCATTCTGAGGCACTGCTGTTCACTGTCCACATGAGTCTAGTTCTGAAAAGAAAGACCCGGCTACCAGGTCTCCGTGATAAGACAGAAACACATTTTATCTTGCACTGATCCATCGGGCACTAGTCTCCATACTGTTGTCCTCTCTACCGAGGTCAAGGGAAGTAGCACTGCTTCCCAGCCATGTTCAAATATCAAGAAGCAATTGGTTCACCATCAGTCACTCTTTGCTAATAAGGTATTTTACAACGGGTTGTTGGGGCAGATGCATTCCTGTCATTCTGAACCCTCTTATTCTGTCTCAAAGTTGATTATGGCCTGGTTTCTATTGGAGTTCATTGTTTCCTAGTCTGCACTCCAAACTCTTATTCATGGATACGTACTTTGTAGTTCACAATATCTAACATATGAGGGCACTTGCATGCCCTTTTAGCACTTCAAGGTGTATGTGAATTCGTGGGAGGGTGTCAATACTGATGAGCGTACAGTCTACCATGGTCGTTGTGTCTGTGTAGAGATTTGAGAAAGCAGAGGACATAAATTACACCAGGAAGAATGTGGAATGTGGTTTTAGCCTCTAAACCCAATGCAATTCATATTGACCCCAATTCATATGGACCACAATTCATATTGACCACTTCTCTAAAACAAACATGGACAAGACTGCCAGAATCTCTCCGTGGACGGTTGATATTCATATGAAGGCAATCAGCCACAAGACAACGAGGCCGCTATTGTTTGAGGATTGAAACCAGATGGGATGACTATTGTCTTTGTATGCTCTAGTCAGTTATGGCTGAGTGGCTTTACACATACTAGAACTATGCCAAGACAGGATTTTTGTGCTTACTAACAGATGGATCAATAACCTCAATTCCATCCCTTCACCCCCTCTGTTGTCTCTCACGCTACTCACGCTTTTCTTTCATTATCCCCCTCTTAACCTCTCCTCTTTCCTTCATCCTAATGCTCCTTTCCAACACTGTCCGAACCTCACGTCAGGGACACCCTGCACTCATGGGCTCTGCAGGTGTGCTCAGTAATCAGATTCTCACAGTCAAGGTTTGTCCTACCCCCCTTCCCCAACACTAAATCTCTCTCTCTCTCTCTCTCTCGACCGGGTCCTCCGAGTCTCCATCCAGCCTTGCCACTCCCTTCCTTTTTTCTCCTTCTCCCTCTCTTCTGTCAAGCCTATAGAGAATAGTAGAATGTTTCCCATGCCAATAAAGCCCCTTGAATTGAATTGAAATTGAATAGTCAGTTCTGACATCCTCACAACTCTCTGTTTAACCTCTCTTGTACATTCTTTCTTTCTGTTTGTTTTTCTTTCACTCTGTGTCTCTGGTGGCTTCCCTCTCTCCCTTTCTCTCTGCAGTCAGAAATGCCTCCTGAAGCTAGTCTCGGGTGCGTCTCTCACCCTCTTTCTCTTCTCTCCCTTCAAGCTGGCTTCTCACCCTCTTCTTCTATCACTTTCCCTCACTCTTTCACATCTCACACGCATGTTATTGGCCTCAAGCATTTTTATGTTTGCCGCTCTGCCACTTCCAAATGTCTGCTTCAAATGAGAGACAATTATGTCTCTTTGGAAAGTGAGTTTGAATAAATGACCGTGTTTGTGGATGATAATTGGTGGAAAGAATGCCAGTCAGAACTATGGTAATTGGAGAACAAGAATAGCTTGTTGTTTCCTTGACAAAATAAATTGCTGTTAATATGACTGTGTTAATCATCTTGTTTTGAATAAAACCTCATCAAGCATTCAACAGACTTATAGCATGAATATTATGCATAGCAGCAGTTTAAGCCTCACTGTAAGACTTTGACATTGGCAGGGATAGTTGGCGGCAAATGCCGGACACCTTGTAAAAAGAGGCTACTGTCAGAAAAGTTTTGAATTAACTGTACAGCACATTGATCAAAGTTAAGATATTGAAAGTGGTTCAAGAACTTGTCTGGGGTGTGACAATACAATTATTCTGCAACTTTTTTTGATTGATAATACTGTGGGAATTGGGATTATTACCTCATCTCATACTTCTCCTTCCATGCCTATACAGGGTGATCAGGGTCAGGCTGGCCCTCCCGGCCCCCCGGGGCCCCCTGGCTCACCAGGCCTCAGAGGACCATCTGGGAACACAGGGAAGGATGGGCCCAGAGGTCACCTTGGGGAGCCGGTAAGACAGCCCTCTCTCCTCCTCTCATCCATGTCGCTACAGTCATCAGTCAGAAGAGGACTGGCCACCTCTCGGAGCCTGGTTCCTCTCTAGGTTTCTTCCTAGTTTCCTGCCTTCTAAGGTTGTTTTTATAGCCACTGTGCTTCTGCCTTTGCATTGCTTGCGCTTTGTTGTTTTTTTGGCTGAGTATCTGTAAAGCACATTGTAACGAAAACTGATATCAAAAGGGCTTAAAAAATGTGTTTGGTTGATTGATTTATCTCACTCCCTGCTGAAAAAAACAGCATAGACTTGCATGGTCTGGAGACCAGACTTTGTTGTGTTTTCTCTGGAGACCACCCTTTGTTAATTTTTTCACTAGAGACCAGCCTCCAGCCTACAGCCTGGACTTTGGGCCAATGGAATGAGGGGTATCCACCTACTATTACGCCTATTACAATTCTAATCATTGTAGCTTATATAAGGGAGCTTTAATGGTGGGAAATCGCCTCGCTATATAGCCCATTGTGCATTGACATTCATATCTCATTGTACAGCCTTACCTATGGATCTTGGTCCATGAATATTAGCTACGATGCTAGTCTTTGTAATCAGTGTGTTTCCCTAAGCTGATACCTATGGATCTTGGGTCCATGAAATGCGGTAAGGCTATGCATTGCAATATTAATGTTCTATACAAAGTAGGTTGACTGGTAAGCTTAATGCGGCTCATTTCACACCGGTTTCAGGGTCCCGCAATAAGTGCTACATCATTTTGATAGATCTTAACAGTTCAAATCAAATCAAATGTTTTTATAAAGCCCTTCGTACATCAGCTGATATCTCAAAGTGCTGTACAGAAACCCAGCCTAAAACCACAAACAGCAAGCAATGCAGGTGTAGAATCACAGTGGCTAGGAAAAACTCCCTAGACAGGCCAGATCCTAGGAAAAAACCTAGAGAGGAACCAGGCTATGAGGGGTGGCCAGTCCTCTTCTGGCTGTGCCGGGTGGAGATTATAACAGAACATGGCCAAGATGTTCAAATGTTCATAAATGACCAGTATGGTCAAATAATAATAATCACAGTAGGTGTCGAGGGTGCAGCAAGTCAGCACCTCAGGAGTAAATGTCAGTTGGCTTTTCATAGCCGATCATTAAGAGTATCTCTACCACTCCTGCTGTCTCTAGAGAGTTGAAAACAGCAGGTCTGGGACAGGTAGCATGAACAGTCCGGTGAACAGGTCAGGATTCCATAGCCGCAGGCAGAACAGTTGAAACTGGAGCAGCAGCACAGCCAGGTGGACTGGGGACAGCAATGAGTCATCATGCCAGGTAGTCCTGAGGCATGGTCCTAGGGCTCAGGTCCTCCGAGAGAAAGAGAGAATTAGAGAGAGCATACTTAAATTCACACAGGACACCGGATAGGATAGGAGAAGTACTCCAGATATAACAAACTGACCCTAGCCCCCCGACACATAAACTACTGCAGCATAAATACTGGAGGCTGAGACAGGAGGGGTCAGGAAACACTGTGGCCCCTTCCAATGATACCCTCGGACAGGGCCAAACAGGATGGATATAACCCCACCCACTTTGCCAAAGCACAGCCCCCACACCACTAGAGGGATATCTTCAAACACCAACTTACCATCCTGAGACAAGGCCGAGTATAGCCCACAAAGATCTCTGCCACGGCTCAACCCAAGGGGGGGCTCCAACCCAGACAGGAAGATCACGTCAGTGACTCAACCCACTAGAGGCAGAGAATCCCAGTGGAGAGAGGGGAACCGGCCAGGCAGAGACAGCAAGGCCGGTTCATTGCTCCAGAACCTTTCCGTTCACCTTCACACTCCTGGGCCAGACTACACTCAATCATATGACCCACTGAAGAGATGAGTCTTCAGTAAAGACTTAAAGGTTGAGACCGAGTTTGCGTCTCTCACATGGGTAGGCAGACCATTCCATAAAAATGTAGGTTTATAGGAGAAAGCCCTGCCTCCAGCTGTTTGCTTAGAAATTCTAGGGACAATTAGGAGGCCTGCGTCTTGTGACCGTAGCGTACGTGTAGGTATGTACGGCAGGACCAAATCAGAGAGATAGGTAGGAGCAAGCCCATGTAATGCTTTGTAGGTTAACAGTAAAACCTTGAAATCAGCCCTTGCCTTAACAGGAAGCCAGTGTAGGGAGGCTAGCACTGGAGTAATATGATCACATTTTTTGGTTCTAGTCAGGATTCTAGCAGCCGTATTTAGCACTAACTGAAGTTAATTTAGTGCTTTATCCGGGTAGCCAGAAAGTAGAGCATTGCAGTAGTCTAACCTAGAAGTAACAAAAGCATGGATTAATCTTTCTGCATCATTTTTGGACAGAAAGTTTCCGATTTTTGCCAACTGTCCTTGAAACAGTCTTGATATGTTTGTCAAAAGAGAGATCAGGGTCCTGAGTAACGCTGAGGTCCTTCACAGTTTTATTTGAGACGACTGTACAACCATCAAGATTAATTGTCAGATTCAACAGAAGATCTCTTTGTTTCTTGGGACCTAGAACAAGCATCTCTGTTTTGTCCGAGTATAAAAGTAGAACGTTTTCAGCCAGTTGTGTTCTGTGGGTGTCACTGAGTAGGCTGATACCCCATTTCACGGACCCAAGATCCATAGAAAAAATGTGTGTTAAGTAACAAATAATTAAACAGCAGCAGTAAAATAACAATAGCGAGGCTATATACAGGGTGTACCGGTGCAGAGTCAATGTACGGGGGCAGTTAGTCGAGGTATTTGAGGTAATATGTACATGTAGGTAGAGTTAAAGTGAGGGGGGGGGGGGGGTTAATGCTAATAGTCTGGGTAGCTATTTGATTAGGGGCGGCAGCGTAGCCTAGATCAGACCACAAGAATGGAATGGTCTGCTGTATCAAAAGCTTTGGCAAAGTCAATAAAAAGCAGCACAACATTGCTTAGAATTAAGGGCAGTGGTGACATAATTTAGTGACACCTCCATATCCTGAGCAGAAACCAGAATGCATTTCAGAGAGAATGCTATTAGACATCAAGAAAGCCAGTCAGTTGATTATTGACAAGTTTTTCCAGCTCTTTTGATTAACATGGCAAGATAGAAATTGTCCTTTAACAGTCAGGATCAGCTTGATTTCCCCTTGTAAATAAAATACGCACCGTGGCTGCCTTCCAAGCACTGGGAACCTCCCCAGAGAGGAGAGACAGGTTAAAAAGGTGAGAGATAGGCTCGGCGATGATAGGGGCTGCAACTTTAAAGAAGAAAGGATCTAAACCATCTGACCTAGATGGTTTTTGGGGTTCATGTTGAAGGAGCTCCTTTAATACCTTAGACTCAGCCTGCAGGGAGAAGCTGTGTAATGGGGCAGGGGAAAAAGCGGGTGGAGCATCAGGGCTAGTTGCATTACATGCTGACTAGGCTGGCCACGCGCTGGGAGATAAGGAAGTGTTGGACAGCCAAGGAGGCGTAGCTGTGTCAAATAGGAATTCCTGACTTAATGAAGTGGTGGTTAAAGAGCCCAGCCATACGCTGCCTGTCAGTAACAACCACATCATCAACATTAAGGGCATCTGTGAGGAGGCAGGTTTATTCTACAGGTCTTTCACAGTTTTCCAGAACTTCTTGGTGTTAGACCCACAGAGAGAGAACTGATCTTTAAAGTAACTAACTTTGGCCTTCTGGATAGCCTGAGTGCATTTATTTCTCATAGGCCTGAACGATAAATAGTATTTGTGTCCCAAGCTTTTCGCCAAATGGCGTTCTTGAGGTGGCGTAACTCTGCCAGATCACGGTCGAACCAGGGGCTGAACCTGTTTTTAATTCTAATTTTCTTTATGCGGGCGTGCTTGCTAACAATACCACTGCAAATATACAAAAATAAGTTCCAAGCATCTTCGACAGAAGGGATCAAGCTGATTTAATCCCAATTTAATTATATTCCATGTTAAATCCTATAATAGGGAGATTTAGCATTTTCTATCTTGGACAAAACAAATTAAATGTCACACGACCAATGAAATAGTTAGCTAACGAAGGTTACTTTACTGTTTCAAGGTATATTTTATATAGTTACACATTACAAACCTGTAAAAGATGATACATTATGAGAAAAGAGAAAATTGACTGGTCCAGAAAAAGTTCCGTAAATAGAATGAGGAAGTGAGGTCATGAGCACCAGTGTAAAGGCCACCAACCAACAGATCTGCTGGTTCCACCTAGTGGTACCAAAACCTTTCAGTAAATGTTAATGCATAAATCTGGAGGACTCTAATAAAGTAACACAAGTTATGGCTCACATATAAAACCATTTCTTTAAAATCTAAAACACATCAAATCAAGATAAAAATGTGACCATACATTATGTGTGTGGGGGGAGGGGGCTGTGGGAGTGGATGCTATGCCAGTGACCGAGAGGTTGTGAGTTCAAATCCCAATTGAGGTGGACTCCCAAATAATCAGAATTGTTATGTTATGCTATGCAAAGATAAATAACATACAGTACCAGTCAAAAGTTTGGACACACCTACTCATTGAAGGGTTTTTCTTTATTTTCACTATTTTCTACATTGTAGAATAATAGTGAAGACATCAAAACTATGACATAAAAAATATGGAATCATGTAGTCACCAACAAAAGTGTTTAACAAATCAAAATATGTTTTAGATTTTAGATTCTTCAAAGTAGCCACCCTTTGCCTTGATGACTGCTTTGCAAACCCTTGTTATTCTCTCAACCAGCTTCATGAGGAATGCATGAGGAAAACCGTCTTGAAGGAGTTCCCACATATTCTGAGCACTTGTTGGCTGCTTTTCCTTCACTCTGCGGTCCAATTGGGATGAGGTTGGGTGATTGCGGAGGCCAGGTCATCTGATGCAGCACTCCAACACTCTCCTTCTTGGTCAAATAGCCCTTATTCAGCCTGGAGGTGTTGGGTCATTGTCCTGTTGAAAACAAATGACAGGCCCACTAAGCCTATCCCTTGGGATGGTGTATCGCTGCAGAATGCTGTGGTAGCCATGCTGGTTAAGTGTGCCTTGAATTCTAAATAAATCACAGACAGTGTACCCAGCAAAGCACCCCCACACCTCCACCTTCATGCTTCACGGTGGGAACCACACATGCAGAGATCATCAGTTCACCTACTTACAAAGACATGGCGGTTGGATCCAAAAATCTCAAATTTGCACTCATCAAACCAAAGGACAGATTTCCACCGGTCTAATGTCCATTACTTGTATTTCTTGGCCCAAGCAAGTCTTTCCTTCTTATTGGTGTCCTTTAATAGTGGTTATTTGCAGCAATTCGACCATGAAGGCCTGATTCATGCATTATTCTCTGAACAGTTGGTGTTGAGATGTGTCTATTACTTGAACTCTGTGAAACATTTATTTGAGCTACAATTTCTGAGGCTGGTAACTCAAATTAACTTATCCTCTGCAGCAGAGGTAACTCTGGGTTGTCCTTTCCAGTGGCGGTCCTCATGAGAGCCAGTTTCATCATAGTGCTTGATGGTTTTTGCGACTGCACTTGAAGAAACTTTCAAAGTTCTTGACATTTTCCGTATTGACTGACCTTCATGTCTTAAAGTAATGATGGACTTATTTGAACTGTATGAACTTGGTCTTTTGCCAAATAGGGCCATCTTCTGTATACCACCCCTACTTTGTCACAACACAACTGATTTGCTCAAACGCATGAAGAAGGAAAGATATTCCACAAGTTAACTTTTAACAAGGCACACCTGTTAATTGAAATGCGTTCCAGGTGACTACCAGTGGTGTAAAGTACATTAAGTAAAAATACTTTAAAGTACTACTTAAGTAGTTTTTTGGGGGTAACTGAACTTTACTTTACTATTTATATTTTTGCCTACTTTTACTTCACCACATTCCTAAAGGAAACAATTTACTTTTTCTATTACGGTATCTTTACTTTTACTCAAGTATAACAATTGAGTACTTTCTTCCACCACGGGTGACTACCTCATGAAGCTGGTTAAGAGAATGCCAAGAATGTGCAACGCTGTCATCAAGGCAAAGGGTGGCTACTTTGAAGAATCTCAAATATAAAATATATTTTGATTTGTTTAACACTTTTTTTGTCATGCCCTGATCTGTTTAACCTGTTATTGTGCTTGTCTCCACCCCCCTCCAGGTGTCGCCCATCTTCCCCATTATCCCCTGCGTACTTATACCTGTGTTTTCTGGTTGTCTGTTGCCAGTTCGTCAAGCTTACGAGCGGTCGTCCTGTCAGCGCCTGTCGTTTCCCAGCCTCTCTTTTTCCCCTCATCCTCTTGGGTTTTCACCCTTGCCTGTCCTGACCCTGTGCCTGACCACTCTGCCTGAGCCTGCCTGTACCTTGGCCTCTACTCTGGATTATCGACCCCTGCCTTCCTTGACCTGTCGTTTGCCTACCCCTGTTGTTACAATAAACATTGTTACTTCACACAGTCTGCACTTGGGTCTTACCTTGATTCCTGATATTTTTTGGTTACTACGTGATGCCATATCTGTTATTTCATAATGTTGAAGTCTTCACTAATTCTACAATGTAGAAAATAGTAAAGAAAAAGGAGTAGGTGTGTCCAAACCTTTGACTGGTACGGTCAATTTTTCTTAACTAATCCAATCTGCTAGTTGGATATATTGCACCCGTTACTGAGATAGATTCATGAATGAGACGTTCTAACCCTGGCAGTGATTCTGAATACCGATTGTGGGTATCCACTCTGGTTGAATTCAAAATAGGATTTAAACATCACTTTGCAAGACGGCGTAATGTGACTTGATGCTGGTTTTGCTTTAGCTTATGCTGTCACCAGTGTCCAAAACACAGCGACGGCTGTTCACCAGTGAACACACAACAAAGCCTGGTATGCCAGCATAACCAGCTAGACCATGCTGGTCAGACCAGCTTGACCAGCATCAGACTAGCACTGACCAGCATAGACCAGCATATGGAGGTAGGAGAGATAATGAAAGGATCCTCAGCTCAGTGAAATGCAGAGTAGTTCAGTACACAAAGCCAACCATTAATTTCCTTTCACGCTCTTCATCTAGCTTTCCTACTGCATGAAAGATAATCTGATTCATTCCAGCCAGGACAGCTCTGAGATGAGGTCAATAACACCGCTCTCCATATTGCCAGCAGATGTTTCAAAGTCAACAAGCAGCGAGGCCATTTCCTGTTGTTTCTCTAATTATGATTATCTTAGCGTACTGAACCCACCTCGTTAGGTGCTAGAGGAGAGGAGAGCAACCGGTGGTGAATCTGCCTTGTCTTGTCATCTTCTCCGCACATGTGGTGGTGAGAGCATACATGGCATACAGTCATTCTAGTAACTAGTTTTGCATTGACTCCAGTGATTACCAGGGATTCATTCTCAGACCGCCGTTTTGCCCTCAGAACAGTCTCAATTTGTTGGAGCATGAACTCTACAAGGTGTCTTGATACACATGGGAAACGGTTGAGTGTGAAAGGCCCAGCAGCGTTGCAGTTCTTGACACAAACCGGTGCGCCTGGCACCTACTACCATACCCCGTTCAAAGGAGCTTAAAACTTTTGTCCATGTCTTGTCTCAAGGCTTAGAAATCTTGTCTCCTCCCATTAATTTAAATGGATTGAAGTGGGTTTAACAAGTGCCATCAATAAGGGATCATGGCTTTCACCTGGATTCACTTGGTCAGTCTATGTCATAGAAAGAGCAGGTTTCCTTAATGTTTTGTACATTCAGTGTATATTTTACCTTCAAACCTCCTTGTTGATAGACGTGTGATTAACAGGGGTGCAACTTTCACTGGGGTCAGGGGGGAATTTCACATTCTGAATTTGCATTTTTGTACACCCAAGTATTATTGTTGGAATATGATACAATAAGAGGCAACCGTGTGCATTAGAACGATGCGGACGCCTCTGAGCAGTGGGATAGGCTGTTTGGAGTGTTTATCCGACTGGATAATAAATAAATAGCAATAATTATGTCCCCCCCACTTCTGAAACCAAAGCTGTGCCTCTGGTGATTAATAATAGTTTACTAGAGCTGGACAAGAATTGCTATTATTGTTTTGCTTTGCATTATGTTGTGTTGTTTTGCTCTATAAATGTAAATTGTTATGAATAGCAAAAAATACCATCTCAGTAGATGCAACAGAAAAGCTTCACTAATTCACAAGAGGACTTTTGTTGGATTTGTATAAATAATGCCATCTAGTGGATGATCAATTGAATTGCCCCGCTCTTCACTTTGGTCCATCTTTACTTCTTGTTGTTTTAATAAAGCTTGAGATTTCCTTCACAGGGTCCACCTGGTCGAGATGGAACTGATGGATTAGAGGTAGCCTATGTTACAAATATGATTTTGTATGTCTGATATAATAAGGTGCACAAACACCAACACACTCTCCCACACACACACACACACACACACACACACACACATACCACGTCACAGTATTCCCTTTCCTTGAGCTCTACTCCCTACACTTTGTTTCATGTTTCTTATTCCTTCTGGTTAGTCTGGTATTGTTTTAGATGTTTGTGTTTCTTCTTTTTCTTTTATATAATTGTAAAGCAACTTGGGTCCGTGAAAAGCGCTGGCCCACATCATTCTGATACTGTCTCCTCTTTACACAGGGACAAATGGGTCCTCCTGGACGACAGGTAATATATCTGCATTTCTCACTTCCACACGTACCGTTGTACATGTGCACTACCGTTCAAACGTTTTTGGAGAGTCACTTAGAAATGTCCTTGTTTTTTAAAGAAAAGCACATTTTCTGTCCATTTAAAATAACATCAAATTGATCAGAAATACAGTGTGGGCATTGTTAACGTTGTAAATGATTATCGAAGCTGGAAACGGATGATTTTTTTGTGGAATATCTACATAGGCGTATAGAGGCCCGTTATCAGCGACCATCACCTCCTGTGTTCCAATGGCACGTTGTGTTAGCTAATCCAAGTTTATCATTTTAAAAGGCTAATTGATCATTAGAAAACCCTTTTGCAATTATGTTAGCACACTTGAAAACTGTTGTTCTGATTAAAGAAGCAATAAAACTGTCCTTCTTTAGACTAGTTAAGTATCTGGAGCATCAGCATTTGTGGGTTCGATTACAGGCTCAAATTGCCAGAAACAAAGGACTTTCTTCTGAAACTCGTTAGTCTATTCTTGTTCTGAGAAATTAAGGCTATTCCATGCGAGAAATTGCCAAGAAACTGAAGATCTCGTACAACGGTGTGTACTACTCCTGTCCCAGAACAGCGAAAACTGACTCTAACCAGAATAGAAAGAGGACTGGCAGGCCCTGGTGCACAACTGAGCAAGAGGACAAGTACATTAGAGTGTCTAGTTTGAGAAACAGGTGCCTCACAAGTCCTCAACTGGCAGCTTCATTAAATAGGAACCGCAAAACACCAGTCTATATGTCAACAGTGAAGAGGCGACTCCGGGATGCTGGCATTCTAGGCAGAGTTCCTCTGTCCAGTGTCTGTGTTCTTTAGCCCATCTTCATCTTTTATTTTTATTTGCCAGTCTGAGATGTGGCTTTTTCTTTGCAACTCTGCCTAGAAGGCCAGCATCCCGGAGTCGCCTCTTCACAATTGACGTTGAGACTGGTGTTTTGCGGGTACTATTTAATGAAGCTGCCAGTTGAGGACTGTTTTGCTAACACAGACTGGAATATCTTCCGGGATTCCTCCGATGGCATTGAGGAGTACACCACATCAGTCACTGGCTTTATCAATAAGTGCATCGATGACGTCGTCCCCACAGTGACCGTACGTACATACCCCAACCAGAAGCCATGCACTACAGGCAGCATCCGCACTGAGCTAAAAGCTAGAGCTGCCGGTTTCAAGGAGCGGGACTCTAACCCGGAAGCTTATAAGAAATCCCTCGTCGGATGTGGCAGGGCTTGCAATCCATTACAGACTTCAAGAGAGCTGCCCAGTGACACAAGCCTACCAGATGAGCTAAACTACTTCTATGCTCGCTTCGAGGCGATAACAATAACACTGAATAACACTGAAACATGCATGAGAGCACCGGCTGTTCCGAAAGACTGTGTGATCACGCTCTCCGCAGCCGATGTGAGTAAGACCTTTAAACAGGTCAACATTCACAAGGCCGCAGGGCCAGACGGATTACCAGGACGTGTACTACGAGAATGCGCTGACCAACTGGCATGTGTCTTCACTGACATTTTCAGCCACTCCCTGTCCGAGTCTGTAATACCAACATGTTTTAAGAACACTAAGGTAACTTGCCTAAATGTCTACCGACCCGTAGCACTCACGTCTGTAGCCACGAAGTGCTTTGAAAGGCTGGTCATGGCTCACATCATCCCAGAAACCCTAGACCCACTCCAATTTGCATACCACCCCAACAGATCCACAGATGATGCAATCTCTATTGCACTCCACACTGCCCTTTCCCACCTGGACAAAAGGAACACCTATGTGAGAATGCTAATCATTGACGACAGCTCAGCTTTCAACACCATAGTGCCCTCAAATCTCATCAATAAGCTAAGGACCCTGGGACTAAACACCTCCCTCTGCAACTGGATCCTGAACTTCCTGACGGGCCGCCCCCAGGTGGTGAGGGTAGGTAACAATACATCTGCCACGCTGATCCTCAACACAGGGGCCCCTCAGGGGTGCGTGCTCAGCCCCCTCCTGTACTCCCTGTTCACTCATGACTGCACGACCAGGCACGACTCCAACACCATCATTAAATTTGCAGATGACACAACAGTGTTAGACCTGATCACCAACAATGATGACGCAGCCTATAGGGAGGAGGTCAGAGACCTGGCTGTGTGGTGCCAGGACAACAACCTCTCCTTCAACGTGATCAAGACAAAGATGATTGTGGACTACAGGAAAAATAGGACCTAGCATGCCCCCCTTCTCATCGACGGGGCTGCAGTGGAACAGGTTGAGAGCTTCAAGTTCCTTGATGTTCACATCACCAACAAACTAACATGGTCTAAGCGCACCAAGACAGTCGTGAAGAGTGCACGACAAAACCTATTCCCCCTCAGGAGACTGAAAAGATTTGGCATGGGTCCTCAGATCCTCAAAATGTTCTACAGCTGCACCATCGAGAGCATTGGTTGCATCACTGCCTGGCATGGCAAGTGCTCGGCCACCGACCGCAAGGCACTACAGAGGGTAGTGTGAACGGCCCAGTACATCACTGGGGCCAAGCTTCCTACCATCCAGGACCTGTATACCACGCGGTGTTAGAGGAAGCCCCTAAAAGTTGTCAAAAACTCCAGCCACCCTAGTCATAGACTTTTCTCTCTGCTACCGCACAGCAAGCTGTCCAAGATGCTTCTAAACAGCTTCTACCCCCAAGTCATAAGACTTCTGAACGTCTAGTCAAATGGCTATGACTATTTGCAGTGCCCCCCCTCCCTCCCCCCTTCTTTACACCACTGCTACTCTCTGTTGTCGTCTATTCATAGTCACTTTATTAACTCTACCTACATGTACATACTATCTCAACTAGCTGGTGCCACAACACATTGACTCTGTATCGGTACCCCCTTGTATATAGTCTCTCTATTGTTATTTTACTGCTGCTCTTTAATGACTTGTTATTTTTATCTCTTATTCTTATCCGTATTTTTTTGAAACTGCATTGTTGGTTAGGGGCTCGTACGTAAGCATTTCATTGTAAAGTCTACACATGTTGTATTCGGCACATGTGACTAATAAAATTAGATTTAATTTGATTTCACTTGTGAGGCGTCTGTTTCTCAAACTACATTAAAATACACATATTGTACCTTCAGAGGTACACACTATGATCTTACATGGTACTGTTCGGTACCTTTTAGGGTACATTTTGCAGATAAAGATAAAATATTTTGAATATAAAGGTACAATCATCACACTCATACCTTTCTGTTTCCCAGAGTACAAACATATTTTGTGTACCCTCAATGCCCTCTCACTCTCAAAAAAAGGGGTATGGTGTGAAGGTACATTTCTGTTTCCCAGAGTACAAACATATTTTGTGTGCCTTCAATAACCTCAATACCCACCATAAGATACAATGGTGCATTTTTGCCACCTAAAAGGAACTAATGGCTTTGTCACTGGGGTGTCACCCTAAAAATGCACATTTGTACCATAATCATGAACATATTTTTACAAGTGTTTTTAATATATGGGTTTTTGCATGTACATTAATTGATTGAATAATCTTATGCTGCACAAAGATAAATAACATACATTTTCCTAACTAATCCAATTAGTTCGATTTATTACACCGGTTACTGAAATGGTTGCCCCAGTTTAAATGGCTTAGGTAGTCTCCTCACAATGTATCTAATCCTGGAAGTTATTATGAATGTGGGTGAATAAAAATTGTGGGTGAATTAAAAATTCCAACTCTAGGATATCCTCACTCTGGCTGGATTCCGATAGGAATTACGCATCACTTTTCAAGCCAGCATAATGGGACTTGCAGGTAGGGTTGGTAAATTCTGTTAACTTTCCCACATTTCCCAGGTTTTCCAGAAATCCTGGTTTGAAAATTCCTTGAAACTGGAGGGAATATAGGCAGGGCATCTGGAATCCTTCAACCAGGACATCTGGGAATTTGGGGAAATGTACTGGAATGCTGCAGTGCTAATTGCAGGCATGATTTGGCTTGTAAACCATGCGTGTCAGGCCACTGTATTAGGGTAAAACTACTGTAGGTCTCAAAATAAGGCCTGATGAGATATGTAATGTATTGTCATAATGAATTGAATTTTAATGGTAACATTCACCAAGGAACTCAGTTGGTTGAGGTCACAGGACTGAAAATTCAACAACCATGTCTCTGTCACTAACAAATACAGTCATGGGTGGTAACTCTATAATTTACTCGAAAGGGGCAAGACACAGTGCGAAATAATATTTGTGGCGTGGCTTAGTCTGTGGGTGTTGCTTTCAGCTAGTTATTTTTGGCCACCTGTGAGTGGAAGTGTTGTACCAGTTTAAGTGATCTATTGTAAAGGTACATTTTTGTCATTTACAATGAACAAATGGCGTTGTCACTGTAGTGGTAACCGATAAAGGCAACAAAAAAAAAATGCTTTTGTTCCTGTGGACTATATGTAATGATGGTACTATCTGAGGTATGAACTGAGGTACAAATGCATGTATGTACCTATAACTAAAGGTACAAAGGATGACCAAACAGGGTACCATGTCAGGGACCAGCGGTTGTACCCTTTTAAGAACATATCTAAACCTTTTTCTAAGAGTGTATAAAACCTGTGGTTAATTAATAATAACCTAATGTTTCGCAGTTCATTAATATGTTCCAATAATCTGATGTCTTGCAGGGTGAGGATGGACAGCATGGCATGCTTGGACCACAGGGGCCTCCAGGGCTAAAGGTGTGAAGTATTATTATTCATTCCTGTTCCTCCTCTCCCTTCTCTTTCCCAATCTCACTCTTTCTCCATGTCTGTGACAGGGGGAACCGGGGCATGCTGGTGACCAGGGCAGGAGTGGCCTTGATGGACTACCAGGGATGAAGGTAAAGAGGAAGAATCATAAATGGAGATCTTGAAATATGAATATACAGCCAGGTATCAACTCACAGGTCATCACCCTATGCATTGATGCACTGGAATGACAGGCATGCTGAGGTTCCACTGTGTGTATTCACTCTATGTTCTCGTTCAGGGGGAGAAGGGGGACACAGGAGACACAGGGCCTCAGGGGGACACGGTGAGTGGCTCCTCATATCACACTCTTTAACCTAAAGTCATCTACTGTGGGTCTATGAAGAAAATATCTGCATTAGACACGTCTTCCAAGATGATACATTTATTTTTCTTCATTCATTCTACCTGTGTGTTTCACTCTGTCTCCCTCTGCAGGGCTTACCCGGAGAGAAGGCTGTTCTTGACTCCTATGACATCGGCCTTGGCCATGTCTTTCAGGTGAGTTCGCAATTGGGTTCTTTAAAAGTTGATCTGAAACAACATTCTGCATTGTACTGCGACCCCACAAATTCAGATTGTGCTATCTTATTAACGATTAAAAGTATCACACACCATAATGTTATTCTATGTATGTATTATGTATAACAGTCTCCTGTGCAGTACAAAGTCTCACTCACTTTCCTTTTCTACTTTTCTACGTTTTATTATTCCCGCAGGGCCCCCCAGGGCCACCAGGGCCACCAGGAGGTCAAGGGCCAAAGGTGAGAGTTGTGTTTGAGAGGTGGCTGAGTGGTTAAGGCGATGGACTGCCAATCCATTGTGCTGTGCATGCATGGGTTTGAATCCCATCCTCATCTGTGGAAGATGTTTTGTTCTGGAGAGATTTGTCATTGTAGCCAATATATTGTATCTATTATACGCAATGCACAGTGTGTCGTTTCTATTATCTGACTGTAAGTTGTTCTAGATAAGAGTGTCAGTTATATCCATTATTGGTGCAGTCATCTACAGTATGGCTTTGGTTTATGGATTGACAATAGGCACACACATGTTTTCCTGTCTCCTTCATGCCAACAGGGAGAATCAGGCTCACATGGTGGACCTGGAGCTGATGGGGATAGGGTAAATGACATGACTCTGTAATAATTAATTATTATTGTACTAGACATCATTGTATCCACCTCATGTTGTGCCTCTTCTCTGTAGGGAGCAAAAGGGGAGAGAGGTGATGACGGGATGCCTGGAGTGGCAGGGGAAAAGGGAGAGAGAGGTCTGACAGGCCTAACTGGGCTTGTGGTAAGTGGGATATGGGCTATGTCCTGATGGATACCCAACGGGCTATGGGCATGGCATGGCAGTCTAGTATCCCACTGCTTTGTAGATTTTGTCCATATAATGTATTTTTTTCTCTCTTAGGGAGCTGACAGCAAAAAAGGAGCGAGAGGAGATTCAAGGTTTGAGGACAATCTGGTCAGTAATGTTTTAGATACCAAACTTGTATCTATACCAAACTGTTAACTGTCTACACCAAACTGTGTGATATCTCATCATGGTCAAGTAGTGTTATATGATTGTGTGACCTCTGGTTATCCTAATTCTCTCTGCTTTAGGCCCAGATCATCTCTATCGCAGGCCCTCCAGGGCCCCCCGGACCTCCTGGGCTCCAAGGATTCATGGTGGGTAACTGGTCCCTCTGTCTTCTTAATAATAGGGGGGTATCAAAAGCTTAAACTCTCTAGATACCAATGTTCTGTCTGCATATAGATGACTGTCAAACACTCCATACTCAACCTGTTCTCAGAGAAACCTAGTAAATTGTTGTAAAATGTTTTTAAATAATTTACGTGCTTTAATATGCTCTTGTGATGAACAGTGTTTACAAAGAGAATGAGATAACACATTGTGTTTTTCAGGGACATCATGGAATGCCTGGCCCCAAGGTGTGTTGTCAGGGCTCTGATCTCTTCCTGCCCCTAGAATGACCCAGGATTCTTTAGGCTACTAAAGCTGCACTGGAATGCCCTGTCATTCAAAATGTTGCATTAACAGATAATGAAAAGCTGGATGTTAGAATAGAAAATGAAAATTGTACTTGCGGTAAATCAGAGAGAAGATGGATTGTAATTCGCAAGGAAATGAAAGCACCAGCTAGAATTTGTGCTTTTGTCAATGTCTCGCAGGGGGAACCAGGCGACATAGTGAGCGGAGAAAAGGGGGATGCAGGTGACAGAGGACCTCCTGGGTTAAGGGTAATTATATCCTATTCTGTCTCACTCATACTGCATGTTAGGGTTGGGGTGCATTCGGGAATTTCTGAAATTGAATTGAATTCAACTTTGAACTTCAAATTTGAATTTGAATTGAGCACCCCCCCCCCCCCCCCCCCACAGGAAGCAGAATATGAATTACATTTCAATTAAAGGAAGTAGAATTCAACATGAAGCATGACAGTCTCGTTCCTTCGACTCGTCTTTTACCAAAAGCATCTGTCATTTATTGCTGCAAAGAACACCGATGTCATTTCAAATATTAGCTTGATGACCACTCAAACATGTCACACAGAATTTCGAATTATTATAAACCTACAAAAGAATCTTCGAACATGTCCAGACTACTATAATTATTTAAATTCATTTACAGAGAATGAGTCTTTAAAAATCTAATGTTTCAACCATGTTTTTTTAATATATTTTGTTTACATATTATTGATCACTGTATGTCAAAATAAACATGAGCATCGTTTTCCGGGCTCAGATCCCAGTTCAGATCCTGGATGAGCCCCGAGGACGATGTTTTGAGTTTCATGTAGGGGTCTTTCAACGAATGCTGTAAAAGTTGGGTGTTGCCCATTGCCCCTCTAGTGCCTACCACCCAGAGTCTCAAGGTGTTCTTGTTGAGAGTCTATGAAGTTTATGTTGAGAGCTTGCTGCTTTGAGTTCGAAAAAGACTGGGATGAAGGGGTCTCTCTTTTGCTATTTGCAGTGTGGGAGGTTGTTCAATAATCTCTTGGTTTCAGTCTGAATGAACTCATGTTTGGACATTATGTCAGAGGTCTGTTGAGCTTGTAAGGTGGTTGCAGGACTATAATCCCAAAACGAAAACAATCCTTTATCTGATCTTCCCTGTTTTCAATTAGCTCCACTTTTTGGTTTTCTTCCTGTCTAAATTTGGTGTGGGTTTTCTTAATTTTGTTTACCTCTTCTTACCTCAAATTTAGTGGGTACTCATGGTGGGAGTGGTGTCATTTAGGTCCCAGGTGTTGTTGCTAGTCAACTTTCAGTGGACACCCTCATGAGTGTCTTTCAGAACCCCTCCTAGAATCCCACCTGTTTCGTTTGAATTGTTCTTAGGGACTCTTTGTTAGTTTCCTCTTCTGTTTGAGTGACAATTTTGGGTGTCTTGCTAGGGAACGTACCAAAATGGGGGCTCGTTGCACATGCCGATTCAAAAGCAGTATTCAAAGAGTTAGTCTATACTGCTTTGTTGGAGGAAGAAATCCTCCCAGAGAGAGAGGCTGATGAAAAGTCTGCTACGGGTAGCGCGGTGAGTCCCGTAGACGTGCTGCTGAGGGAGTTAGAACTAAAGACAAAGTTGGAGCCAGACGACAAGAACAAGAACGTGAGCATGCCATTCGATTACAGGAGAGATCTGGAAGTACTCCGCATCAGACTTTGATCTTGGTCGGAACAGCCGGCTTGTACCGGTACTCTGTTTGAGGGGATTGCCACATCCCTAAAATGGTCACGAGATATCCTCCAAAGTGTTCTTGACCAGAGCTCAGATTATGACACTGTTAAAGCTGCTATCCTTACAAGTTGGTCCCAGAGGCATACAGACAACATTTCTGTCAATTATGAAAGACAGAATCACAAAGCCATGTTGAATTTGCAAGGGAACAAGCATTACTTTTTGATCGGTGGTGTGGTTCTCAAGAGGTCAAGGAACTTGACGATTTAAAAACCCTCACACTGCTCGAGCAGTTAAAGAATTTCCTTCATGAAAGGGTTGCTAATCTACATGACCAAAAGTATGGTATGTGGACACCTGCTCGTCGAACATCTCTTTACGAAATCATTGGCATTGATATGGAGTTGGTCCCCCTTTTGCTGCTAGAACAGCCTCCAGTCTTCTGGGAAGGGTTTCCATTAGATGTTGGAACATTGTTGTGGGGACTTGCTTCCATTCAGCCACAAGAGCATTAGTGAGGTCGGATACTGATGTACCAAATCATTCCAAAGGTGTTTGATGGGATAGAGGTCAGGGCTCTGTGCAGGCCAGTCAAGTTCTTCCACACCGATCTTGACTAATAATTTCTGTATGGACCCCGCTTTGTGCATGGGGGCATTATGATGCTGAAACAGGAAAAGGCCTTCCCCAAACTGTTGCCACAAAGTTGGAAGCACAGAATCGTCTAGAATGTCATTGTATGCTGTAGCGTTAAGATTTCCATAGGCCGAACCATGAAAAACAGCCCCAGACCATTATTCCTCCTCCACCAAACTTTACAGTTGGCACTACGCATTGGGGCAGGTAGCGTTCTCCTGGCATCCGCCAAACCCAGTTTTATCCATTGGGCTGCCAGATTGTGAAGCATGATTTATCAATCCAGAGAACGCATTTCCGCTGCTCCAGTGTCCAAAGGCGGTGACCTTTACACCAGTCCAGCCAACGCTTGGCATTAAGCATGGTGATCTTAGGCTTGTGTGTGGCTACTCAGCCATGGAAACCCATTTCATGAACAGCCCGACGAACAGTTCTTGTGCTGACGTTGCTTCCAGAGGCAGGTTGGAACTCTGTAGTGAGTGTTGCAACCGAGGACAGACGATTTTTACGCGATACACGCTTCAGCACTCAATGGTCCCATTCTGTGAGCTTGTGTGGCCTACCAATTCCTCGCTGAGCCGTTGTTGCTCCTAGACTTTTTCACTTCACAATAACAGCACTTACAGATGACTGGGACAGCTCTAGCAGGGCAGAAATTTGACTAACTGACTCTTTGAAAGTCACTGAGCTCTTCAGCAAGGCCATTCTTCTGCCAATGTTTGTCTATGGAGATTGCATGGCTGTGTGTGCAATTTTATAGATTTGCCAACAATGGGTGTGGCTGAAATAGACGAATCCAGTTATTTGAATGGGTGTCCACATACTTTTGTACACATAGTGTACCTACATTTATGAGCACACTCTTGAGAAAGCTGCAGTCCGTGCAGATGAGTTTGTGTTGACACATAAAACTACCTTCACAAACAAAGCTCCCAGCCCAGCGAGGTTTCAGTCTTTTTCCCCAGTGCCCAAGGACAAAGATCGTCAGAAAACTGGTTCTTTTTGTCCTCCAGTTTGTCATTACTACCGTGAGAAAGGACAGTCTCTCAGTGTCCTAAGTTGAAACAGAAAAATGAGAGGGATAAAAAGCTGTTTCTTCTTGTGGGAGCACTCCAGCCCGATAAGTCTCTGGTTGGAACTGGTTTATCTCCTAAACAAGATTTTGGATCAGATGTATATGAACCCTTTGTTTCAAACATGTTTGTGTCTCTGGAGAGTGATGATGCTGTTAAGCAGCCCTTGAACATACTGCGAGACACTGGGGCAGCCCAATCCTTCATTTTGGAGGGTGTTTTGCCTTTGTCTGACACTTTAGCAACTGGGTACAGTGTGTTAGTACAGGGCATGGAGATAGGTTGCATGGAAGTTCCTTTGTATAATGTGGACCTACCAGTGAAGAGGGTCTCATTCATTTTGGGCAACAATTTGACTGGAGGGAAGGTCGTGTCAAATCCTGCCGTTTGTAAGGAACCCAGACTGGAGGAACCTGATGGGTTATCAGAAAAGTAACCTCCAGTGTTCCCACCGTGTGCCGTTACAAGTGCTATGTCTAAGAAAGTTGCCGGGAGCAAGTCTAGTGTTGAGGAGGATGTCAGTGATCCCACCATGTTTGATCTGTCTGAGACGTTTATGTGTGATCCTGATTTCGGTAAACCTCCTGAGTTGACCTTTCCTTTGAAAACACCAAAGATTAGCAAGTTTGTAGGACCACTAAAGGAAGAGAGGGTCCCTACAGTTGACACTTCAATTTCTAGGAAGTAGCTGATTGCTGAACAGAGTAAAGATGTTTCCCTCTCTCCTCTTTTTGCTGAGATACGTCCAGAGGAGGAGTTTGATGAAGAGCGTGTGGGTTACTTTGACAGATGGTGTTCTGATGAGGAAATGGCATTCTCGCGCCACTTCTGGGCAAGACTATTGGCAAAGGGTGTGTCAAATTGTGGTTCCAGTTACTCTTTGACAAGAGATACTGAGGTTGGCTCACGATGGTAGTATTGGCAGGCCATCCTGGGGTTAACAAGACGTATGACCGTATCTTGCGTAACTTATTCTGGCCTGGTCTGAAACAGTATGTTGTGGCTTACTGTAAATCCTGTTATGTTTGCCAGTGGACGGTTAACCGAACCAAGCTGTACCAGTCGCAGCTTTGCAGCCTTGGTTGTTGTTAGTGATTCTGTTAGTTCCCCTTTCTGTTTTAGCTGCAGTTTTTGGTTTCTTGCTAGGGAAAGTAATAATAGTGATGTGTAGAATAAATGAACCATTTGAATGTCGTTGAATTACATAATTCTACTTTAATTCTGCTTCCTGTGTGGCCAATTCAAATTCTATTCGAATGCAGTAATTACATTAGAATAAATGATGAATTAGCAACTCAATTCAGAATTGTCCCCAACCCTGCTGCATATAACATCACGACCCACATAACAGATGACACTATTTCTGCACACAGGGTATTCAGGGTCTTCCAGGTTCTAGAGGATTGGTTGGTCTCCCTGGCACCATAGGGAGAAAGGTTTGCAGCATTTTTCATATGCCCTGTTTGTAGAGGATACGGACACGGCATCAGAGTCCCTTGCAGTATTTTTCAAAGTAAGCTGCTTCAGGATTAACTTCCATCATATTTCATTTCAACAGGGAGAGCAAGGATTGCCGGGATTGGATGTAAGTGTGTCTAAATCGGTCATATCCCCCCTGATACTAGTATGGTTGATAAAGAGCCTTCATTAACCACTACCTCTCTCCATGTCAGGGTTTCCCCGGGCTGATGGGAGAAAAGGGGGACAGAGGGGACCGAGGAGATAAGGTGTGCATCAGCCACAGCAGGGGCTACTGTGACTACGTTTATTAATCTTCTGTTACCTAGCATGTTATAGTCAAATCTGGAGAAGACATTGATGCTCGACGAGAGACTTGTCTCCTCTGTGGTCCTCTCTGGCAGTTGGTAGAGCATGGCGGGTGCAGCGCTTGGATAGCGGGTTTGATTCCTGGAACCACCCATACCTACAAAGTTTTTATGCAGGCCTGACTAAGTCCCTTTGGATAAAAGCATCCGCTAAATATATTGTTATATATTATTGTTTTGTCACTCTTCTCTCTCAGGGTGACAGGGGGATGCTGGGAAAGAAGGGACTGAAGGGACAGAAGGGCGAGGAGGGCCCCCCTGGACTGGACCAGCCCTGTCCTGTGGTATGTCACTTCTTCCTGTTGCCTCTCCGCTCACTCTTCCTCAAACACTGTCTTTCCATTCAAGGGCAAACCCCTAATTATTAGGTTACATTTGGTAGAGCAGAGTTTTATGTAAGGGATAATCAATGAGGGGCAATGCATTCTATGGAAAATAATGAATGGAGTGTAAAGTGTGTTCCATGACCCGCAAGTGGAGTGGAACTGACCTACTTCCATGGAGTACCGTTATTTTCCAGCGAACGCATAGAGCCCTGAGTTGATTATCCCTTTCATACCATGGCTATAATTTAACACATTTGCCGGTATAAATGTGTTCATTTTCCTGTAGAAATGTGTTCAACGTCCACTGAAGTAGCTAGAAAGTTGACTAGATAGCTACAGTAGTTGCCATCGTAACCAAACAAATACACTTGCTAGTTTAGCTAACCATCAGTTCTAGCTTGCTATTATGAAAATCGAATTCAACAATAGCAATACTGTTTTCAATTTGACTTTTGCTTTCAAAAGCAGCTCAAAGAAAACATGTATAAATGATCTATAGTCATTATATTATTATACTGTGCAAATATAAAACACGCGTTATAGGGAAAGAATACACACTCTAGAATGCCCTTTAAGACAATTAGAAACACCTATTCAAAAATGCCAATGGTATAAATAAACTATAAACTGTGTGGTTTGAGTCCTGAATGCTGATTGGCCGACAGCAGTGGTATATCAGACCGTATACCACGGATATGACAAAACATTTAGTTTTACGGCTCTAATTACGTTGCTAAGCAGTTTATAATAGCAATAAGGCTCCTCGTGGTTTGTGATGTATGGCCAATATACCACAGATTGCGTCGTGCCTAAGAACAGCCCTTAGCCATGGTATATTGACAACATACCACACCTCCTCGGGCCTTATTGCTTTTATATACAGTGGGGCAAAAAAGTATTTAGTCAGCCACCAATTCTGCAAGTTCTCGCACTTAAAAAGATGAGAGAGGCCTGTAATTTTTATCATAGGTACACTTCAACTATGACAGACAAAATGAGAAAATAAATCCAGAAAATCACATTGAAGGATTTTTAATTTATTTATTTGCAAATTATGGTGGAAAATAAGTATTTGGTCAATAACAAAAGTTTATCTCAATACTTTGTTTTATTCCCTTTGTTGGCAATGACAGAGGTCAAACGGTTTCTGTAAGTCTTCACAAGGTTTTCACACACTGTTGCTGGTATTTTGGCCCATTCCTCCATGCAGATCTCCTCTAGAGCAGTGATGTTTTGGGGCTGTTGCTGGACAACACGGACTTTCAACTCCCTCCGAAGATTTTCTATGGGGTTGAGATCTGGAGACAGGCTAGGCCACTCCAGGACCTTGAAATGCTTCTTACGAAGCCACTCCTTCATTGCCCGGGCGGTGTGTTTGGGATCATTGTCATGCTGAAAGACCCAGCCACGTTTCATCTTCAATGCCCTTGCTGATGGAAGGAGGTTTTCACTCAAAATCTCACGATACATGGCCCCATTCATTCTTTCCTTTACACTGATCAGTCGTCCTGGTCCCTTTGCAGAAAAACAGCCCCAAAGCATGATGTTTCCACCCCCATGCTTCACAGTAGGTATGGTGTTCTTTGACTGCAACTCAGCATTCTTTGTCCTCCAAACACGATGAGTTGAGTTTTTACCAAAAAGTTATATTTTGGTTTCATCTGACCATATGACATTCTCCCAATCTTCTTCTGGATCATCCAAATGCTCTCTAGCAAACTTCAGACGGGCCTGGACATGTACTGGCTTAAGCAAGGGGACACGTCTGGCACTGCAGGATTTGAGTCCCTGGCGGCGTAGTGTGTTACTGATGGTAGGCTTTGTTACTTTGGTCCCAGCTCTCTGCAGGTCATTCACTAGGTCCCCCCGTGTGGTTCTGGGATTTTTGCTCACCGTTCTTGTGATCATTTTGACCCCACAGGGTGAGATCTTGCGTGGAGCCCCAGATGGGCTGAGGGGCTCTGGCGCCTCTGGGCTGAGGGGCTCTGGCGCCTCTGGGCTAAGGGGCTCTGGCGCCTCTGGGCTGAGGGGCTCTGGCGGCCCCTGGCTGACTGGCGGCACTGGCGGCCCCTGGCTGACTGGCGGCACTGGCGGCCCCTGGCTGACTGGCGGCCCCTGGCTGACCGGCGACACTGGGGGCCCCTGGCTGGCTGGCGACACTGGCGGCCCCTGGCTGACTGGCGGCACTGGGGGCCCCTGGCTGACTGGTGACACTGGCGGCCCCTGGCTGACTGGCGGCACTGGCGGCCCCTGGCAGACTGGCATCACTGGCGGCCCCTGGCAGACTGGCGGCACTGGCGGCCCCTTGCAGACTGGCGGCACTGGCGGCACTGGGCAGACTGGCGGCACTGGCGGCGCTGGGCAGACGGGTGGCTCAGGCGGCGCTGGGCAGACGGGTGGCTCAGATGGCATTGAGCATATTTAGGATGCTCTGGATCGACCTGTATGACATTGAGCTCCAGTTCCCGCCAATATCCAGAAATAGCCATTGAAGAGGAGTGGGACAACATTCTACAGGCCACAATCAACAGCCTGATCAACTCTATGCGAAGGAGATATGTCTCGCTGCATGAGGCAAATGGTGGTCACACCACATACTGACTGATTTCTGATCCATTGCCTTACCTTTTTATACAGGTATCTGTGACCAACAGATGCATATCTGTATTCCCAGTCATGTGAAATCCATAGATTAGGGTCTAATTAATTTATTTCAATTGACTGATTTCCTTATATGACCTGTAACTCAGTAAATGTTTGAAATGAATATACCACACCTCTTATTTAGCCTTTGTCCCTGCCTGTCTTCCTGCTCTCTGTGATGCAGTGGTAGCCATACTTTGCCAGCAACAAACCAGCAAGACTCTCCATCTTTGGTCATTGTAATATGGCATTAGTTAATGGATGGTTTGATGGCATGATTGTGGTGTTAGATATTTCTCCTCAGAGTGTGAATTATACAGTGACATTTGGGGGTCTGTTTTCCTCTCACTGAACTTCCTGTTATTTTCTGGGCCTAATAGTAAAGGCTTGCTTCATCCTGCAACGAGCCATAGTTTACATAGCCTGGCATCCTTGATCAACCAAATCTAAACTGTATCTCTAGGGACAATACTTACTGTTTTTTTTGTGGGAATGGAAAAAGATACCTGGAACTTTAAAATAACATTACTAACCAGTTCCCATGCTTGCTTCTGGAACAGTATAAATCACTTTCGTTCTCGGTTCTGATTCTGTTCCTCGAAAAATATAGTTATTTTCCAGTTTTCATTTCTGTTCCCTGAATCATTTCTAAACCCTGACTGTTTTAATATAGATATTGGATGTGCCTCTGTTGACTGGAAACATTATTTTGGTGAAACTTAATATTTTAGATTTGGTTGATCAAGGACACCAGGCTACGGAAGCTTCTGTCTGTAACAATGGCTCTTTGTGTGATGAAGCAAAGTAAATTACAAGTATTTTAACAGTAAACATGTCTTACCTTGTGATGTTTTAATCTGATTGTCAAACAAATCACTTAAAAAAGTAGGCTACCTGTGCACGTTTCTCCACTCCAAAATAACTCCACATCCAAACAGTGCACTGTGAGCACGCCATTTGATGAATGGAAAGACACTGTTACAAAATACCAAAAAGTGTAATGACATTCGGCGAATGTCATTAGGCCTACGCTCTGGTAGCCTGAATTAAGTGATTTGTCTTGCTGACAAATGTACCATTTCTGTAAAAAAAAAAAGTTGAGACACTTGAAATACGGGACACAAATTCAGCTGTCTGTCCCGAGCTCATTAGGCGTGGGAAACTGTAAGGGCCCAGTTGATACAATGTTGCAAGTTTGCTAGCGAAAGTTCAGGACAGACAGAGAGAGAAGCAGACAGGCAGAGTAGAGCGATGAATATGACTGAAAGAACCTGAAACAACTGCATTTTAAACAAATAGGAGATTGGGGGGTGGCTGAGCCTGGTCCTCCTACCATTTTGTTGTTACAAGACATCCATATTTATCTGTGGGCAATGCAATACTGCATGTTTGTTTAATGAAGGTGTTTCTTTTCTATCACCAGGGTCGGGATGGATTGCCCATACCAGGGTGTTCGCATAAGGTTTGTACAGCAATAGTACTTCTGAGGCTCTGTTTGTTTGGCCTGCTCTGGCCCAAGTAGGCATTTGGCTCTCTTGGGGGAGTTTAAGAAGTTATATACAAAGGGTAGGTCTAATCCTGAATGTTGATTGGTTAAAACCACATTCCAGCCGGTGTCTATTCCACAAGATACCACCAAGTTACCACCGTCTAAATCTATGACGTTAAAATGCCTATTTACTCTGTTCCATCTGACTGCGCAATCCACTTTTTCATCAGCCCAGCCAAGCAATTTAGCAATTTGTATTCTCCACTATAAAAAGCATCTAGACATTATCTCACATTTCTTTTAGGCTAACATTTAGTTTCAACAGGGGACATTTGAATAAACCTTGTAGTCTGGCTCTCCGAAATTTGCAACAGTGCTTCAGTATTCAAATTTGATCTCCAGCTTTCCCATAGTAATGAACGTGTCTGGAGTCGGGACGAGACAGACAGACAGCGCTTCTCAGCCAGTTGAAATCATGAATCATCTGGCATAATTTTTATGGATATATACAAAGAAATGTAAATTGAAAAAAAGGTCAAACAAAGTGCAGCTAGTTTGCAGTCTTTCCAGCTTCAGTTTGTTAGCTGTGTTGTTGGCTAGCTCCTGCTTTGAACAACAGTGTCCTGACAAGTGAGCACATGTGCTATGCCAGGAAAAATCGCACCTCGTTAGCTCATTGTTATGGATGTATCCAAATAAATGTCACCAGAAAACAGCTTAAACAAATGCAAATGGGGCTACTTTGCTGTTATTCTGGCTGCACTTTTTGACTTGACTGTAAATTAGCCGCAGTTGGCTAGCTAGGAAGCAAGGGATAAGAATGTTGCCAGCCAGTATGACAATGGAACATTTAGAACGAACGACTGGATACAGAACAAAAAGACTGAACGACTGGGTCGCATCACTAGCAACCGAACTGATAGAACGAACATCCAGCCGGCTTGGGTAGCAACCCTAGATTTGTGCCGGGACTATATCTTGTATGGATGAAATAGTATGAATAAATTAATCAAAATAACGTTTTTAATTCAAATATGTAAATTATTATTTGAATATGTTATATATTGTTGTATAAAATATACCTGTTGTATAAAAGTGATAATGCCCTCGAAGCCAGTGTTTGGAGGATATATCGTCTCGGACCGAACAACAATCGTGCCAATATATCCACCAAACATCGGCTTCGAGGGCATTATCACTTAAATGTTTAATCTTATATAAGTGTACAGCAGTGGTTCCCAACGAGGGGTATGTGTACCAGTGGGTGTACTTGGCCTACCCACAGGGGGTACTTGAGGAGACATGAGTCCATAAGAAAAATTCAGCTGGTGGTACAGTAGCCGAAAAAGGTTGGGAACCACTGGTGTATTGTATGATTTGTGCAGTATAATTTACCTGCTAGTGAATGTGTGTCTCTGTTCTTGCTCTCTTTCAGTGATGAGTTACCTGGTACATGGGATCTGTACATATCGATATATATTTTTCAACTAAAATTCAAGTGTAGTTTTTTTGTCGTTGCCAATTCCTATTTAATATGTTGAGGTTTTCATATTGGAATTTGGATTGTGCGTCTATCACAATCAATATTTTTTACTTTTTGCATATGAAAAGAAAGCATGTTTTTTTTGAAGGTTTAGAGATTGGGTAGAGGAAAGATCTAGTGCACACAAAGAAGGAGACTGGTTACAAATGGAAAGGAGCAGCAAATGCACTCAGCTCCAGATGGAAAAATGTTGCTGCTTACAGTATATCTAATCGGGGAACCTGAAAATACAGTATTAACCTGAAATACAGTATGATTGACTGTCTAACAGACTCACTAGTGTTCCCACATGGAGATCCAGCATTGGAGTGTGCAACTCAGCCTGCACCTTGCAAATGATTCTACCCCATCACTCCTGTGATTGTTGTTTGCTTTGAAAGGACCAACCATCACGGCATGGACCCAATGCCATGTGCCTATCCCAACCTTAGGAAAGGTACAGATGTAGGGTCTTAATTTGATCCAGTTTGCTACAGCAGGAAAATAATCCTGCAGCAACAGGACATGTGAATTATTATGTGGATTATAATTACTTGACATTTTTTTGTAGGGGTTGATAAACATTTTGTTATGGCAAATCAAGTTTGACATTTTTAAGTGGAAATTACAAACTTTAGGAGCCTTTTTAAACCTCAAATACATTACAAGTTTGCGTGTCCTGCGTGCAGGAAAATTTTCAGCCACAAAAGAGTGATCAAATTAAGATCCTTCATCTGTATGGGGAAGCACAGATGATGGCCCTCACCATGGAGTCTTTGTTTGCAATAATGTTCCTAAATGTGCTTAATGTTTAGATCATTATCGGTCTAAAACGTTTTACGATTTTTATGATGGGTTCAAATTTTTTACCTATTGTTGCATCAAATGCTTTTTTTCATTCCTCTGAGTGCTCTAACCATGCTATGTGGAATTAATTGACACAGAACACTGTACAACTTTTTGAATTAGGCCTAACATGGAAAATTGTATAACAATCCTAAAATGTTTTGAAGACTTTTTACATCTGACATCAAGGTAAACAAAAACATCTACCTATCAAACCTACCTGTTTGGCTGATTGGGTTAAATGTTTGTTCTAGGAACATGCCGTTTTTAATTAAGTTGTCTGTCATATTAAATACTATTTCAAATGCAAATTGTTGTATTCTTAATTATGAAGTTCAAGTTGCATTGTACTTTATAATGTTGGTGGCCTACTTTTTTCATTTTTCTTCATTTTGCAAATGCTGCCGGTTGGTGTCGGTTCTGTCCATTGAGGTATAAAACAACTGGAGACTGCTGCCAAGATGGACGCCTGTTGTTTTCAACGTAATCTACGTAATCATGTTTGCATACGCCGTTTTGTGGTCACTGCCATCTGCTTTACAGAGCCGATAACGCCTGCGCACTAGCAATCAGTGCGCACTGGAGCAAGCGCAAGCAGCGACAATGTCATCACGTCAGCCAGATGATTGGCAGGCAATGGATGAATATTAAATGTTCATATTTCTGGCTGTGAGGGATGAAGAAAAAAACGGCCTCGAAGACAATTACTGGAAAAATCATTGGAGGGGAGGACGACTCATAATAATGGCCGGAACAGAGCAAATACCATTCCACTCATTCCGCTCCAGCCATTGCCACGAGCCCATCCTCCCCAGTTAAGGTGCCGCCAACCTCATGTGAATTCAATGGATATGTTAGCCACAAAGTTGATAACAAAAGTGTCATTTTAGGAATAGGGTCGTCTATGGGAATTGTCCTTTTGGTTTAGGCTTTAGCTAAACTGCAGCACCAAAAGTGCCCTCTGAGCACAGTGTTCCAAACAAGAACCGTGGCCCCCTTTCCCAAACTTGGCACAGGACCAAGTTTGGGAAAGACTTGATCTACACAATATAAATGCTACTGGTGTGAACCAGATGGACTACTGCCATCATTGCGGGCGGCGGCGAGTCTGATCATCAGACCAATCAACAATCTACAATGTTTTGTCCTATCTGTTATTTGTGTAACTTTGTCCAAAGGCTGGAATGTCTGATGAATTTATGATTTGTGCCTTAGTAGGTCTATTGCCTAGCCTGCTTTGTGTAGCATTCAACTGAAATGTGTCTTCCGCATTTAACCCAACCCCTCGATTAAGGCAACGGGGGGCTGCCTTCATTGACATCCATGTCATGGGCGCCCGGGGAACAGTGTATGTTGTTTTGTTTTATGAGGACCACAATGGAAATACGTTTTAACTTTTTATTTAAATGCATTAATCCACATGCATGGTTGTATTGTGTTTTTAAATTGTCAAATAACAAAACAATTAAAAGTTAATTGATGTTATAAGAAGCTAGCTAATCTGTTGTAAGAATCTTTAACGATAGCTCTATCTACATATCAGGAACTTTGTCATTCCTCCTCAGACCTCACCCCTCCCCTAGTCAAATATCAAATTTGCACTAGTCAAGCATCACCCCTCCTCCTCACTTATGAAGTGTCACCCTCAGCCCTGCATTGGTCAGTTATCACCCCTGATCTGGTCAAGCCTAACTTCTTCTCACCCCTTACCCTTCCACTCTTTTATTCACAATGATAAGCTTTTCATTAGCTGAAATACATGCAAAGTGCCAACAACCACAATAACATGTGGAAGTATAAGATTGGGAAATTGTATCTGCCAATTCTGATTTATCATAATCATAATTAGCTACGATTAAATTAATTTCAATGAAAGTGTTGTTAATATGGATATCGACATTGTACATTGGCACTTAATCTCATCCACCGGCTCTTTCTCTTTCAAACCGTCTGGTTTGAAAGAGAAAGGGACATGAATGGAGCCTATGGCAGGAGCGGGAAAAACTCCCGCTGGATGTTCATTGGCTGATCTCTTAGTACATCACCATCTACCGTAGCCCATAGCCTCCCATCTGCATTGTGGATTTCAAAGTGCGAGCAATGCAAGTGATTTAGGCTAAACAAGGAAGTGAGTTCGGGAAATCGGAAAGTTTGCTCTCCCGTTAACGTTCGCTGATCCTCAACACAGTGCCCATCAAGGGTGCGTGCTCAAGTCCCCTCCTATACCCCCTGTCTATCCATGACTGCATGGCCAAGCACGACTCCAAACCATCATTAAGTTTGCCGACAATGATGAGACAGCATATAGGGAGGAGGTCAGAGACCTGACAGTGTGGTGCCAGGATAACAACCTCTCCCTCAACATGATCAAGACAAAGGAGATGATTGTGGACTGCAGGAAAAGGAGGACCGAGCATGCCCCCATTCTCATTGACAGGGCTGTAGTGAAGCAGGTTGAGAGCTTCAAGTTCCTTGGTGTTCACATCACCAATGAACTATCATGGTCCAAACACACCAAGATAGTCGTGAAGAGTGCACGACAAGGCCTATCCCCCCCAAGGGGACTGAAAAGATTTGGCATGGGTCCTCAGATCCTCAAAAGTTCTACAGCTGCACCACCGAAAGCATCCTGACTGGTTGCATCACCACCTGGTATGGCAACTGCTTGGCCTCGGACAGCAAGGCACTAGAGAGGGTAGTGCGTACAGCCTGGTACATCACTAGGGCCAAGCTTCCTACCATCCAGGACCTCTATTCCAGGGTGAGTCAGAGGAAGGCCATAATAGTTCCAAAAGACTTCCTAACAGCTTCTAACCCCAAGCCATAAGACTCATGAACAGCTAACCAAATGGCTACCCTGACTATTTGTATTGACACCTCCATTTTTATACTCCTGCTACTCTCTGTTTATTATCTATGTATAGTCACTTGACCTCAACCAACATGTACATATTACCTCAATTACATCAACTAACCTGTGCCCCCACACATAGACTCTGTACCGGTACCCCCTGTATATAGTTGTTGTATTCGGCGCATGTGACAAATAACAGTTTATTTTATTTGATCTATATGGGTACCAAATTAGTTATTTCTCATGTAAGATGCTATCTTACGTTAAATATAATCCTGGGAGGGGAAAAAATGTGACAGGTTACTAGCTTCCGCCAGCGACACAGTGATACAGATGCCCAGTGGAAAGCACCTCAGGTCGGCAAACATCTCTATACAACATCCGTGCACTGGTCGCTAAGTTACGTCATTACTGCTTGATACAACTACATAGCTGTTACCCATTAATCAATTGAAGTCATGAAAGAGAAGCCCCGGTTGCAACGACACGGTTGGATTTCTATTTCCACAGGGGGCCCGTTCGAAAAAGTATGAAAATGTACTAGCAATCTAACCAATGTTAGCCAGTTAGCTTACGTGCTTGACTGCCGTTGTGAGGTCAGAAACGCTCAGATCAACCCTACTCATCGGCCAGAGCGTCCAGTGTGCGCTCTGAACGCTCAGAGAGCGAAACAAGATGGGTGGGGCTAAAGCTTAAGAGGGTGTGAACGATGCTGAATGTGTGTAGACAAAGAAGAGCTCTCCAGTAGGTACCAAAACATTCAAGGCCATTTTCTCAATCGTGAGGTTACAAGTTTATCAACTTTCAAAGCAGAATAACTTTCCCATTGTTCCTCAAATGCAGTGTATGATACAGAGCTACAAAAACTACACCAAACTTAGCATTTACACTGCCACAGAAACAAACCACTGAGGTATAAATGAACTAGACACTGCCGTTCACATACGCCGATTCATGGACGGCCCAACTTCAAATGCGCACTAGCTCAGTACGTCATCCAAAAACATGGTAGACATTGGATGAATATAAATGGTAACATCTTCGGCTGTGAGTGGTGGAAAAATAATCAGCTTCAGCTAATAATTCAATGGATCTTTTGTGCACAAAGGTGATGACTAAAGTGTCTTATTAAGAATTTTCAAATATGACTAATTTATATGGCAGTTAATGGAAATGGTCTTTCTGGGCCGAACGTCAGTTAAACTGCAGTACGGAAGCAAGACTGTAGGAGCAGTCGAATCCATGCTTCTAGACCGGAACTCTGGCCCCAGACAGGACTGCTGTATGGGATGAATAGTTTGTTTGCATAACTCTGGTATGTATACAGTCTTGTACAGTCTTGTACCCCTTGACTTTTCTTTCATATATGACAAATTTCTAATATTTTTAATGAATGGTTCACCCTGCAGATTTTTGTACCTATTCAACATTTTGGAACCAGACAACCAGCATGTTGTTGAAATTTGTATGCTTAAAATGAGTGGTTGTGTCAGTTCTGTAACCATAAACTCGGAGGGAGGGCCACGGCTAATCGGAGGAGGCCAACTCCTTTCGACATGCCCACTACTTTACTTTCGACACACCCACTCTCCCATATTCCGATTGCAATATTGTGCTGCAGCTACCCTGTTCTCGCAAGGCCTTGGACCAGACCTTTTTTTTCTACTTTTTTTACAGTGCGTTTTTTAATCGTGTTCGAGAGCATCAAATCTATGATGCGTTGTGGGTAAACTGTGACTGACTGACTTATCTACACTTGTTGACGC
This sequence comes from Oncorhynchus mykiss, assembly GCF_057628025.1. NCBI lineage: Eukaryota > Metazoa > Chordata > Actinopteri > Salmoniformes > Salmonidae > Oncorhynchus > Oncorhynchus mykiss. Next base: position 50,274,271 of record NC_143031.1, read on the forward strand.
CAGGGGTTGACGCCTTGTTGACGCCCCCCCCCCCCCCCTGTTCAGCTCAAACCGTGGCGCATGGAACGCAAAAATATTCTTAGAAATATTTAACCTCCACACATTAACAAGTCCAATAGCTCAAATGAATGATAAACATATTGTTCATCTACCCAGCATGTCAGATTTTTTAAATGTTTTACGGCGAAAACACACCACATATTTATATTAGACCACCACCGAAACCAAGACAAGAGGCAGCCATTTTGTCCCAGAAAATATAAAATTATAAAAGCAGGATTAAAAAATAAATCATTCACTAACCTTTTGAAAATCTTCATCAGATGACAGTAATAGGACATGTTACACATTAGATTTTTTTTTGTTTCAATAATATGCCATTTATATCCATAAATGTCCATTTACATTGAATTCATGTTCAGAAAATACTCAAAAATGTCCGCAGAAAATATAGGTAGCGCCGCAAGATAACGTAAATAGACATCATAAACTTTGACTAAATATACTGTACATGTTCTACATATAGTTAGAAAGATACACTGCTTCTTAATGCAATCGCTTTGTTACATTTATTTTTAACGTTACAGAAATCGCTCACTATTCAATATTCTGAGACGGCGCTCAGATATAAGCTATATTTCTCCGCTATGTTGGAGTCAACAGAAACACAGATTTCAGCATAAATATTCCCTTACCTTTGATGGTCTTTGTTCAGAATGTACTGGAAGGGTTCATACTTACCCAAAACATCGTTTGGTTTCAAGTCTTGCGTCTTTGTATTAGCTACTGCTAATAACATCAGCTGAAATGCACCCAAAATGTCCTCTGGTCCGGAAAAGTTGCGCATCAAAACTTAAAAATTACATATTATATGTCGACTAAACAGGTCAAACTAAGTGCAGAACCAAGCTTTAGGATGTTATAAACATAGAAAACAATTTTCTATTCAACCGGTCATTGTTTGTCCTTCTCCGGAGTGCTGGAACAAAGGAATGGCTGGGACCAATTCGCGCCCTAACGCACAGGTATTTTCTCGTGGCACTCACTCAATTCACTCCCATAGGGAGCGGGATTTGAACGATTAAACGCTCTACTGAATGAGGACATCTAGTGGAAGACATAGAAAGTGTCCCCAGATCCATAGCTGGTTGGGAAGGGTGGGGGCGATGACGTCAAAGTTGCCCCAACTTTCATTACCACAAAACTAGTTTGGAAGAATGCCTGCCCTGTGAGTTCTGCTATACTTACAGACATAATTCCAACGGTTTTAGAAGCTTTGGCGTGTTTTATATCCAATAATAATTATTATATGCATATATTAGCAATTTTTGACAGATTTTTTTTCAGTTTACTATGGGCACGCAATTTCTCCAAAGGGGGCAGTAGTCAGCCATATCTTTAACAGGTTTTATCTACAAAGAATAATGGGTTGGAACCGGTTGGAACCGGTTCAAGAACAGAATCAGAACCGAGAACCAAAGTGATATAATACTGTTCCGGAACAGAACCGTTATTTTAAAAGCATGGGATTGGTTATTAACATTCTTTTACATTCCAGGCATTTTTTCAGTCCCACAAAAAAATGCAACAAAGCACCTACGTATGCAAAGCCCTCACTCAGTCACTCAGAAACGTATTTCAGTTTCTGCATGCCTGCCAGCTGAAGATCTTTGCAAGTATGTCAGTAGCCTATCTGCCTCTCCTCCTCCCCCTCCGAAGCATAGTCTAGTAGCCTATTGATGTTACAAGCGTGATTCAGAAATTAGGGAGAGAGATTTGAAATTAGAGAAGAATGGATGAAACTTTTCAATGCTAGGTAAGGATACTATAGGTATCACGTTTCACATTGGATTTATTAACTACTCTGAACAAAAAATTAACGCAACATACAACAACTTCAAATATTTTACTGAGGTACAGTTCATATAAGGAAATCAGTCAAATTAAATAACATCTATGGATTTCACATGACTGGGAATACAGATATGCATCTGTTACCTGTTTACCCGTTTGTAGTCTTAACACTCTGTATACTCCCCTTGTCCTAAGGGTAAAAAGTGACCCACCTTCACTAAACCCCTAAAATAAAGTTGCTTAATTTAATTTTCAACCCCAAATCTATTTTGCATGCAGAAACAACCTGTCATTCATCACAAACTTTGTGAATATCTGGGTTTTCCCTCTTCCCAATGCAGAAAGACTGCATTTAATCAGTGGACACCACTCGTTTTTATTACAACACACCTGTCATAATTGTTTTCTTTACTAAAGTAGAGGTTTTTTATTATTATTTTTATTGGTAAAGGTACTACATAGGTGTAAACATAATTGTTTTAGCAAGACATAGCACTTGTATAGCCTAAGAAAGTAGCAGAAATGTGCAGAAAGTAGTTTTGAATGCATTTTATTGAAGGGAAACAATAACAGTCTTGAACTTATTTGGCAACATAGTGATATATTCTTATATACTGTACAATAAGGAATTCAACTACAAAACACTAGTCTTCTCCATTTTTTTTAACCATTGCCCCCACCCACAAGATGTATAAACAACAACAATAAATAAGAATAAAATAAGATAATAGCTATTAAACAAAAACGTGAAGAACATAAATCAATCAACTGTAATTAGCACATGTAGGACAGAATACAAGTGTGTGTGCATGGACTTTGCAGATGTATTTCTCACATGTGCAGCACATATTATTTGTTTTACAGTCCTTCTTTGGGGGCAAAATTGGCATCTCCTCCTCTTGCCTGCCCCAGCTGCAGTCTCAGGTGGATCAGGACAAGATTCAGCCCCCTGAACAGCTTTCACAAGCGCGGCAGAGGCTGCTGTGCGGGGGAGGCGCAGCTCTAGGAACAACACTCTCTTGTTTCCGCTTATCAGGCATCCAGGTAGGGTTGATCTTATTCCATATCACGAAGGCATTGTATGAAGACACATCAATAATGTTATGGAAGATGACCAGGGGCCAGAGGGCAGTCATCCTCCTGCAGCTGTAAGTTCCAATCACCTTGTCCAGGTTGTCCACGCCTCCTTTGTTGTGGTTGTAGTCTAGGATGATTGCTTCCTGTCCTCATGATCACTGATCTCAACCGGTTTGTGCAGTGTGCTCAGGAGGACCACATTCTCGTTCCACTTTGGGAGGTAAGAAACTAGAGTGGTGGTGGTGGTGAAGACAAACTTTGATGAGGCCTCTCTCCTGCTTGTTGCGAGGAGTGCACGTGGAGCTCAGGCTTGGTCTTTCTAACTGTGCCAACCATGGTGATCTTCCTCTTCAGGAGCTGCTGACTGAGTTCAATCAGTAACACACAATAATCTAAATTTTTCATTCATTGTGTGTGTGTTTGTTTGTTTGTGGTGTGTAAATTATTTTTGAAATAATCAGAAATAACACTAAGACAATCTTTGTAACCTGGTGGTGTTACAGCTTTCATGGAAATATGAACAAAGGCGATGTTTCACTTTTTTCTAATGTTGGGGTCACTCTAGGAAAAGTAATCAAATTTCAAGTTGCAAAAATATCATTTAGGGGGTTTTCTCTGCTGTTAAACATAGTGGCGGGTCATTTTTGACCCTTAAGACAACACAAGGGTTAAAAAAAGGTAGGCACGTAGATCAGCGCTGGACATCTCCTTTGCATTGTTGATCGGGTTATTGATTGTGGGAAGGAATGTCTCTCACGAGACCAAATCTATTCAACAAGCTATAGTGGATGTTTAAAGATGGTCGATCGACTGGGGGTTTAAATTGTCAGTGGAGATGGCCGCCGTTTTACGGTCTCCTAACCAGTTGTGCTATTATGTGGGTTTTCTTCGCGATAGTTGTAAATAATTTTGTACATAATGTTTCTGCAACCGTATCTTATGGCAGAAAAGAGCTTCTGGATATCAGGACAGCAATCACTCACCTCGGATTAGACAAAGATTTCTTCAACAACAACAGCAGCAGCAGCAAGCAGGACTTACACGATATTCTCCAAACAACCCACAGGGCAGATATCCCAATTATTCGCAAAAGGAAGCGACGGAGCCGGATGCCTCGTCCGGACCCGCAGAAGACAACTAGGAAAGCTGCCATTACCGTCAATAATACTCGCCAACGTGCAATCATTGGACAATAAACTAGAAGAAGTAAGATCACGAATATCCTACCAACGGCACATAAAAAACTGTAATATCCTATGCTTCACTGAATCGTGGCTGAATGACGACATGAATATTCAGCTAGCGGGATACACGCTGCACCGGCAGGATAGAACAGCACACTCCGGTAAGACGAGGGGGGTCGGTCTGTGCGTATTTGTAAACAACAGCTGGTGCACAAAATCTAAGGAAGTCTCTAGATTTTGCTCGCCTGAAGTTGAGTATATTGTGATAAACTGCAGGCCCCCTACTTGCCTAGAGAGTTCTCAGCTATACTTTTTGTGGCTGTTTATTTACCACCACAGACAGATTCTGGTACTAAGACTGCACTCAGTCAGCTGTATAAGGAAATAAGCAAACAGGAAACCACTCACCCAGAGGTGGCGCTCCTTGTGGCCAGAGACGCGTACAAAGCTCTCCCTCGCCCTCCATTTGGTAAATCCAACCACAACTCTATCCTGCTTACAAACAAAAATTAAAGCAGGAAGCACCAGTGACTCGGGTCTATAAAAAAATGGTCAGATGAAGCAGATGCTAAACTACAGGACTGCTTTGCTATCACAGACTGGAACATGTTCCGGGATTCTTCCAATGACATTGAGGAATACACCACATCAGTCACTGGCTTTATCAATAAGTACATTGAGGACGTTGTCCCCACAGTGACTGTACATACATAACCCCAACCAGAAGCCATGGATTACAGGCAACATTCGCACTGAGCTAAAGGGTAGAGCTGCCGCTTTCAAGGTGCGGGACTCTAACCCGGAAGCTTCAAAGAAATCCCGCTGTGCCCTGCGACGAACCATCAAACAGCCATCAAACAGGCAAAGGCTAAGATTGAATCATACTACACCGGCTCCGACACTCGTCGGATGTGGCAGGGCTTGCAAACTATTACAGACTACAAAGGGAAGCACAGCCGTGAGCTGCCCAGTGACACGAGCCTACCAGACGAGCTAAATCACTTCTATGCTCGCTTCGAGGCAAGCAACACTGAGGCATGCATGAGAGCATCAGCTGTTCCGGACAACTGTGTGATCACGCTCTCCGTAGCCGATGTGAGTAAGACCCTTAAACAGGTCAACATACACAAGGCTGCGGGGCCAGACGGATTACCAGGACCTGTGCTCCGGACACGTGCTGACCAGCTGGCAGGTGTCTTCAATGACATTTTCAACATGTCCCTGATTGAGTCTGTAATACCAACATGCTTCAAGCAGACCACCATAGTCCCTGTGCCCAAGAACACAAAGGCAACCTGACTACAGACCCGTGGCGCTCACGTCTGTAGCCATGAAGTGCTTTGAAAGGCTGGTGATGGCTCATGTCAACACCATTATTCCAGATACCCTAGACCCACTCCAATTTGCATACCGCCCAAACACATCCACAGATGATGCAATCTCTATTGCACTCCACACTGCCCTTTCCCACCTGGACAAAAGGAACACCTATGTGAGAATGCTGTTCATTGACTACAGCTCAGCGTTCAACACCATAGTACCCTCAAAGCTCATCACTAAGCTAAGGATCCTGGGACTAAACACCTCCCTCTGCAACTGGATCCTGGACTTCCTGACAGGCCACCCCCAGGTGGTGAGGGTAGGTAGAAACACATCTGCCAAGCTAATCCTCAACACTGGAGCTCCCCAGGGGTGCGTGCTCAGTCCCCTCCTGTACTTCTAGACTTGGCACTCCGGTACCGCTTGCCATGCGGTAGCAGAGAGAACAGTCTATGACAATTTTTAGGGCCTTCCTCTGACACCGGCTGGTGTAGAGGTCCTGGATGTCAGGCAGCTTTGCTCCAGTGATGTACTGGGCCGTACGCACTACCCTCTGAAGTGCCTTGCGGTCGGAGGCACTTCAGATATTTATAGAGCACTGACCAGGACAACAATGTGGAAGCAGGTCAGATTCCTTTGTATATACGGCGTAAAATATTGTCATTCGCTTATTGGGTTACGTTGAAAGACTGTGAGGTTGATCATCCCACTGCTACATTTAAAAAATATATATATATATTTTTTTATTTAACCTTTATTTAACTGGGCAAGTCAGTTAAGAACAAATTCTTATTTACATGACGGCCTACAGTTCTAGACGACTGTTGGGAATAAACTAGTAGACAAGACAGTGGTTTTGGTTGGACAGTTGGAAAGCTTGCTGATGAGAGTGGTGTGAGGGAGTTGGAGGTCGGCCCTTCTCTGGTGATAGGAGATTTTCCTCCATTTTAACTCCCAGATCCTGTTGTTTTTCTTCCCGATGAAATGGGGGAGCATGTGTTGTTTTATTGTTGTATGTATTGCATGCACCTTTAACATTTGTTTGCGGACCGCCATTATATCACAGAAGAAGATGTGAGTAGCTTGCCAGAGAGCAGAAAATATTTGACAACTCCTTCGGGTGCGGAATTTGACTTTGGACACTGTTTGTTTTTTGTGTTTGATAATAACATTCCGTTTTGGAAGTGAACGCAGTGGTGCGTTTGGTTGGCGGATCTGCACAGCTGTACTGAGACTGTGGTAGGCATGGCCGGTAGATCAGAGTACAATGGCTTGCGAAAGTATTCACCCCTCTTGGCATTTTTCCTATTTTGTTGCCTTACAACCTGGAATTAAAAGCCAGAAATCTTGTTTGTATGTGACTAAATACTTATTTTCCACCATAATTTGAAAAATAAATTCATTAAAAATCCTACAATGTGATTTTCTGGATTTGTTTCTCTCATTTTGTTTGTCGTAGTTGAAGTGTACTGATGATGAAAATTACAGGCCTCTCTCATCTTTTTAAGTGGGAGAACTTGCACAATTGGTGGCTGACTAAATACTTTTTTGCCCCACTGTACCCCGAAGAATTCTGGCTGTTCAGAGGGGGGTGGGGGGGTGCAACTCAACATTAGGAAAATGTTCCTTTTGGGCAGAGTTTCCACTCTCGCTTCACCTCTTCCTCTCTGCATCTATTCAAAACCCAGACATCTGCGAATGCCTTCTGGCTAATATATATATTCTTATAAATATTACTATTTTGAACAAATATTACTATTTTGAACAAGCTGGAGACAATTTTTTCAAAAATGAAGGACGAGGACGGGAGGTTGATCGGCATCAAGTACAAAAAATGTCAACCGTATTTCAGTAGCTCAGAAGAATATATGAGGAAGAAACCGGAAAAGTTCACGAAACAAAGGGAAAAAAACCTGGGACAAGATAGGATGTTGAGAGAGAAGAACAAAAACGGGAACTCCTACTACAGTTCGGAGGAAGAAGGAAAGGAGCTGAGTCTAGAGGGAAGCAGTGTGGTGAGGAAGATAGTACAGTAAGTACAAAAGGAAAAAAACATACTCCGGTAGCTCAGAAATTGAATTACCTGAGGTGGCAGGTGCAGTGAAGACCGCCACGTTCGGGCCTCGTTCTAATGGTGACTAGGATGATTCTGGCCCATTGGGAGTGAGATTTTTTGGAGAGAATGGATCCTTGCCTTCAGGCTGATCCATACGTGGTGTTATTTTGGGTGGAGAGGAGGTTGGGGACTGTTGAGTTGGTGAAAGTAACTCGAAGTGGACTTGCAAGGATTTTTTGTGTTTCTTAAGTTCAGAGGGAGCGGGCGCTCCATACCACTCGCCTAGGGACAAGAACTGTGACTTGCTTTAATCTCTGGAGCAGGGCGCCTTTGAAAGGAGTGATAACTGGGGTGGTGTTAAGTGTTGAGAAGGACTAACTGAAATGGAAGATTCCCAGTGTCTGTGACGCCCGCCGTTTGGTGCGAAGCAGACCCGGTTGAGAGTGTGGTGAAACAGAGAAGACACTGTCTGTCCGGCTGAGTTTTGATACAGAGTTTTTAACAGACAAAGAGAAGTTAGGATGTGTCAGTTATCCTGTGAGAGCTTTTGTCCCGAGTTTTAAATGCCAAGCAGTGTGTAGGAGGGAGATTCATAGATGTGAGAAGTGTGCAGGAGGGCATGCGACAAAGCAATCTGTAGTATCCGTGAAAAGGGTTGTGTGTGTTAACTGTATTTTTATATTTATATGTTTTTTATATTTTTTTATTTTCACCTTTAATTAACCAGGTAAGCCAGTTGAGAACAAGTTCTCATTTACAACTGCGACCTGGCCAATATAAAGCAAAGCAGTGCGACAAAGACAACAACACAAAGTTACACATGAAGAAACATACAGTCAATAAAGTAACTGAGCTAAACGACTATTGCCCCGTAGCAATAGTCGTTCTCAGTCCTCTCCTGTACTCCCTGTTCACCCATGACTGAGTGGCCATGCACGCCTCCAATTCAATCAAGTTTGCAGACGACACTACAGTGGTAGGCTTGATTACCATAAACGACGAGACGGCCTACAGGGAGGAGGTGAGGGTCCTGGGAATGTGGTATCAGGAAAATAACCTCTCACTCAACGTCAACAAAAAAAAGGAGATGATCGTGGACTTCAGGAAACAGCAGAGGGAGCACCATCCTCATCGACAGGACAGTAGTGAAAAAGGTGGAAAGTTTTAAGTTCCTCTGCGAACACGTCACTGACAAACTGAAATGGTCCACCCACACAGACATCGTGGTGAAGAAGGCGCAACAGCGTCTCTTCAACCTCAGGAGGCTGAAGAAATTTGGCTTGTCACCGAAAACACTCACAAACTTTTACAGATGCACAATCGAGAGCATCCTGTCGTATCACCACCTGGTACGGAAACGGCTCTGCCCACAACCCTAAGGCTCTCCAGAGGGTAGTGAGGTCTGCACAACGCATCACTGGGGGCAAATGTCTTGCCCTCCAGGACACCTACACCACCCGATGTCACAGGAAGGCCAAAAAGATAATCAAGGAAAACAACCAACCGAGCCACTGCATGTTCACCCTGCTATCATCCAGAAGGCGAGGTCAATGCAGGTGCATCAAAGCTGGGACCGAGAGACTGAAAAACAGCTTCCATCTCAAGGCCAGACTGTTAAACAGACATCATGAACATTGTGTGGCTGCTGCCAACATACTGACTCAAATCTCTAGCCACTTTAATAATTAAAAATTGGATATATCACTAGTCACTTTAAACAATGCCACTTTATATAATGTTACATACCCTACACTACTAATCTCATACTCTATACCATCTAAATCCAAGAAAATTTATTTATAAAGCCCTTCTTACATCAGCTGATATTTCAAAGTGCTGGACAGAAACCCAGCCTAAAACCCCAAACACAAGCAATGCAGTTGTAGAAGCACAGTGGGTAGGAAAATCTCCCTAGAAAGCACCTAGGAAGAAACCTAGAGAGGAACCCGGCTCTGAGGGGTGGCCAGTTGTCTTCTGGCTGTGCCGGGTGGAGATGATAACAGAACATGGCCAAGATGTTCAAATGTTCATAGATGACCAGCAGGGTCAAATAATAATAATCACAGTGGTTGTAGATGGTGCAACAGGTCAGCACCTCAGGAATAAATGTCAGTTGGCTTTTCATAGCCGATCATTCAGAGTATCTCTACCGGTCCTGCTGTCTCTAGAGAGTTGAAAACAGCAGGTCTGGGACAGGTAGCACATCCGGTGAACAGGTCAGGGTTCCATAGCTGCAGGCAGAACAGTTCAAACTGGAGCAGCAGCACGGCCAGGTGGACTGGGGACAGCAAGGAGTCTACTGCATTTTGCCTATACCGCACGGCCATCGCTCATCCATATGTACATATTCTTATTCATTCCTTTACACTTGTGTGTATAAGGTAGTTGTTGCGAAATTGTTAGATTACTTGTTAGATATTACTGCACAGTCGGAACTAGAAGCACAAGCATTTTGCTACACGCACAACATCTGCTAACCATGTGTATGTAACCAATAAAAATTTGATTTTATAACACATTAGAAAAATCCATGTACAGTGTTTACAAATGTAGAAGAGTAGATTGAGTTAAGGCAATAAATAGGCCATAGAGGTGAAATAATTTCAATTTAGCATTAACACTGGAGTGGTAGATGGGCAGATGATGATGTGCAAGTAGAGGTACTGGGGTGCAAAAGAGCAAGAGGGTAAGTAATAATATGGGGATGAGGTAGTTGGGTGTGCTATTTACAGATTGGCTGTGTACAGGTACAGTGATCGGTAAGCTGCTCTGACAGCTGATGCTTAAAGTTAGAGAGGGAGATATAAGACTCCAGCTTCAGTGATTTTTGCAATTCGTTCCAGTCATTGTAGGGATACCCATGGTCCTGGAGATCAGAAGTGCCCGGTGAGAGAAAGGCAGGTTGAGGTTGCCAGGATCAGAGTAGTTCAAAAGGTATATGATGAGGCAGTGAAGAGAGTAGTAGAGGAAGATGGGTTCAGGGCGAGGGATCCTAAGAGGCTCCCTGTGAATAGGCCGAGGCCAATAGAGTGATAGCAATAACATGTGCATCAGTAAGGTCGCCATGGTTATCAACTGTGAAATTGAACATAAATCACAGTAAATAGATGTTGTGGTGGCAGCTGCAGAGAAGTACTTGTGTGTACGAGATTTTACTGCAGAAGAGTTACAAGATGTGTTGAACAATAGTGTCCCGTCCTCCCAGGGGCGCCAGCCTAGTGTAGAATCAGATAGGGACAAGTAGTGGAATAATGGTGAGGTGTTAATGGGTGTAGGGTCTGTTGGTATGGCAATTTTTCTTCCTTTTTCCCTATCTTTTGTCACTTCCCTTTTTGTGTCACAAAGTGTAAAGAATTCACACTCCAGAACAGTAGGCGGAAACACAGGGCAAGAGAAGAGAAATAGATGAACACTCCAGTCCAGTAGGTGGCGATTTCAGTTGGTTGTGATCCGCCAATACAAATTTAAAGAAGAATATGTCCACGGCTATAACAATGGCCAGATATTTCGCCGGATATATAAATGTGAAGCATCCGTTTGGCGTTTCCACTCACTACCAAATTTGGTGATTTAAATATGAGATCTCAATAGAGTTTTCTGTTTCCGAAACTAAAATCTGTAACAAACAGAGTGTACTAAACTATGTGAACTTTATCCTTTGCAACTTTTTCCAAAAATGCCGTTGTTTAGAAGGAGTGCAAGGGCGAATATAGTTATTGCACAAGCGCACTTCACAGAGTAGGTGGAAATATGCAAATAATGCTAGAACGCGCCAATAGGACCTCGCTATCTCGTGCTTTGCTCTGACCACCTCCTTGCTTGTTTTTACCTCCTTGCTTGTTCAGATTATTTTCTTCCCATAGGAAATGACAGGCTCTGGTATATCTTGGGTTGGTTAAACAATGTTTGATATGCCTTCTTGCTCAGGCTGACGCCCGTAAATACGTACCCCGTCTGCGTCATTTCCGTTTGTACACTTTTTTTGGGGGGGGTATTCCTTCTCGGATGTCCTGTAAATTATTGGATTGAGCCTGTAAAATAAACGGACCTAAACAAGAACAACGTGGAGAGAAAACAGCTTAGAAATACACATTTATACTTTTTACAGTTTTGGTCATTTTAATTAAAAGAGCAAATAGCTTGCTACTGTTCTGCTGCGTACATACTAGAAGATTAGTGCACCCTGACTCAAACACGCCACCGCAGAAAACGGTCGAAACTCAGGTAACGTTACGCGTTAGCAAGCTACACTGCAGAGAAAAAAAGGGCAACGCTACGTTAGCTGAGATAGCCTTGTTTGTAACGTTGCAGGGTTGACAGGGGGAAAATGTAGACACCGATGAACCCTAATACCAGCCCATGGTGGGGAGTATTAATGGAAGTTAGCTACTATAACTGTTAGCTAGTTTAGCTAGCTAACGTAAAATGTTACATTAACAGTTAACTTGGAGTTTTCTGATGTTTATTTCTTCAATATTGGCTCAAGAGTCACTAAATCGCCAAGTTGTTGCCAAGAAGGTCCATTTGTACCTTACGTTTTAGTTTCGGTTGCGGGTGGGAAAGTGACAGGTGTTGTTGTCAGTCCTCGTCCAAACATAGTTGAAGCTGGGCTTGTCAGCTAACGCTAGCTACCTGCTATGATGAGAGAGTTCATAGCTAGTGCCGTGTGTGCTGCTTACCAAAAACAGGAATAGCCTATCTAACTTTACAGATAGAAGTGTCAATACAACATTTAGACAGTTTATGCCATGCCGTTTCAATTTACTATTTAAATTTAGCAAGCTACAGATCAACCATCCGTTGATTGTCAACAAAACCGAGAAGTTCTTGATTGGAGCCACTGCGCTACAGTTAGCTAGCTAACTGTAATGTTAACTGTTTAGCTGTAGCACGTTAACGTTAGTTACATCAAGTTTCAGCCTGATTTTTCCAGCATGTCTTGACTCAGCGTCTCAAGTCAGCCTGAAACTTGATGTAGCCTAGCTAACTAATTTGCCATCTTTATTAGTGTCGGACAGTGTTTATTTTAGCTATATGTTAAACAGCTGATTTGACGGTGTCTGCTAGCCAAGCTAACTGACCAATTCGAACTCTAATGCTCTCTGTACACCCATTGCAACACTTTCTCCCTCCCAGCCATGCTCGTGTGCTTACTGGTACCCTCTGGCACATTTCTTTGATCTATCTGTTTTTGCAGCACCAATAAAGTCTTGCCCCAGCGTCAAATATAAGCCATGCTTAATAAAAGTTGTCGTTTTTTGTCATTCATCCAGAAAGTTTAGGTGCCAGTAATAATTTTGTCTGGAAAATCATATTGGATGCAAAATGCTGTTAATCTCTGCTCATCTCTTCATACTCTGTGTAGGCTAACCTATGTCTTACAAACTCATATAGGCTAGCTGTCATTAATATTCCTCTCATGTTGTGGTTTGTTTGTCTAGGTGCTGGGTTATTGTAAACACTGACACCCTCCTGACAGTCCAAGTCACTCAGGCCCCCCTCCCTTAACCCCACCCGTTCCCCTCCCCTACCCCCTTCCACGACCATCCCACCCTTGACTATGAATGAGGTCAGCGTAGTCCGAGAAGGATGGCTCCACAAGAGAGGTAAGGACACACAATTTATTATTATTCACAGCTAATATAATCACTTTCAAAACACAATTTCTGACAAAGCCAGGCAGAGAAACAACCATTCCAGGCTGTATGTAGTTGCTACTGAATGTACATTGTGGCTGACCTCAGACGAGGCTATATGAGAGTTTTCAGGGGGTGTATACTCAATCCCACTTGTCTCTCTGTGCAGGTGAGTACATTAAGACTTGGAGGCCGCGCTACTTCATCCTAAAGAGTGACGGCTCCTTCATCGGCTACAAAGAGAAGCCTGAGCTGTCCGTCCAGAGCTTGTCTCCGCTCAACAACTTCTCAGTGGGAGGTGAGGGTCCTTCAAAGGGAAAACTTTATTGTTGATGTCTTGTGCTCTTGCCTCCGGCAGTGTTTGTTATTTTGCTGGGTGTTTAGTGCCACCTCTGTACATAACATTTAAATTAAATGTTTGTGTTTTCAAGGCTAGATGTTGCTTTGGGGGTCTTCACACACTTAACAAATTTAAATGAGGTAAAAACACGGGATTGCGGCATTAAAACATTTGTAATGCTGTAATCCCCCCCGTTTGTCCCAGAATGCCAGCTGATGAAGACAGAGCGGCCCAAGCCTAACACATTCGTTATCCGCTGCCTGCAGTGGACAACGGTCATCGAGAGGACCTTCCATGTAGAAAGCAATGCAGAGAGGTAAGGAGGGGATAGGGGCAACTATGAGGTGTAAGAATGGGCCGATGGAAGGGGTAGATAAGAGTGGGGAGGAGGGATAACATTCTACATAGAGGTGGAGGGAGGGATGGATATGTTTCTGTGTAAGTCATCGGCAAAAGTGATTTGAAGGAATTCTACAAGCTCACTAATGGTGTAGTAATTGCACATTATTTGGGTGTGTGTGTGTGTCAGAGAGGAGTGGATGCGTGCCATCCAGGCGGTGGCCAATGGGTTGAAGGTGCGAGAGGAGGAAGAGCCCATGGACCTGTTTGGCTCCCCCAGCGACAACAGCAGCATGGAGGAGATGGAGGTGGCCATGTCCAAGATCCGCTCCAAAGTGGTGAGTGTGTTTCTATGACATGATAGACAACATGTTCACTCAGATTATTCTTCCAATATGGTTGGGTGCTAAATCCTGGTTTGTTCCTACCAGTGGCGGTCAGTGACATTTTTAAGATGAGGGAGGATGATCCATTTTTTATGAGCATGGCCTTATTTCTATTACAGCATATTGGATGATTCCATTCACCCAGCATATTCCATTCACCCAGCTCAATGTAACATCGATAGGTTTAGGCTACTACATGATACTAGAATGTTCCATATACATATCATGAGGTTGCTACAACCTAGCTTATGACTGAAAGTTTACAACGTATGTGCACAAGTTGAGAGAAAATATGTCGTCATGGGTAGACAGTAACACATTCAATACCGCCTTGCACACTCTTGCCTGCATCTAGCTGATCTAGGGTGTAATCATTAGTCCCAACAGTTGCAAACGAGAGTTTCTATTGGACAAATGTAGGTATGTTTCTCTTTCATTCCATTTGCTTCTGTTTACTAAACGTTTTTTAATAGCATCTGTGAAATTAATACACCCCTGATCACACACAAACAGTTAACTTTCATAGCAGCTACATACAAACCGCAGGATCATTTTGGTTGTAGAATTGCTTAAACCTTAATATCATAACTGCTACACACAGCCTACATCGTTTTCATCATATCATATTACATTTTATTTGTCACAAGCGCCGAATACAACAGGTGTAGATCTTACAGTGAAATGCTTACTTACAAGCCCTTAATCAACAATGCTTTAAGAAGTTTAAAAAATAAGTGTTAAGTAAAAAATGTATAAGTAGAAAATAAAAGTAACAAATAATTTGACACAGCAGCAGTAAAATAACAAATGAGGCTATATACAGGGGATACCGGTACAGAGTCAATGTGCGGGCGTACCGGTTAGTCGGGGTAATTTAGGTAACATGTACATGTAGGTAGAGAGAAAGTGACTATGCATAGATTATAACAGAGAGCAGCAGCATAAGAGGGGTCTGGGTAACCCTTTAATTAGCTGTTCAGGAGTCTTATGGCTTGGGGGTAGAATCTGTTAAGAATCCTTTTGGACCTGGACTTGGCGCTCTGGTACCGCTTGCTGTGCGGTAGCAGAGAGAACAGTCTTTGACTAGGGTGGCTGGGGTGTTTGACAATTTTTAGGGCCTTCCTCTGGCACAGCCTGGTATAGAGGACCTGGATGGCAGATGCTTGGCCCCAGTGATGTACTGGGCCGTACGCACTACACTCTGTAGTGCCTTGCGGTCGGAGGCCGAGCAGTT
Source organism: Oncorhynchus mykiss (assembly GCF_057628025.1). NCBI lineage: Eukaryota > Metazoa > Chordata > Actinopteri > Salmoniformes > Salmonidae > Oncorhynchus > Oncorhynchus mykiss. The sequence continues at coordinate 50,289,697 of NC_143031.1, forward strand.
GCCGTACCAGGCAGTGATGCAACCAGTCAGGATGGTCTCGATGGTGCAGCTGTTGACCTTTTGAGGATCTGAGGACACATGGCATGTCTTGTCTCCTGAGGGTGAATAGGCTTTGTCGTGCTCTGTTCACGACTGTCTTGGTGTGTTTGGACCATGATAGTTTGTTGGTGTTGTGGACATGAAGGAAGCTCTCAACCTGTTCCACTACAGCCCGTCGATGAGAATCGGGGTGTGCTCGGTCCTCCTATTCCTGCAGTCCACAATCATCTCCTTAGTCTTGATCACATTGAGGGAGAGGTTGTTGTCCTGGCACCACACGGCCAGGTCTTTGACCTCCTCCCTATATGCTGTCTCATCGTTGTCCGTGATCAGGCCTACCGCTGTTGTCATCGGCAAACTTAATGATGGTGCTGGAGTTGTGCCTGACCATTATGAGTGATGAGTGAACGGGGACTGTGAACGGGGACGTTATGAGTGAACGGGGACTGAGCACGCACCCCTGAGGGGCCCCCATGTTGATGCTCAGCGTGGCGGATGTGTTGTTAACTACCCTTACCACCTGGGGGCGGCCTGTCAGGACATCCTGGATCCTGTTGCAGAGGGAGGTGTTTAGTCTCAGGGTCCTTAGCTTATTGATGAGCTTTGAAGGCACTATGGTGTTATGGAGGGCACTATGGTGTTTTATTTCTTTCATGACATTCCCAATGGGTCAGAAGTTCACATACACAATTAGTATTTGTTAGCATTGCCTTTTAAATTGTTTAACTTTGGTCAAATGTTTTGGGTAGCCTTCCACAAGCTTCCCACAATAGGTTGGGGGAATTTTGGTCCATTCCTCCTGATAGAGCTGGTGTAACTGAGTCAGGTTTGTAGGCCTCCTTGCTCGCACAAGCTTTTTCAGTTATGCCCACACATTTTCTATGGGATTGAGGTCAGGGCTTTGTGATGGCCACTCCAATACCTTGACTTTGATGTCCTTAAGCCATTTTGCCACAACTTTGGAAGTATGCTTAGGGTCATGACCCATTTGCGACCAAGCTTGAACTTCCTGACTGATATTTTGAGATGTTGCTTCAATATATTCACATAATTATCCTCCCTCATGAAGCCATCTATTTTGTGAAGTGCACCAGTCCCTCTTGCAGCAAATAGTACGATCGTTGCAAACCGTAGTCTGACTTTTTTATGACGGTTTTGGAGCAGTGGCTTCTTCCTTGCTGAGCGGCCTTTCAGGTTATGTCGATATAGGACTTGTTTTACTGTGGATATCGATACTTTTATGCCGTTTCCTCCAGCATATTTACAAGGTCCTTTGCTGCTGTTCTGGGATTGATTTGTACTTTTCTCACCAAAGTATGTTCATCTCTAGGACACAGAACGCGTCACCTTCCTGAGCGGTGTGACGGCTTCGTGGTCCCATATTGTTTATACTTGCGTACTATTGTTTGTGCAGATGAACGTGGTACCGTCAAGGATGATCCAGACTTGTGGAGGTCTACAATTTTTTTTCTGAGGTCTTGGCTGATGTCTTTAGATTTTCCCATGATGTCAAGCAAAGAGGCACTGAGTTTGAAGGTAGGCCTTGAAATACATTCACAGGTACACCTCCAATTGACTCAAATGATGTCAATTAGCCTATCAGAAGCTTCTAAAGCCATGACATAATTTTCTAGAATTTTCCACGCTGTTTAAAGGCACAGTCTTTGGCACAGTGTATGTAAACTTCTGACCCACTGGAATTGTGATACAGTGAAATAATATTTCTGTAAACAATTGTTGGAAAAATTACTTGTCATGCACAGAGATGTCCTAACCGACTTGCCAAAACTATAGTTAACAAGAAATTTGTGGAGTGGTTGAAAAATGAGTTTTAATGACTCCAACCTAAGTGTATGTAAACTTCCGATCAACTGTAGGTGTTCCTTTTGTCCAGGTTGTATAGGGCAGTGTTGAGTGCAATAGAGATTGCATCATCTGTGGATCTGTTGGGGCGGTATGCAAACTTGAGGTTCTAGGGTTTCTGGGATGATGGTGTTGATGTGAGCATTGACCAGCCTTTCAAAGCACTTCATGGCTACAGACGTGAGTGCTACAGGTCGGTAGTCATTTAGTCAGGTTACCTTAGTGTTCTTGGGAACAGTGACTTTGGTGGTCTGCTTGAAACATGTTGGTATTACAGACTCAATCAGGGACTGGTTGAAAATGTCGGTGAATACATGCTTGGAGTACATGTCCTGGTAATTTGTCAGGCCCTGTGGCCTTGTGAATAATTAAGTCATCCCAAAAGCTGGTGCTCTCATGCATGTTTGTGTTACTTGCTTTGAAGCGAGCATAGAAGCAATTTAGCTCGTCTGGTCGGTTTGTGTCACTGGGTGGCTCGCGGCTGTGCTTCCCTTTGTAGTCTGTAATAGTTCACAAGGCCTGCGTCATCCAACGAGCATCGGAGCCGGTGTAGTACAATTCAATCTTAGTCCTGTATTGATGCTTTGCGTGTTTGATGGTTCGTTGGAGGGTATAGCGTGATTTCTTAAAAGCTTCCGGGTTAGAGTCCCGCTCCTTGAAAGCGGCAGCTCTACCCTTTAGCTCAGTATGGATGTTGCCTGTAATCCATGGCTTCTGGTCGGGGTATGTACGTACGGTCACTGTGGGGACGACGTCATTGAAGCACTTATTGATGAAGCCAGTGACTGATGTGGTTTGCTCCTCAATGCCATCGGAAGAATCTCAGAACATTTCCCAGTCTGTGCTAGCAAAACAGTCCTGTAGCTTAGCGTCTGCTACATCTGACCGCTTTCTTATTGACCAAGTTACTGGTGCGCCCTGCTTTAGTTTTTGCTTATAAACCGGAATCGGGAGGATATAATTATGGTCAGATTTGCCAAGTGGATGGCGAGGAAGAGCTTAGTACGTGTCTCTCTGTGTGTGTGGAGTAAAGGTGGTCTAGAGTTTTTTTTTCCCTTCTGGTTGCACATTTAACATGCTGGTAGAGATTAGGTAGAATGGAAGTTTCCCTGCATTAAAGTCCCGGGCCACTAGGAGCGCCGCCTCTGGATGAGCATTTTCCTGTTTGCTAATGGCCGTATACAGCTCATTGAGTGCGGTCTTAGTGCATTTTCCTGTTTGCTAATGGTCTTTAGTGTATCAAAAATATAGGTGTAAACTCTCTTGGTAAATTGTGTGGTCTACGGCTTATCATGAGATACTCTACCTCAGGCGAGCAAAACCTTGAGACTTCCTTAGATTTTGTGCACCAGCTTTTGTTTACAAATATACATAGGCCGCTGCAGAAGACGCTGTACTATCCTGCCAAAAAAGCTTAACCTGCCAGCTGTATGGCAATCATGTTGTCGTTCAGCCACGACTCTGTGAAACATAAGATATTACAGTTTTTAATGTCCTGTTGGTAGGATATACATGCTCGTAGTTTGTCTATTTTATTATCGATTGATTGTACATTGGCTAATAGGACCGACGGTTAAGGTAGATTACCCTCTCTGCGACAAATCCTTACAAGGCACCTGGACCGTTGTCCACGATATGTCTTTTCCTCCTTCAAATGACAGTGAGGGCCCTGTCGAGCGTCCGAGGTAAATCCTTCCCGTCCGACTCTTTGAAGAATTCCTCCAGTATGAGGTGAGTAATCGCTGCCCTGATATCAAGAAGCTCTTTTCGGTCATAAGACACGGTGGCAGAAACATTATGTACAAAATAAGTTACAAATAACTAAAAACAAAACATACACAATAGCACAATTGGTTATGGGATCGTAAAACAGCAGCCATCTCCTTCGGTGCCATTTATTATCCGTATTATATTAGCTTACGTCATAGTTAGTCAACATAGCTACTAGAACTAACGCGTTAGTAAACTTGCTACAATCATGCAGTACCGTCATCAAGCAGTTTAGCAGTTACATCAGCAGGCCCCGGTGGCAATAAATTCATAAAATCAAAAGCTTACCTTGACTTGAAAGAGTTCCAGTGTTGGATAGTCAGCTAGCTAACATAGCATGCTTCTGTTTGATCCTGGTGTTTGAGTAGGCTAAAATGACTAGCTGCATTTGCTAGCTAAGTCAGTGACAAAAACATCTCTCCTTTGTGTCAACTACTCACCACATTTTATGAACTGCAGGGCTAGCTAGCAGTAGTTTCTGCTTTTAGTACTGGATCCATTCTCTGATCTTTTGATTGGGTGGACATGTCAGCAAGAGCTCTTATAGACTTCTAAACTTGAAATATGAATATCCTTGTTCATGGTATGGAGGGAGAGAGGGGAATGCAGAACGTTTATGTTCTGTCTGAACATCTTATTGTTAGACATCAGGTATCCTATGGAAAGGAGAAGGCCCACAGTCTGGTTTCTACCCCAAAAGTGAATGGTTATCTGTAGGATGAATGTATATGTTGGAGTCAATTAAGTTTGGATATGAGCCAGGGGCTTGGAATGTTGCCGAGTAAGGGAAAGGCCATCACATGGTTGCGGTCACGGATAAGGATGGAGAGCTGTGGATTAGTGAGGAATGGGTGCCGAGGTCAGGTCACATTAAGGGAGAAGGAACCGTTTATTACCAACATTATTTTCCTGCCTAGCAATAAAGGTGTAATGTTTAGCGAAGAGGAAGAGACTTTACCTAAAGTGTGGTGTGTGTGTATATATACAATTGTGCTGGTGGGAACATGTCTTTGTCTCTTCAGCTGTCTGACTCATTGGGTGAATAAACTTGGTTTGAACTTTTTATAGTTGTCTGTTAGTTTTTACTCTTGTCTATTTAGAACCTAACAGCCGCCTAGGTTTTAGGATTGAAGGAAATGTACCCCGGGGAGGATGGAAACTAGCTGTCCTCCGGCTACACCATGGTTCTTCCCTACAGAGTGCTGTTGAGGCTCCTGTAGACCTTCATTGCAAAACAATAATTATTTGGTGACCTGTGAATATACACTGCTCAAAAAAATAAAGGGAACACTTAAACAACACAATGTAACTCCAAGTCAATCACACTTCTGTGAAATCAAACTGTCCACTTAGGAAGCAACACTGATTGACAATACATTTCACATGCTGTTGTGCAAATGGAATAGACAACAGGTGGAAATTATAGGCAATTAGCAAGACACCCCCAATAAAGGAGTGGTTCTGCATGTGGTGACCACAGACCACTTCTCAGTTCCTATGCTTCCTGGCTGATGTTTTGGTCACTTTTGAATGCTGGCGGTGCTTTCACTCTAGTGGTAGCATGAGACGGAGTCTACAACCCACACAAGTGGCTCAGGTAGTGCAGCTCATCCAGGATGGCACATCAATGCGAGCTGTGGCAAGAAGGCAACAACCCAGCAGTAGGACCGCTACCTCCGCCTTTGTGCAAGGAGGAGCAGGAGGAGCACTGCCAGAGCCCTGCAAAATGACCTCCAGCAGGCCACAAATGTGCATGTGTCTGCTCAAACGGTCAGAAACAGACTCCATGAGGGCCCGACATCCACCGGTGGGGGTTGTGCTTACAGCCCAACACCGTGCAGGACGTTTGGCATTTGCCAGAGAACACCAAGATTGGCAAATTCGCCACTGGTGCCCTGTGCTCTTCACAGATGAAAGCAGGTTCACACTGAGCACATGTGACAGTCTGGAGACGCCGTGGAGAACGTTCTGCTGCCTGCAACATCCTCCAGCACGACCGGTTTGGCGGGGGGTCAGTCATAGTGTGGGGTGGCATTTCTTTGGGGGGCCGCACAGCCCTCCATGTGCTCGCCAGAGGTAGCCTGACTGCCATTAGGTACCGAGATGAGATCCCCTTGTGAGACCATATGCTGGTGCGGTTGGCCCTGGGTTCCTCCTAATGCAAGACAATGCTTGACCTCATGTGGCTGGAGTGTGTCAGTAGTTCCTGCAAGAGGAAGGCATTGATGCTATGGACTGGCCCGCCCGTTCCCCAGACCTGAATCCAATTGAGCACATCTGGGACATCATGTCTCGCTCCATCCACCAACGCCACGTTGCACCACAGACTATCCAGGAGTTGGCGGATGCTTTAGTCCAGGTCTGGGAGGAGATCCCTCAGGAAACCATCCGCCACCTCATCAGGAGCATGCCCAGGCGTTGTAGGGAGGTCATACAGGCACGTGGAGACCACACACACTACTGAGCCTCATTTTGACTTATTTTAAGGACATTACATCAAAGTTGGATCAGCCTGTAGTGTGGTTTTCCACTTTAATTTTGGTGTGACTCCAAATCCAGACCTCCATGGGTTGATAAATTTGATTTCCATTGGTAATTTGTGTGATTTTGTTGTCAGCACATTCAACTATGTAAAGAAAAAAGTATTTAATAAGAATGTCATTCATTCAGATCTAGGATGTGTTATTTTAGTGTTCCCTTTATTTTTTTGAGTAGTGTAATTTAGTATAGTTTGTTCATATGCTAGCTGGGGCCCCCCGACCTCCATGTGGCCCCCAACCAATTATAGTTTTTAAATAAATTATTGGGGTGGATGAATTGACCTGTTCTGAATATTGGGTAAGGACATGCCCCCCATCCCATGTGGCAATTTTGTGTATGGTGTGAATGATCTGTTGTAAAGTATCATAGTTCATCATCAATGTGTTTGGCTGGGCTGGGTTACATAAGATGGTTGAATTTTCAACCCTGTATCTGTGTTGTCAGACGATGAGTGACTTTGACTACCTGAAGCTGCTGGGGAAAGGCACATTTGGCAAGGTTATCCTGGTGAAGGAGAAAGCCACGGGGATGCACTACGCCATGAAGATCCTGCGCAAGGAGGTCATCATCGCTAAGGTAAAGAAATAGGCCTAACCTATACCACTTTACAGTGGTGAAGACTACTGGCCATCAATTTATTGGGAAATTACGATCCTTTGGTATTAGGCCTAATCTAGTTAGTCCGATTGTCCTGTATAGGGCATTTTTAGGTGGTGAGTGGTATATTTAAGCAATAAGGCCGGAGGGGGTGTGGTATGTGGCCAATATACCACAGCTAAGGGCTGTTGTTATGCGAAACGTAGAGTGCTAGGACACAGCCCTTAACTGTGGTATATTGGCCATATACCACAAACCCCCGAGGTGCCTTATTGCTATCATAAACTGGTTACCAATGTAATTAGAGCAGTAAAAATAAATGTTATGGTATACGGTTTGATGTACCGTGGCTTTGAGTGTGACTCCAAATCCAGACCTCCATAGGTTGATAAATTTGATTTCCATTGATCATTTTTGTGTGATTTTGTTGTCAGCACATTCAACTATGTAATGAAAAAAGTATTTAATAAGAATGTAATTCATTCAGATCTAGGATGTGTTATTCAGGGCTCGAACCACCCAGTTTATAATTAGTTATAAGCTAAGGGTCTAAGTACTGTGTTTTGGTGTTTATTGTTGCTGTGAAAGGCTGGCCCTCTGATTTGTGTAAATGTGTGTCCAGGATGAGGTTGCGCACACGGTTACAGAGAGCAGAGTGTTACAGAACACCCGTCATCCCTTCCTCACAGTGAGTGTTCTGTGTTACTGTCAACCTATTACGTGTGCTGGTCCAAAACAGAACACCCACACATGCTGTTTATTTATAGGAGGGCTTGCGGGATGGGAAATTGATCAATTGTCTCATTCCACTCTTCCAGACACTGAAATACGCTTTCCAGACTCATGACCGATTATGTTTTGTGATGGAATACGCCAACGGAGGAGAGGTGGGTGTCCCAATGACACACACACACACACACACACACACACACACACACACACACACACACACACACACACACACACAAAAACATGAATGTGTCATTACAGTTTTATCAATTGTTTGAACACTGATTGAAACGTATGGCCAAAATATATATATATATATATATATATATATATATATATATATATTTTTTTTTTTTTTTTTTCTACATTAGTTTGTCATTTCACATTGTTTTTATGCTAAATGCAAAACACTTTTTTTGCAAAACATTTGACACAAATCTCCATTACAAGAGAGAAAAAAACTAGGAATTAAGAAACACTGATCTGGTGAAATTACCATTTGATGACGAATGATACCATTCTGATGGATTCAGATAGAACACATGTCACCAAACAAAGGTCTAGGGGTGTTAGTTTGTTTTATAAAATACCTTTTCTCATTGACAATTTAGGTGTTAATCTAGGGAGGATGGTAACTGACTCTAGCCACTCCTATCTGTCATGTCTTTAATATGAGCATAGTGGAAAGTGCTTGCCCTCGGGCCTAGAGGGAAGCAGAAGTCATTCCGCTACCCAAGACTGGTAAAGCGGGCTTTACTAGTTATAATAGCAAACCTATCAACTTGCTGACAGCTCTTAGCAAACATTTAGAAAAATTGTTTCACCAAATGCAATGCGATCTCGCTGTAAACAAATTAACAAGACTATCAGCAAGCTTAGAGAAGGGCACACATGTACTGGACTGACACAAATGACTGATGATTGGTTGAAAGAAAGAAATTGATAAAGAGATTGTGGGAGCTGTACTGTTACATTTCAGTGCAGCATTTGATATCCAACCTATAACATATTGTGGATTCAGAGCTATCTATCAAATAGAACTGTGTGTTTTCTTTTAATGGAATCTTCTATAATGTCAAACATGTTAAATCTGGTGTATGGCAGGGAAGCTCTCTAGGCCCTCTTTTCTATTTTTACCAATGACCTGCTGCCACTGGAATAAAACAGAATGTGTGTCCATGTATGCTGATGATTCAACCACATGCGTTCACACAGATAGTGTGAAAGGTATTTTAAGTTTTGATGGTGTTAGTGCATTTAGCAAGAGAAATGTTTAGTTTTGGCAAACACTTGCAGTTTAGTGGCTGTTGCAGAAATCGTGTTCAAGCAATCAAGGACATTTTTTTATATTAAAGCATCTCAAATGAATAATTTCACCTTTTTACACTCTCTTGCTGTATTTTTCCCTACAGCTCTTCTTCCACCTGTCTCGGGATCGCGTGTTCACGGAAGACCGGGCCCGTTTCTATGGCGCTGAGATTGTATCTGCATTGGAGTACCTCCACTCTCGTGATGTGGTATACAGGGACCTGAAGGTAAGCACTGTGTTGATTTTGTTGACTTTGCTCCCTTCATACATCAAAGGATTTAGTTTTTTGAAATTGTAATAATAATCATGCCTTGTGTAAATTCTCAAGACGTTTACAAAAAGTACCATTTGACCATTCTCACAGTTGTTGGTGTGACATGTGAAGCACAACTTTTTAAAATCAATTGACACCTGAAAATGGGATGACCTGGATGGCTGATTCCTTTTGCTAGCTAGCCATCAAGATCATCATATAAGTCGGTGTTCTCTCAGGATGCAGACTGATTTAACTTACTCAACTGTAACCTTTGATAGTAACATCACCAGGCACTCTGTTCTAATGTCTCATCCATCCTGGTGTCTTTTCTCAGCTGGAGAATCTAATGCTGGACAATGACGGACATGTTAAAATCACCGACTTTGGGCTATGTAAGGAAGGTATCACGGATGGCGCCACCATGAAGACCTTCTGTGGCACCCCAGAGTACCTTGCACCGGAGGTGAGGGCACGGTGCTGGGCATGGCTAGTGCAACATTGTTATTCTTAAAAATAAATAACACCTTATTTACATAAGTATTCATACCCTTTGCTATGAGACTCAAAATTGAGCTCAGGTGCTTCCGGTTTCATTGATCATCCTTGAGATATTTCTAAAACTTGCTTCAACGTGCTGAGTAAAGGGTCTGAATACTTATGTTTATGTAATTTTTCAGTTTTTATTTTTAATAAATTAGCTAACATTTCTAAACCAATTTTTGCTTTTTCATTATGGATATAGATTGATGAAAAATATTTAATCAGTTTTAGATTAAAACAAAATGTAAATAAAAACTCAAGGTGTCTTGAGTACAAAACAATTTAGGCAACCGGGATCTTGATTTGTCTATTTATTTAACTTGGCAAGTCAGTTAAGAACAAATTATTATTTAAAATGACGGCCTAGGAACAGTGGGTTAACTGGCTTTTTCAGGGGCAGAAGGACAGTTTTTTTTTTACCTTGTTAGCTTTGGGATTTGATCTAGCAACCTTTCGGTTACTGGCCCAATGCGCTAACCTCTAGGCTACCTGCCGCCCCTATACAGTATATCGCCCAAGCCTAACTGGGCGTGTAGACTTATGTTCCAGCCCTACTCTAAATCAACTGCTCAACAGGACCTTGCTATGCTGACTCGGTTGTGTTTGAGCAGTGCTGGATAAAAAGACTGCACACCCAGTGGCCTAGCTCTCCAGATGGAGAGTTGATCACGTGTTTTATACAGTAACAGTGCTGTATATTTGACGTAAGGCATTTTTTCACAATTATGGTATTGAGTATAATTATACAAAGCTGGTATTGGTATCGAAGCTACATTCCTGAACACTGTTTGTCATCTAGCTAGTTTGTAATGAATTATCTCGAAGGGGTATCCTAAACAAATGCACATGGACAAACTCATGCTTCATCCATCTATAGCCTAGCCACTATGCTACTAAACTCAGCAAAAAAAGAAACGTCCCTTTTTCAGAACCCTGTCTTTTAAAGATAATTTTGTAAAAATCCAAATAACTTCATAGATCTTCATTGAACAGGGTTTAAACACTGTTTCCCATGCTTGTTCAATGAGCCATAAACAATTAATGAACATGCACCTGTGGAACGGTCGTTAAGACACGAACAGCTTACAGACGGAAGGCAATTAAGGTCACAGTTATGAAAATTTAGGACACTAAAGAGGCCTTTCTACCGACTCTGAAAAACACCAAAAGACAGATGCCCAGGGTCCCTGCTCATCTGCGTGAACGTGCCTCAGGCATGCTGCAAGGAGGCATGAGGACTGCAGATGTGGCCAGGGCAATAAATTGCAATGTCTGTACTGTGAGACGCCTAAGACAGCGTTACAGGGAGACAGGACAGACAGCTGATCGTTCTCGCAGTGGCAGACCACGTGTAACAACACCTGCACAGGATCGGTACATCTGAACATCACACCTGCGGGCAGGTACAGGATGGCATCAACAACTGCCCGAGTTACACCAGGAACGCACAATCCCTCCATCAGTGCTCAGACTGTCCACAATAGGCTGAGAGGCTGGACTGAGGGCTTGTAGGCCTGTTGTAAGGCAGATCCTCACCAGACATCACCGGCAACAACGTCACAAACCCACCGTCGCTGGACCAGACAGGACTGGCAAAAGTGCTCTTCACCGACGAGTCGCGGTTTTGTCTCACCAGGGGTGATGGTCGGATTCGCGTTTATCGTCGAAGGAATGAGCCTTACACTGAGGCCTGTACTCTGGAGCGGGATCGTGGTGGAGTGTCCATCATGGTCTGGCATAGCATCATCGGACTGAGCTTGTTGTCATTGCAGGCAATCTCAACACTGTGCGTTACAGGGAAGACGTCCTCCTCCCTCATGTGGTGCTCATCCTGACATGACCCTCCATCATGACAATGCCACCAGCCATACTGCTCGTTCTGTGCGTGATTTCTTGCAAGACAGGAATGTCAAGTGTTCTGCCATGGCCAGCGAAGAGCCCGGATCTCATCCCATTGAGCATGTCTGGGACCTGTTGGATCGGAGGGTGAGTGCTAGGGCCATTCCCCCCAGAAATGTCCGGGAACTTGCAGGTGCCTTGATGGAAGAGTGGAGTAACATCTCAAAGCAAGAACTGGTAAATCTGGTGCAGTCCATGAGGAGTGGAATGCACTGCAGTACTTAATGCAGTTGGTGGCCACACCAGATACTGACTGTTACTTTTGATTTTGTCCCCCCGTTTGTTCAGGGACACATTATTCAATTTATGTTAGTCACATGTCTGTGGAACTTGTTCAGTTTGTCTCAGTCGTTTAATATTATGTTCATACAAATATTTACACATGTTAAGTTTGCTGAAAATAATCGCAGTTGACAAGAGGACGTTTCTTTTTTTTTGTGTAGTTTCCATCCTTTAGCCTACAGGAGAATGCTCATTGCTAAAATAACACGCCTGCCTGATAATATGAACCCTGTAATCTATAGCCTTTTTAGAGCCAGCCCTAAACTTATTTTTGCTAACATGGGCTCATTTCTGGAAAGGAATATTAGCAATTGTGTGGTGTGCAGACCTCAAAATTGGTATTAAATTGTATTCCAAGTGGCATTAAAAAGGTCTTAAAGTTTAAAATTCTACTTCATGGAACCTGCAGATATCCTGCTTAAGATTGGTTCTCTTATCTACTGATTCTCCATTGTTTAAAAAAAAGTTAATCTTAACGCAGTGAGTATTTAGATTGGAGGTATCCCACTCTATGCTAATGTCATCAATCGCCTATGGAACAGTTCTTTTCGAAGGCCCCCATAAAGTGACTAAGACCGTTTTTTTCCCCCTACCTCCCTGCACGTCAAGGTGCTGGAGGACAATGACTACGGTCGCGCTGTGGATTGGTGGGGCTTGGGCGTGGTCATGTACGAGATGATGTGCGGTCGGCTGCCCTTCTACAACCAGGACCATGAGCGGCTGTTTGAGCTCATCCTCATGGAGGAGATCCGCTTCCCCCGGAACCTGGCCCCCGAGGGCAAGGCGCTGCTCGCAGGCCTGCTCAAAAAGGACCCCAAGCAGAGGTACGTCGTGGTGGGGTTGGGATATGGTTATGTGTGACTGTTTGACTGGCCTGCTCAGGGAGGACACCATTTGTGTTAGGCTGGGTGTCTGCACAAGAGAGGTGTGTGTGCTCATTGATTGCAGGCCTGCCCACACAGCCCCTAATGTAGTAGAAAATACTGGTGCGAATCGAGCTGGCTTCTCTGATATTCTGTTGTTTATTGACAGGTTAGGGGGAGGACCAGATGATGCCAAAGATGTGATGTCCCACAAGTTCTTCACCTCCATCAACTGGCAGGATGTGGTAGATAGGAAGGTGAGTGAATATAGGCTGATAGATTAGTGGTACTGAATCAGTCAAATGGTGGCATTCCAGGTCATTTTGTTTGCACTTGTTTGACATCAACTGCTGAATGACTGATTCCCAAATGACCTTGAATCATCAATAAGTAAATTAATTAGCCTTGTCTGAGCTAGAACGCCCCATAGGGCAGGAGACGATCACTTGTTTCTGTAGCGTGAGGCAGCTTGATGTAGAAGTACCCCTCGTGCACCCCCTGGACAGGGTGCTAGTATTTCTCAGGGCCTAAAGCAAATTATTTTCCTTAATGCTGAGTGCTAAGCAGAGAGGATCCCGAGTCCTTTTCCTTGATGATTGGAATATGTTCAGAGAGACTGACGATACCATCAACAAGCTAACCACCTCCGTCGCCAGCTTCATAAGGAAATGCATCGGCAATAGTTGTCCCAACAGTGAAGGTTCGCTGCTTCCCCCAATCAAAAGCCCTGGATTAACACAGAGGTTGGCGCTGAACTAAAGGACAGGGCTACTGCACACGGGGCCATAACAGACAACCCTGAGGCTACTGCTGAGGACAGGAATAAGTACAAGAACTCCTGCTACGACCTCCGCAGAGTCATCAAACGAGCAACGGGACCATGTAAGAATAAAGTGGAACTATAATACACAGGCTCCGACCCTGTCGCCTGTGGGAGGGGCTACAGTCCATTACGGATTACAAAGGAAGACCCAGCCGTGATCTGCCCAACTATGCCTCTCTACCAGATGAACTCAACCCATTTTATGCACACTTCGACAATAACACCACCATACCGTACGTGAAGGCCACCACTGGGTGATCTCTCTCTCTCTGAGGCCGATGTGAGTAGGGTCTTTAATCAGGTAAACACTCGCGGGGCCTGACGGTATTCCAGGGCATGTTCTCAGAGATCAGATCAGATTGCAGGCATATTCTCTTTGTCGGAGTCTGTAATCCACATGTTTTAAGATGACCGTCATTCCTGTTCCCAAGAACTCTAAGGCTTCATGCCACATTGACTACCACCCTGTAGCACTCACATCTGTAATCATTAAGTGCTTTGAAAGGCTGGTTATGGCACACATCAACTCCATCATCCCAGACGCCCTAGACCCAATCTAATTTGCATACTGCCATAACAGACAACGCAATCTCAATTGCATGTCACACTGCCCTCACCCACCTATACTGAACAAAAATATGAACTCAACATGTAAAGTGTTGGTTCCATGTTTTATGAGCTGAAATAAAATATCTCTCTAAAATGTTGCACCCTTTTTTTGACTGTTAGCGAGCATTTTTCCTTTGCCAAGATAATCCATCCACTTGACAGGTGTGGCATATCAATAAGCTGGTAAAATGTGATAATTACACAGGTGCACCTTGTGCTGGGACAATAAAAGGCCACTCTAAAATGGGCAGTTTTGTCTCAATGCCACAGATGTCTTGTGAATGTGACATTAAAACTTGAAACTAGTGCCAAGCAGAGAGGCATGAGGTCCCATTTTCAGAGTCTTTGGTATGACTCAACCTAGCAATCTCCAGGCGGACACTTTAACCATAAGGCCACAGAGTTGGTTGCATCATAGATCGTTATTATTTGTAGATGGCAGTCAATCAGAATTTACCCACAACGCATCACACATTTGATGCTCTCGAACTCAGCCAATATCAATATGTTTTACAAGTCATCTGAGATGGCAGAGGAAAGGTTGGTACTGTGATTGCTGTGATGTCTACTTCTGGACCATTTAGCCAATCTCTGCTCTCTACCTCAGCTGACTCCGCCCTTCAAGCCTCAGGTGACGTCGGAGACCGACACCCGCTACTTTGACGATGAGTTCACGGCACAGACCATCACAGTCACACCTCCAGACAAGTGTGAGTTTGTGTGTGCAAGTGTTTTTATTAGTGTGTAGCTAGATTTTCATCCAATTGGCGATAGATGTTTACGCAAGTATTCTAAAATGTACATAAAAACAAAAGGAGCATCAAGCTCATCACTGTGCACTATCACCACCCTGTGAAGTTCAGAACTTATTTTATCTATAGCCTAAAATAGGGCATGCTTTCCCGAGTCGTACTGGGTGGACCACACACCAAATCATTGACTCCCAAGTTTGTTTTGATATGGATATTTGAGCATAAAGGCATTTCCACTGCCATTTCTTGCATTATTAATTTTGCTGACACAAAAAGATGCAGGAAATTGCCAGGGACATCACGATACTTAGGTGCCGATATGTATTGTGATTCTCATGATTCTATACGCATTGCGATTCGATGTTCCAAACATATTGCTCGAATAAAAAAACATTAGCAGGCGCACGCACATTTTTTTTTTTTTTTTTTTCTCTTTTTTTTTGTCAGGTAAATAAGTGCTGAAAACAAAATGTCTTGCTATTTAAAAAGATTGAGAACACGCTATGAATGAAACATGCTTTTTGGTGCAGGTACAGCCAACTAGCTATATTGTCTTTACAATATATCGTCAAAAAAAGTATCCCGATATGTAACTATAGATATTTTTTCCCCCCCTATCAATATTGTTTAGCGTATTTAGTTTTGGTGACGTTTTTTTTTGTTGCTGTTTCCATCACGTCTGTCGTGACATTTTATTTATCCAACATACTTTACTCGCATAAAAAGGTTGGATGGAAACCTGATTGTGATTGTGCCACTTTATGCCACCAGCAGGGACGACGTTACGGCGCTGACACTGTTTTTTCTGTTTTCCAGATGACAATCTGGACTGTGAGGACCCCAACCAGCCAGCGCACTTCCCCCAGTTCTCTTACTCCGCCAGCATACGAGAGTGACAGTCTCCACCATACACACACTGGAGAGACCCATACCGCATCAGCTCACACACTCGCGTCCACACTTGTAAAAAAAAAAAAAAAGACTGCAGTCTTGAGACACCACAGGCTGATGGATCTCTGGTTACAGCGGGGATCTAAGTGCCTAGGCTTGCAGCCATCTTGTCTTCTCAAACTTCGCCTACACTATGGTCATGCACAAATGCAGCCTGTGAACTGCACAGGACTTCAGTACCTCATGTCGTCGTCAGCAGCAGCAGCAGCAGCAGCAGCAGTAGCACATCAGCCATGCACAGGGAGGACTAGAACCTATAGGTGGCGCTATAGGACACTACTGCTCCTCAGATTTGAGGCACTGATTTCTCATTTCTTTCTTCTCTCGCTCTTTCTCCCCTTGCCCCTCTCACACTAACCCAGTAACTCACACAGCTGGGTAGAAGAGAAAAAAAAGTCAAACAAGTGATTATTTTCAAAAATGAGAAAAAAATATTACAACCCCCCCCCCCCCCCCGATTGTTACAGTTGATAAGGAGTCATATTTCTGATTTATTCAAGTGGTCTTTTTCTGGAACTAGCTGTTACCAATAGTGTTGAAGTGGTTCTACTGGGGGGGGGGGGTAAATTTGTGGTGGTGGTGGTAACAATTAAGATGTTTCTCCCTCAATGTGTTTGACTATGCTTGGAGAAAAAGCGATACAAAATTGAATGTCTGCATTTCATGTGTGTGTCAGAGTGCGGTCGTGTTTGTGTGAGCTAGCTGATTGACGTAAACTTGCCTGGTGAGTATAAGTAGATTCATTTGCCACGTCACACTACACGGATGTTTCCGACACTCAAGAACCTACTCTGGAATATGAGAAGATGCAGGACAGAGTACTACCATTTTAACTGTAATCAACTGAAATGAACTAGTATTACGTTCTTGTTTCTGACTGCTCGTTGTGAATAGAACAGCAAGTGCTACAGAGAAAAGGAATGGGATTTAGGGAATCACTGTACAAGGTGTATATGTACATTTTGTAAAACCCTGTTTTTAATTAAGGACTGGTCTCAACACCTCTGCTCTGAGACACACCAGCCATATGATTTACAAGGGTCGACGAGCACTGGGGCTGTGGTTACACAGGCAGCCCAATTGATATCTTATGACCAATCACAGATCTTTTTCAGAGCTGATCTAATTGGTCAAAAGACCAATTAGTGAAAAGATCAGAATTGTTCTACCTGTGTAAACGCAGCCTTATATACTTAAGCAGACCTCCTTTTACTCTAATTATAAGATTTGTATGTTTTATTGTTATCTTGTTGCTTCGTGCAAGTATTTTTTTTTTTTTTCAATTGTCATAAACATCTGCTGTACTATCAGAAATGGCCACACAGGTATTGATGAGTGGATCAGTGAAGGGTTGCCGTTCTGGTCACAACACCAGGTGTGTGTTGAATGTAATCACGCCTGCTCCTCGTTGCCTGGTCTCACTGCTGACGGTTGCTGGTCGAGACAAGGAGATTCAGGTTGTTCTCAAATGTTCTGTTAGTCATCTGAGCCTTGTGTCCATTGTGTGCCATTTTGAAATCATTTCTGAGAGGAACTTTTCTCTATTCCACCTTGCTGTTTCCCTGACCCCTTTGAAGAAATTACTACTCTCGTTTAAGAAAACCATTCATAAATGTCTAAATGAAAGTCTGTTTCCCCTGACTTATTTCAATTAAAGGATCTCATTGTATGTATTTTTTTTTTGTTTTATACCGTGTGTGTGAGACACCTGTATGCATGTCACACCTGTCTGTTCAGGCTTGCATGTGTATTGTATAACCCCTCCTCCTCCCACACACACGTAACATACTCACTTGGCGGGAACTGTAACAAGGCTCAGATAGCGAGGATCACTTCATGGCACAGACTGCTCAGCCCCTCACACGTCCAGACCGTGCATTCCCCATGGTCGCCAACCCACTTCTGATTATTTGAATTAGCTGTGTAGCGCTACTGCAAAAAACAAAACGTGGCCCCAGGAGCGATTTTTGCGAACCTGCTCTAGGCCTGCCTTCTCGATGGTCAATTGTGTAAATTGTTACAACGGGTAAAGGATCCTGTTTAAGTTATTTAGTCTACGCAAAATTAAAACAATCTATCACTACTGTCAACATAACTTCTTCTACACACAAATGGGCCCACTCACACAACTTCCTACAAACACACAGACAGATTAAATAACACAGACCAAGAATCACAAATATAACTGTGAGGAGCAATGAACAGGGTTCACAGAATGACAGAAAGGACACTATCAGTTGGATATGCAACTTTCTTATATAAAAAAGCAAGCACACTATCATGTAGGAACTCTTTCAATCATCTGCAAGTGAATGCTCTTTTCAGATCAGAGCCACGCGTGTGCACATTTGTGGATATTCTTTGATAGTGAGTTATTAGCCCAGTTATAGATACGTATATGTCGGCAATGGAGATTTACTGCTTCCCACAAGAGGACAAAACATGCAAGCTACATGCAGGCTACAAAACCTTATGTCTTAAGTAAAGGAGCACTGTTGTATTTTTAAACAGGCTTGAATATACAAATTAACAAATAGGCAGAGGGTAGCTTACATTGTCTTATTATCTGTATGGTGTTAATCATTCATTTTATTTTCTATGGTGGTTTCTTGCGTCATACAACAAAATACAATGCAATTGACAGTCACCTATTTGGCCCATAGAGTTAGATCAAATAAAACATATTATTAATGTCAAGCGCTTCATAATGGCAAAACATGTTTAATAGTCTCATGTAATGTAGCCCTGCATTGAACACCACATATAGGCTACTGTAGGCCGTATCTGTGACCGACCAGCTGAAAATGGTATTATGTATCAAAATTTGAAATTTGTGTTTTTTACTTTGGATAAAAGTAGAGACTCAGAGCTAGAAGAAGGTATATCATACACTACAGTTGAGGAACAATGGGAAAGTAATTTTGCTTTGAAAGTTGATAAACTTGTAAACTCACTTTTGAGAAAATGTTTTGGTACTACTACTGGAGAGCCCTTCTTTGTCTACACCCATTCAGCATCGTTCACACCCTCTTAAGCATTAGCCACACACATCTCTTTAAGGGTTGATCCAAGGGTTCTGTACTAACAACAGCAGTCAAGCACCCAAGCTAACTTGCTAGCTACTTCCAGACACAAATGAGTGAACAGCTCACTGAACATTTATCGCCCTAGCAGAGCTGATTAGGCTGTTATGTTATCCAGAGCGTTGGTGACTACAACTGTGCTGTCAGATTGTCCAGTCGTAAATTCAGGGTGTTTCACTTTGCGGAGCATTCCGAGCGCACACTGGGCGATGAGTACGGTTGATCCGAACGTTCTGACCTCACAATGGCAGTCAAGCATCCATGCATCCATACTGGCTAGCTTGCTAGCAGCTTCCAGACACAAATGACAGAACACCCCACTCTGACCATTTTACTCACCCTAGCAGAGCTGGTTAGGTTGTTTTCATGTTGTCCAGAGCGTTGATGACTGTAACTGTGCTGCTGGCAAGAATTTCATTATGCTTTATTGTCCATCTGTACAAACAATAGTACTCAAGTATAAACAGCATGGGATCAAGCAGCCATCATACCGCTCAAGAAGGAGACGCGTTCTGTCTCCTAGAGATGAATGTACTTTGGTGCGAAAAGTACAAATCAATCCCAGAACAACAGTAAAGGACCTTGTGAAGATGCTGGAGGAAACAGGTACAAAAGTATGGTCTGATGACACAAAAATAGAACTGTTTGGCCATAATGACCATCGTTATGTTTGGAGGGAAAAAAGGGGAGGCTTGCAAGCCGAAGAACACCATCCCAACTGTGAAGCACGGGGGTGGCAGCATCATGCTGTAGGGGTGCTTTGCTGCAGGAGGGACTGGTGCACTTCACAAAATAGATGGCATCATGAGGTAGGAAAATTATGTGGATATATTGAAGCAACATCTCAAGACATCAGTCAGGAAGTTAAAGCTTACTCGCAAATGGGTCTTCCAAATGGACAATGACCCCAAGCATACTTCCAAAGTTGTGGCAAAATGGCTTAAGAACAACAAAGTCAAGGTATTGGAGTGGCCATCACAACGCCCTGACCTCAATCCTATAGAACATTTGTGTGAAGAACTGAAAAAGCGTGACTGACCTAAGACCGGCATTGTTTACTAGGATAGAGTAGGCAAAGACTCTACTCTATCTGCTTTAGCACTCAGAGTACACGGAGGAATGCTTGCTTACAGCAGGCAGATGTGACATTGTCATTCCAGGTGGACAAACTAAATGGATTCGTCCCTGTATCCCAAGAGGGGCCCCTTCAATGATGAAATGGTGTTATTTGGACCGAATGCGAGAGTGATCTGGGGCCTGACCTACAAAGTCAGGTTGTGAAAACATTAAAACCCCCATCTCGAAAAGTTGACATTGCAGTAGTGAATACTACCAAACATTACATTACCTTACCAAGACAAACAATGCTAGGGACATTACAGAGGGGGGTAGAGTATAACCCTGTTCCTGTGCCTAGTGGAGAAAAGGTTACTGTAGCACAGGTTCATGACAGATCCCCACCAGAGCCTGGACCTGACACGGGTCACACAGGGTGGGTGGGAGGCACCTGTAGATTTACAGCACTTGAGCCAAGAACAACAAGAACTAGTCAAACAGATGCTCAGAGAGGAATTAGCCATACCCCCGTATTCACAAAATACTTGATGGTTTGGGAGGAATCTCATGGTTTACAGTTCTAGATCAAGGAAAGGCATATCACCAAGGCTTTGTGTGTCCAGATAACACACTGCCCTTAGCACGCCTTGAGCCTTATACGTATGGAACAGAATTCCTTATCAAACAGGCTTATCAAACTGTCCCTCTGCCTTCCAATGAAGCAGGGAGGAAAGTTCAGAGGGTATAAGAGAATCTCTATACCATATTTGGATGATGTGCTTTTTTTTGTCAGTCATTTGAACAACACGTGGAAGATGTCCAATCAAATCAAATCAAATGTTATTGGTCACATGCACGTGGTTAGCGGATGTTAATGCGAGCGTGGCTAAATGCTTGCGCTTCTAAATCCGACCGTGCAGTAATATCTAAGTAATCTAACAATTTCACAACAACTACCTTTTACACACAAGTGTAAAGGAATGAATAAGAATATGTACATATAAATATATGAATGAGCAATGGCTGAACGGCATAGGCAAGATGCAGTAGATGGTATAGAGTACAGTATATACAGATGAGATGAGTAATGTAGGGTATGTAATGATTATATAAAGTGGCATTGTTTAAAGTGACTAGTGATACATTTACCACATCCAATTTTTTATTATTAAAGTGGCTAGAGATTTGAGTCAGTATGTTGGCAGCAGCCACTCAATGTTAGTGATGGCTGTTTAACAGTCTGATGGCATTGAAGCTGATAGAAGCTGTTTTTCAGTCTCTCGGTCCCAGCTTTGATGCACCTGTACTGACCTCGCCTTCTGGATGATAGCGAGGTGAACAGTCCATGGCTCGGGTGGTTGTTGTCCTGGACGATCTTTTTGGCCTTCCTGTGACATCGGGTGGTGTAGGTGTCCTGGAGGGCAGGTAGTTTGCGGTGATGATGCGTTGTGCAGACCTCACTACCCTCTGGAGATCCTTACGGTTGTGGGCGGAGCCGTTGCCGTACCCGCCGGTGATACAGCCCGACAGGATGCTCTCGATTATGCATCTGTAAAAGTTTGTGAGTGTTTTTGGTGACAAGCCAAATTTCTTCAACCTCCTGAGTTTGAAAAGGCGACGTTGTGCCTTCTTCACCACGCAGTCTGTGTGGGTGGACCATTTCAGTTTGTCCGTGATGTGTATGCCAAGGAACTGAAAACTTTCCACCTTCTCTACTACTGTCTCCTCGATGTGGATAGGGGGGTGCTTCCTCTGCTGTTTCCTGAAGCCCACGATCATCTTCTTTGTTTTGTTGACGCTCAGTGTGAGGTTATTTTCCTGACAGCACACGCCCTCACCTCCTCCCTGTAGGCCATCTCGTCGTTGTTGGTAATCAAGCCTACCACTGTAGTTTCATCTGCAAACTTGATGATTGAGTTAGAGGCGTCCATGGCCACGCAGTCATGCGTGAACAGGGAGAACAGGAGAGGACTGAGAACGCACCCCTGTGGGGCCCCAGTGTTGAGGATCAGCGGGGTGGAGATGTTGTTTCTTACCCTCACCACCTGGGGGCGTCCGGTCAGAAAGTCCAGGACCCAGTTGCACAGAGCGGGGTCGAGACCCAGGGTCTCGAGCTTAGTGATGAGGTTGGAGTGTACTATGGTGTTAAATGCTGAGCTGTAGTCGATGAACAGCATTCTTACATAGGTATTCCTCTTGTCCAGATGGGTTAGGGCAGTGTGATTGTGATTGCGTTGTCTGTGGACCCATTGGGGTGGTAAGCAAATTGGAGTGGGTCTAGGGTGTCAGGTAGGGTGGAGGTGATATGATCCTTGATTAGTCTCTCAAAGCACTTCATGATGATGGAAGTTAGTGCTACAGGGCGGTAGTCGTTTAGCTCAGTTACCTTAGCTTTCTTGGGAACAGGAACAAGCATGTGGGAACAGCAGACTGGGATAGGGATTGGTTGAATATTTCCATAAACACACCAGCCAGCTGGTCTGCGCACACTAGCTAAGGATGAGCTAGGGATGCCATCTGGGATGGTAGCGGGCAATGTCGTTTGGTAGCGGGCCGTGTCGGTGGCACTGTATTGTCCTCAAAGCGAGCAAAGAAGTTGTTTAGTTTGTCTGGAAGCAAGACATTGGGGTCCTCGACGGGACTGGCTTTCTTTTTGTAGTCCATGATTGACTGTAGACCCTGCCACATACCTCTTGTGACTGAGCCGTTGAATTGCGACTCTACTTTGTCTCTATACTGACACTTAGCTTGTTTGATTGCCTTGCGGAGGTAATAGCTACACTGTTTGTATTCGGTCGTGTTTCCGGTCGCCTTGCCCTGATTAAAAGCAGTGGTTCGCACTTTCAGTTTTGCTCGAATGCTGCCAACAATCCACGGTTTCTGGTTGGGGAAGGTTTTAATAGTCGCCGTGGGTAAAACATCATCGATGCACTTGCTAATAAACTCGCTCACCGAATCAGCATATACATCAATGTTGTTGTTCGACGCTATCCGGAACATATCCCAGTCCACGTGAACAAAGCAATCTTGAAGCGTGGAATCAGATTGGTCAGACCAGCGTTGAACAGACCTGAGCACGGGTGTTTGCTGTGTCTATAGGCTGTCTATAGGCTGGGAGTAACAAAATGGAGTCGTGGTCAGATTTGCCAAAAGGAGGGCGAGGGAGGGATTTGTATGCGTCGCGGAAGTTAGAGTAACAATGATCCAGAATTTTGCCAGCCCGGGTCGCGCATCGATATGCTGATAAAATTTAGGGAGCCTTGTTTTCAGATTAGCCTTGTTAAATTCCCCAGCTACAATAAATGCAGCCTTAGGATATGTGATTGTCATGCCCTGACAATAGAGAGCCCTTGGTTCTCTATGGTGTTGTAGTACAGGGCGTGACTAGGGGGTGTTCTAGTTCAATATTTCTATGTTGGTGTTTTGTATGGTTCCCAATTAGAGGCAGCTGGTAATCGTTGCCTCTAATTGGGGATCAATTTTTCCCACCTGTGTTTGTGGGACATTGTTTTGTGTATGTGCATGTGGCACCACTACTTTCAAGTATTCATTGTTTTTTTATTGTTTTTTGAAGAAGTTTCACTTTATTAAAAGATGTGGAACTCAACACACGCTGCGCCTTGGTCCGTCTCTTATCACGAACGTGACAGAATATTCCACCAAGAAAGGACCAAGCAGCGTGCGGTGGAGGATAAAGTGAGTTGGACCCGGGAAGAGATAATGGGAGGACACGAGACCCTTCCTTGGGGGGAGTCGCCAAGGAGCATAGGGGGGCAGTGACGATGTCAGGGACCGCGGCCACAGAAACCCCAAGATGTTTTTTTTTGGGGGGGGGGAGGCACGAGGGGTGGTTGGTCGAGTCGAGGGGAGTGCCAGAGCCCGCCTGGGAGTCGATGGAACACTGTGAGGAAGGATACCGGAGAGAGGGGTTAGCAAGGAGTATGCTGCAGCGCAGGCTTGCTGAAGAGCGTATTTTCAGTCAGCTGCCAAAGAAACCCCAATCATTTTTTGGGGGGGGGCACATGGAGCTGGCGACTGAGTAGAGGGAAGAGCCAGAGTCCGTCAGGGAGGTGATGGAGAAGTTGGGGGAGAGAGAGAGGAGAGAGATGTTGGTCAAGTGTGTTCTGCTCAACATTCGACCTGAAGAGCCAGTCAGCAGTCTGGTGAAGTCTGTGCCGGCTTCACGCATCTGGCCTCCAGTGCACCTCCCCAGCCCGGTACGTCTTGTGCCAGCTCCCCGCACTCGCCCTGAAGTGTGTGTCATCAGTCCGGTGAAACCTGTACCAGCTCCACGCACTAGTCCCCCAGTGCGCCTCCCCAGCCCAGAGCGTCCTGTGCCGGCTCCACGCACTCGACGTGAGGAGCGTGTCATCAATCCGGTGCAACCTGTGCTGGCTCCACGCACTAGGCCTCTGGCGACGGTTCACAGTCCAGAGCTTCCGGCACACGGTGTTTCCTCCGACACATTGGTGCGGCTGGCTTCCGGGATGGATGCGCGCTGTGTTAAGAAGCAGTGCGGCTTGGTTGGGTTGTGTATCGGAGGACGCATGACTTTCAACCTTCGTCTCTCCCGAGCCCGTACGGGAGTTGTAGCGATGAGACAAGATAGTAGCTACTAAAAATAATTGGATAACACGAAATTGGGGAGAAAAAAGGGGGGTAAAAAGGGGGGTAAAAATAAATAAATATATATATATAACAGTCCGGAACCTCCAGCGAGGGTGAATGGTCCGGAGCCTTCTGTGACGGTCATCGGCCCGGAGCTTTCAGTAACGGTCAACGGTCCAGAGCTTCCCGGGACGGTCAAGAGACTGGACATTGGTGAGTAGTATACTCGGGAGCGGTGGGCGATATCCGTCAGGTACTCAGGTAGCTAAATAAATGGGGTATTAAACTCACGGCTGATAAGTGTGACCTATTCAAGAATGAGGTCAGTTATTTCTGATAAATAATTTATTTTGAGGGTTACAGAATGGATCTTAAATAAATTGTAGTCATGCAAGATCTGGTAAACAGGCCACCAACAAATGTGAGAGAGCTGGGGGACCAACTGGGGTTTCTGGGGTACTACAGGGATTATGTACAGAACTTCAGCATCTGGGAAGAGAAGGACCAAGATAGCTATGCAGTTGGGATAGGCTCCACCCCACCAGAAAGTTATATGGGATGATGCTCACCAGAGAGCATTAGAGTGTGTTGACTAATCCACCTGTGCTTGCTTACCCAGATTTATAGGACCATTTTATCCTGCATGTTGATGCCTCTGAAGAGGGATTGGGAGGTGTGTTATACCAACGAAAAAGTGGCAACTGAGAGTCATTGGATATGTCTCCTCATACTGACACAAGCAGAGAGATACTATCACCTGCACTCGGGGAAACTGGAATTCTTGGCCCTCAAATGGGCAGTGACTGAGCGGTTCCGAGATGATCTCTTTTATGCTCCCTCTGTGACAGTGTACAGTGATAATAACCCCTTGACATACGTGCCAACTACAGCAAGACTGAATGCCACCGGTAATCTCTGGGTGGCGGAGATGTCTGACTTCAATCTTACACTGAAGTATCGTCCTAGAAAGGTGAACACTGACGCAGAGTTTCTGTCACGTTCTCCTTTGCATGCTGAACATTACATGAAAGAATGCACCGAGAAACAATCACCTGAGACGGTAAAAGCAACAACAGCATGATTGTGTAACTGGGATATCTGCGGTCACGCTAAGGCCATCAGTGCAAGAGAAGCTGTCAAGGTGGGGGGGGGGGGGGGGGCAGGACTAAGCCAAAACCAACAGAATGTCATCAAGAGTCATGTGAAGTCTCACCAGAGGGATTATTATTATTATAAGGAAAACAGCAAAATGGACACAAATTGTGGTACCAAGACCGTACAGAACACTAATTCACAAGTACTTACACACTGAAATGGCCCATCTAGGAACAGAAAGAGTACGGAACTAGAAAGCTTTTATTGGCCGCGCATGCAACATGACATTGAATACTTTATCACTAAAGTGTGTAAGTGTATCAAACAAAATAAACCCAGTGTAATAACTAGGGCCCGATGCAACATGTACGGGCTGCAGCTCCTTTTGAGATGATTTCAATTGACTATGTGCAACATTCTCACTGCACCTAACATCAATACTAAACTTTAGACATACGAGTTACCACACCCAGTCTCAGGGAGGGTTAACTCTGGGAATTCCCCTGGTATCTACTGAGTTAGGTAAATCGGCTTTAAGTTGTCTCGCACCTTATTTGTGGAACAATCTTCAAAAAAAATCTTACATTTGATGTTCTGGTGCCTCTAGGGCTTTTCAGAAAACTGACTGAGGACTTTATTACTGATGAGTGTGTTTGTTTTTTATGACCGTGTTTTTCTTTCTGCTTGCATTTAATATTTATATTTTGATGTGTGTATTTTCTGTCATTTATGTAATTCAGCGCTCATCTGTAAGAGACCTTGGTCTCAGTATGACTCCCTGATAAAATAAAGGTTAAATAAAATCAATCTTGTTTACTCTCTGTGGAGGGAATGGCTGCTGAGGGGCTTTCTGGTTTCATTGTGAGACAGAGGGGGTTACTGGGACAGAACAAATGAGAATAATGTCACAGAGCATTGCTGTATACACACTGGGCATTCTTCTACAGGGGCTAAACAGATCCCACATTCTTTGCCTCCTTCCACTGTGTCAAATGTATTATTTATCAGGAGTATCAGTGAGAAAGTGGTGGTTCTGCATTCCTAGTTGGACACACATTAAGGAAATGATGTAGTCATGGTTTGCACTTCTCCTTATTCTTCTTCTTTCAACACATTTTACGATGTCCAAAGAAAGTCAGTCTGTACTGAAACAGATTTTTATCTGAGACTGATTTTATCTCCAATCCACTCCCTAATGTTTTTCACTCTCTTTCGCTGTCCCCCTCTTTTGTTATTTCTGTACCTACCCCTCCCTTTACTCTTCTCTCTCACACACACACTTTCTTCTCCTCCCTCTGCAATGGGTATCTGTATAGCACAACGTTGCTATATGACAATAGGGCAGTATAAACAAGTAGATGTTGTACTTGATGCCTGTAATCTGTGTCTGATTGTGTTAAGTAATCAAAGGGCCACTTCCCTCAAGCCCTGACATGTTGACATATCCGTATCCAGGCTACACCTTCACTGTAGCAATAGAAGCAGAAGTTGAAGGAAAGTAGGGTGAGGGTGCAGCCTTTTCTGACATCACACAATTACATCATCACACATAAGATGTTTTTGTCCTATTCATGTCCCTCAGTGTTCAGGAAAAACAAGTTGTTAGACATTCTGTCTTTTTCTCTCTTCTTCTTTTTCTCACTCTGTCATATCCTCTTCTCACTGGCAGTCCGTTTTTGATGTCCGAGTGAGATTGTGAGCTCCTCTTCCATTCTGTCTCTATAACTCTCCTCTCTTGTTGGTTTGCTGTTTTGGTGGTGGTGACCCCTGTGTTAGACCATGGGAGATCCAATAGCTTTCTCCGTCCTAAACAAGAGACTGAGACCACAGTTCACTGCCATGGAACGCCTCTGCTACTCCCTGGACACACTGGAAGATGGATCACAGCGGCCTGGCACAGTCAGGGGTGGTTCAACCACACGGTCTACAATACTGAGGGATGTATCACAAACACAGGACGACTCAAGCTCGACCACTACCAAACCAGAGCAGGAGGATGTGGTAACAGAAGGGTTGATTTCCCTGACTGAAGAGGGGGACATCGGTCCTGAACCGTTGGCCATGCCTATGATCAATGATTGTTCAATGCTGTTCCTGACAGTAGAAGATGCTGGTCCTGATGGGTCTGGTGAGCTGGCCGTGGTCAGGGACAGTTTGACCGTAGCGAGTGACGGTCCAGATGGTTTGACCGTGGTCATTGAGGGAGACGGAGACGGTTCTGATGCAGTCAGTGAAGATAGGAGCACGTCCAGACGGAGCTACATAGATGGAATGTTACCCGACCTCATCAGGAGTGGACGACCGCTCAACAGACGCAGGACACTAGGGCCAGTCTCAGACACGGTGAGAGAGAGAGAGAGAGAGAGAAAGAGAGAGAGTGAGCAAGAGAACAAAAATGAGAGATTATGTTTGTGTGTGCTGTGAGGCCAGAAATGTGCATTCAATGTCATTCGATGCAGTAAATGTTATTTAAAATAATATAAAATAAAATTTAAAATAATATAATTAAAATATCTTGCACCAGGACATATCTTGCACTAGAACACAATGCACCTCGTTCACTACTAGCATGCAATACTGTGTGATACGGTGCTATATAATGCTATCAGCTCATGGAGACAGGTTTGATTTGTGGCTGTGTATGGTTGCTAAAGGAGATATGTGGGAATATTGTTGTCTCTCTTTGAGCCCTTATCAAATCCAAATCAAATCAAAATATTAGTCACATGCGCCGAATACAACAGGTGTAGTGAAATGCTTACTTACAAGCCCGTAACCAACAATGCAGTTAAGAAAAATACCCCCCCAAAATAAGAGCAGCAGTAAAATAACAATAGCGAGGCTATATACAGGGTGTACCGGTGCAGAGTCAATGTGCAGGGGCACCGTTTAGTGGAGGTAATTGTAGTAATATGTACATGTAGGTAGAGTTATTAAAGTGACTATGCATAGATAATAACAGAAAGTAGCAGCAGCGTAAACGAGGGAGGGGGGGGGCAATGCAAACAGTCTGGGTAGCCATTTGATTAGATGTTCAGGAGTCTTATGGCTTGGGGGTAGAAGCTGTTTAGAAGCCTCTTGGACCTAGACTTGGCGCTCCGGTTCCGCTTGCCATGTGGTAGCTGAGGGAACGGTCTATGACTAGGGTGGCTGGAGTCTTTGACAATATTCAGGGCCCTCCTCTGACACCGTCTGGTATAGAGGTCCTGAATGGTAGGTAACTTGGCCCCAGTAATGTACTGGGCCATACGCACTACCCTCTGTCGTGCCTTCCAGTCGGAGCAGTTACCATACCAGGCAGTGATGCAACCCGTCAGGAGTGAGGCCCCTTGTGTGTGTGCATGTACATATACAGTACCAATCAAAAGTTTAGACACATCTACTCATTCAAGGGTTAAAAAATAAATAATACATTGTTGAATAATAGTGAAGACATCAAAACTATGAAAAAAGACATGGAATCATGGAGTAACCAAGAAAGTAAAACAAATCACACTCTTGGCATTCTCTCAACCAGCTTCATGAGGAATGCTTTTCCAACTGTCTTGAAAGAGTTTCCACATATGCTGTGCACCTGTTGGCTGCTTTTCCTTCACTCTGCGGTCCAAATCATCCCAAACCATCTTAATTGGGTTGAGGTTGGGTGATTGTGGAGGCCAGGTCATCTGATGCAGCACTCCATCACTCTTCTTCTTGGACAAATAGCCCTTACGCAGCCTGTAGGTGAGTTAGGTCATTGTCCTGCTGAAAAAAATGAATGATAGTCCCACTAAGCACAAACCAGATGGGATGGTGTATCCATGCAGAATCCTTTGGTAACCATGCTGGTTAATTGTTCCTTGAATTCTAAATAAATCACAGACAGTGTCACCAGCAAAGCACCCCCACACCATCACACCTCCTCCTCCATGCTTCACGTTGGGAACCACACATCCGGAGATAATCCGTTCATCTACTCCGAGTCTCACAAAGACATGACGGTTGGAACCAAAAATCTCAGATTTGGACTCATCAGATCAAGGGACAAATTTCCACCAGTCGAATGTCCATTGCTTGTGTTTCTTGAAACCATTCAAGTTTATTCTTCTTATTGCTGTCCTTCAGTAGTGGTTTCTTTGCAGCAATCCAGCCATGTCGGCCTGATTCATGCAGTCTCCTCTGAACAGTTGATGTTGAGATCTGTGAAGCATTTATTTGGGCTGCAATTTGTAAGGCTGGAAACTCTAATGAACTGCAGCAGAGGTAACTCTGGGTCTACCTTTCCTGTGGCGGTTCTTATGAGAGCCATTTTCATCATAGCGCTTGATGGTTCTTGCCTCTGCACTTGAAGAAACTTTCCAAGTTTTCCGCATTGACTGACCTTCATGTCTTGAAGTAATGATATATAATTTCTCTTTGCTTATTTGAGCTGTTCTTGCCGTAATATGGCCTTAATCATATACCAAATAAGGCTATCTTCTGTATACCACCCCTACCTTGTCAAAACACAACTGATTGGGTCAAACGCATTAAGAAGGAAAGAAATTCCACAAATTAACTTTTAACAAGGCAGACCTGTTAATTGAAATGCATTCCAAGTGGCAACCTCATGAAGCTGGTTGAGAGAATGCCGAGAGTGTGCAAAGCTGTCATTAAGGCAAAGGGTGGCTATTTGAAGAATCTCAAATGTAAAATATATTTTGATTTGCTTAACACTTTTTTAGTTACTACATGATTCCATATGTGTTATTTCATAGTTTCGATGTCTTTACTATTATTATACAATGTAGAACATAGTAAAAATTAAGAAAAACCCTGGAAGGAGTGTGTCCATGTGTATGTCCATGTCCATCTGTATGTTTGTATGCAAATGTGTGTGTGTGTGTGTGTGTGTGTGTGTGTGTGTGTGTGTGTGTGTGTGTGTGTGTGTGTGTGTGTGTGTGTGTGTGTGTGTGTGTGTGTGTGTGTGTGTGTGTGTGTGTGTGTGTGTGTGTGTGTGTGTGTGTGTGTGTGTGTGTGTGTGTGTGTGTGTGTGATGAGCTGTTATACGCCTATCCAGTACAACACGATTTCTCAATCTCTGATATTTCACTCAGGAATCTGGATTAGCAGGGTTTCTTTTTACCACTGTGTCCAAGTTTTTTTAAGAGAAAGGTTGTGTACATGTGTGTGTCTGTGTGCATCGTTAAAGGTAGTGTCTCGGGAGGTGGTTTGTGCATATGTCTGTGTGTTTGCATGTAACACTGTGTCTGTGTATGTCTAGTTGAAGTGAAAAGTGAAATTCTTGTAGGAAGTTGATTAACGTGCTTCTTTACATATGTGCTTCTGTGTGTTTAGTTGAAGGAGGTGCGTCGGGAGGTGGAGCTATCTCGGAGGCGCAGTCTGAAGCTGAAGGCTCAGGTGGATAAACTACAGGAGAACAGAGAGGGACCGGGATGGAGTCAACACAGAGCGAAGGTAACGTGCACACACATTTCAGATACAGTCAAGCTTTCAGAGCATTCAAGCAGAACAAGATGTTTCAAAGGTAATTTCAAAGGCATAAGGCCTGGTCATACAATCATTGAAACAGAAACAAAAACAGTGTTATATATAGAGGTTGAATAACAACAAGACACACACAACAATAGGGCTTGAATTGATTATGTTGATAACTGTATGGGAAAGGAGTATGTCTTACTGCACACTAGGAATGAATCATTTTGGTTTGTGGAGCACATCACCTTTAGAAGTCTGTGTGTATGTTGAACTATCTTCCCCTCTTTCAATCAAATGTATTTATAAAGCCCTTCTTACATCAGCTGATGTCACAAAGTGCTGTACAGAAACCCAGCTTAAAACCCCAAACAGCAAGCAATGCAGGTGTAGAAGCACAGTGGCTAGGAAAAACTACCTAGAAAGGGCAGAACCTAGGAAGAAACCTGAAAAGGGAACCAGGCTATGAGGGGTGGCCAGTCCTCTTCTGCCTGTGCCGGGTGGAGATTATAACAGAACATGGCCAAGATGTTCAAATGTTCATAGATGACCAGCAGGGTCAAATAATAATAATCACAGTGGTTGTAGAGGGTGCAACAGGTCAGCACCTTAGGAGTAAATGTCAGCTTTTCATAGCTGATCATTCAGAGTATCTCTACCGCTCCTGCTGTCTCTAGAGAGTGGAAAACAGCAGGTCTGGGACAAGGTACCACGTCCGGTGAACAGGTCAGGATTCCATTGCTGCAGGCAGAACAGTTGAAACTGGAGCAGCAGCACGACCAGGTGGACTTGGGACAGCAAGGAGTCATCAGGCCAGGTAGTCCTGAGGCATGGTCCTAGGGATCAGGCCCTCCGAGAGAGAGAGAGAAAGAAAGAAAAAAAAGAGAATTAGAGAGAGCATACTTAAATTCACACAGTACTCTGGATAAGACAGGAGAAATAATCCAGACATATCAGACTGAACCTAGCCCCCCGACACAAACAGCAGCATAAATACTAGAGGCTGAGACAGGAGGGGTCGGTAGACACTGTGGCCCCGTCCGACGATATCCCTTGACAGGGCCAAGCAGGCAGGATATAACCCCACCCACTTCTAGCCCACAAAGACCTCACCCACAGCACAACCAAAGGGGAGGCGCCAAACCGGACAGGAAGATCACGTCAGTGACTCGACCCACTCAAGTGACACACCCCTCCTAGGGATTTTTTGTTTATTTCACCTTTATTTAACCAGGTAGGCCAGTTGAGAACAAGTTGTCATTTACAACGGCGACCTGGCCAAGATGAAGCAAAGCAGTGTGACAATAAACAACAACACAGTGGGATAAACAAAAATACAGTCAATAACACAATAGAAAAATCTATATACAATGTGTGCAAATGGACCTCCCTTATCTTACCTCATTTGCACACACTGCATATAGACTTTTTCTACTGTATTATTGACTGTATGTTTATTTATTCCATGTGTAACTCTATGTTGTTGTATGTGTCAAACTGCTTTGCTTTATTCTTGGCCAGGTCACAGTTGTAAATGAGAACTTGTTCTCAACTAGCCTAGCTGGTTAAATAAAAGGTGAAATCAAATTTAAAAAACATCACCAAGAGGTAAAATATATAGTGAAAACAATAGTGGTCATAAAATCATTTATAGCACGGCTTTTGATGATCCTTGGTTGGGGTCTGAGCAGATTATTTGTTGCGATTGAAAAGTAATAAAATGGTGGTCCGATAGTTCAGGATTATGAGGAAAAACATTAAGATCCACCACATTTATTCCATGGGACAAAACTAGGTTCAGAGTATGACTGTGGCAGTGAGTAGGTCCAGAAACATGTTGGTGATGGCTCTGAAAGCCTTTTGGAGTGGGTCTGTGGACTTTTCCAAGTGAATATTAAAGTCACCAAAAATGTGAATATTATCTGCCATGACTACAAGGTCCGATAGGAATTCAGGGAACTCAGCGAAGAACGCTGTATATGGCCCAGGAGGCCTGTAGGCTGCATAGATTTCATGACTAGAAGCTCAAAAGACAAAAAAAACACCTTTTTTTTTTGTAAATTTAAATTTGCTATAGTAAATGTTAGCAACACCTCCGCCTTTGCGAGATGTGTGGGGGATATGGACATTAGTGTAACCAGGAGGAGAGGCCTCATTTAGCACAGTATATTCATCAGGCTTAAGCCATGTTTCATTCAGGCCAATTACATCAACATTATAAATAGTGATTAGTTCATTGACTAGCTGCCTTGGAAGTGAGGGATCTAAGATTAATGTAGCCCTATTTTGAGATGTGAGATATCACAATATCTTTCAATAATGGCAGGAATGGAGGAGGTCTTTATTCTAGTGAGATTGCTAAAGCGAACACCACCATGTTTAGTTTTGCCCAACCTAGATCGAGTCAGAGACACGGTCTCAATGGGGATAGCTGAGCTGACTACACTGACTGTACTAGTGGCAGACTCCACTAAGAGGCAGACAGCCTGCTGCCTGGCCTGCATCCTCTCATTGTGAAACTAGTCGAGTTAGAGCGCTGTATAAGTTCATAGATAAGATGAGAGCACCCCTCCACCTAGAATGGAGTCCGTCACTCCTCAACAGGCCAGGCTTGGTCCTGTTTGTGGGTGAATCCCAGAAAGAAGGCCAATTATCTACAAATGCTATCTTTTGGGAGGGGCAGAAAAAAGTTTCCAACCAGCGATTGAGTTATGAGACTCTGCTGTAGAGCTCATCACTCCCCTTAACTGAGAGGGGGCCAGAGACAATTACTCAATGCCGACACATCTTTCTATCTGACCCCTCTCTCTCTCTCCCCCCTCTCTCTACCCCCAACCCCTCCCTCGCTACCCCTATCTCTGCAGGTTAAAGAGGAGGTTCACTCCATTCTGAGGTTGTTGCTTCCTTTGACAGAGTCCAGCCCAGTAGAACCCTCTGTTCAGGAGAACAGTCTGGATACAGCACTGGTTCTGCTGCAGAACGTGGCACGCAAACTAGCATTGAACCACACAGCACAGGTGAGTCTTAACTAGCACTGAGTCACACAGCACAGGGTGAGTCTAAACTAGCTCACAAGTCTCAGCCACACAGTACAGTTGAGCTCAGACTATATTTTGAGGAGTTGCAACCTGATTGTCAAAACAATAAAATGTATTTAAGTTTTTGGGTTCCAAAATATTTCCTCCAACTTGTTCTTAGTGAATGTGTCCCAGGCTTATGACACAGTCTTGCACTCATACAGTCATACCTCCCAGGGGAGTTTAAATCGCATCAGAATATATCAGCAAACAATTTAGGCAGAAGAACCATCGATATCAAGAAATCAGTGGTGGCTGCTCAGAGGAAGGGGAGGACCGTCCCCCTCAGGGAATTTCATAAAAATTGAAAAACTTTTTTTAGATAAAGCTATACTAAATATGTTCAAGTCTCCAAATAATTGATAAAAACACATTGTTTTGCAATGAAGGTCTACAGTAGCCTCAACAGCACTCTGTAGGGTAGAACCATGGTGTAGCCGGAGGACAGCTAGCTCCTCCTCTGGGTACATTGATTTCAATACAAAACCAATGAAGGCTCGTGGTTCTCACCCTCTTCTATCGACTTACACAGTAATTATTACATCTTCCAGAGTATGTCCTCCAACCGATCAAGTAACATTTTATTTGGAATACAACAGGTGTGTAGATCTTACATTGAAATGCTTACTTACAAGCACTTAACCAACAAGAATATATCTAAAAACAAAACGTATGAGAGCTCTTGCAGCATGAACTGACATGTTGTCCACCCAATCGAAGGATCAAATAATAAGTATACTGTAGTACTGAAAGCATAAGCTACAGCTAGCTAGGACAGCATTGCATAACATGTGGTGAGTAGTTGACTCTAAGAGATAGAAAGACAATAGTTGAACAGTTTTGAACAAATTCATTTCTTAAAAAATAAAGGAGAAGTAAGAGCGAGAGAAAGAGTCATTTTGTTTCAGTTTTACAAATGCAGCTTTCTAGTTAATAAGCCTGGAACCCCCCTCTGATTGACAATGGGATTCGATAAACTATTATCGTCCGTTGCTATATCAACGGTGTGATGACCTAATGATTGGACGTTTGGAGATCATTACAGTGTAAAATACGTTCTTTTCATCATCGCTATGCATCGCTCATCGCTATGCGAACAAGGCTGATTTCCGCGATATTTTGGGCACCTTCCTAACATAATAACACGAAATCCATGTCTTAAAACATTGCTACATTTCGGAAATGGCAAAGACAACGTGTAATCTGCGTGACACATTAAAGTTATTTACTTTACACATCAGGAAAACAGCTTATTTCCACTCCATATGCAAATCTGTTTGATTCATACACTGGCTTGTCTGGCTGTCATGTTTATTTTAACCTTCCCTTATCTACACTGAAATAATATAATTTCAGTAATCCTCTATTATGATTAAAATATATATATATATATATATATATCGCATAGCTCATTAGTACACCCTTGTGGTTGAATATATATGTAACTTTTGCAGGTCCTACGATACAACAATGAATAATGTGGAACAAATAAATACCACCAAAGGATACCTTACAATTTACAATAATGAACACCTTGTGAAACAGCTGTGAAAACCAACCTGGCATTATTTAAGATTTTAATACATAAACTTACATCGTTTTTGGTACAGTTGTGTCATTAATTTATTTTCACAGATTTGTTGTGCACTCACATGGCAACGATAGACTAAAATACTAAATTCTGGTGTGTGGAATGCAGAGGAGGTGGTTGCTGTGTGGGTGGGAGGTTCTGCCTGTCACTTGTTCTCAACAGGCAGCCAGTCTCAGAAGGGGGTCTTGAAGAGGGAGACTGCAAAGTCCAGGCAATGCTGCCCTCTTTGTTCTGAGTGTTTGCAGTGCTAGTGTTTTTAGTTAGTCTGTGCATCTCACATATTATGTGCCCAGTATGATAGAGCAAGAAAACCTTCTTAGCAGATAATGACAACAACAGTAGCTGTAGATGATGTAATGAAAAAGGACATCATGTGCCATGGTGAAAAAACTTTGATGGGCTTCAACTCCGGCACCACAGTCTTTGCTCTCTCAAACTTCTGGCAGGCTAGACAGGGTACTGACCTTTAAGCAAAAAGTGACAAATTGAAACATTGTGTGCTCTCTGATATGACATTCATTGAAATCATAATAATTTCTGATATAATAGAATATGATTGATAAACAAAAGGTTATTTCACTTGCCCATGATTTTGGCAATCATGCGCTTCACTCTGAAATGGTCACCATGCATCTCGGTCAGCACGGTCAGAGTGGCCTCCTTCTCCTCCTTAGCAAAAATCACCCTCCTGTGTGGCTGGCCATCCTTCCCCCGTAGGTACATGTGATTGCCTAACAAGTTTGAAGAGAAGAGTTGTTGAAATACTCAAGTCTAAGTACATTTGCACTGCTGTCTTTCTCTCTGTCTTCCACTCTCTTTCCACCTCTCTCTCCCTATTTCATCCTTTCTTTCTCCCCCCCATTGTCTGTCTAGCGAAGATACCTAGTCATGGGCATTTGGAATTACCATAATTGCTTACACCTATTCATTTGATTGATCAGGTTTAACGTATAGCTAGACACCTCAATATGACAGACATAACTATATCAGTGGAGGCTGCTAAGGGGAGAACGGCTCATAATAATGGCTGGAATGGAGTCAATAGAATGGTATCAACCACATGGAAACCACATGTTTGATACCATTCCATTTACTCCATTTCAGACATTATTATGAGCCATCATCCCCTCAGCAGCCTCCACTGAACTATATGTATAGCTAGCAACTAGTTAACGTTAGATGGAATATGGTTGTCCATACGAAATCCGTCCAGTTATCTAATAGAAGTTAACTGCTTAACGTTACCCTGAATTGTGAATTTCTCTGCATGCTGCGCCTCTTGCTGAGATCAGTGCTGTATTCATAGTACTTTGCCTAGTTGGAAAGATAAAATAAAATCTCCTCAAGGGATGCCATTGAAGTGCAACTACATACAAACAGAAAGCTGCAATAACAGTTACAGTAGCTTGCAAGCTAGCTAGCTAATGTTAGCTAAATAAAACTGTCTGGCTAGCTAGCTGGCTACTGTAGCTGGCTAGCTGACTAGGCAGGCTGAGTTATATAAGTACAGTAGCTAGCAACGTCAATCTAAAAACAGCTTAAAATATTTATTCCTATATAACAATATTTGCGTATATAAAGACAAATAGATGGTAAACAAAGTGTTTTCTTTCCAGTCGTTTCGGTCCTCTGAAGCAGCAGGTCGTCACCGTCAAAAACACCGTCCTTGGAGAACAATTCTGACCTAATAATTTTGTTCGGACTGAGCGAGCATTTATGCAGTGAAATAGAACTGCCCGCATCCTCCTTCCTTCGTGACCACTACGAGGTAAAATAGAGCCAAGCAACCAGCATAGCAGTGGACTCTTGGTTCATTACGTAATCCGGTCAAAATGTTTCAAGTTCTAGTAACAGCCCTAGCAACAGAAGCTTGAACTTATCGAATTCTATTGTGACGCAGAGGGGGACACAATTTGGCCGGGGGACACTATTTGGCATGATAGTGTTACTGCATAAACTGCTTACTGACTATAGACTGTAACGTTACTACATGATTGTAGTGGGTTTATTAACACGTTGGTTATATTATCCATGTTGACTATGACGTTACTTTAGCTAATATGGTAACGACGATGTAGGCTGTGTGTAGCGGTTATGATATGATGTGGCTTGGAAAGTTTTTTTTGCCTGGTCAGATAGAGCTGATGTGTTGTCAATTGAAGTCCACAAATGAAGGGAAAAGGTGAGAGGAGTAGAGCTCATAGATGCAAGAATGAATACAATGGGGCTCCTATGAAAGTGAGCTGTGTTTACGTGTGATCAGGGGTGTATTCATTTCGCCAATTCTGTTGAAAAAAATGTTTCTTTAACAAAAGCAAACAGAATGAAACTGGGATAAACATAGCTGCACCTTTACTCGTTTGCAACTGTTGGAATAATGATTACACCCTAGCTAGATGCAGGCAAGAGTGTGCAAGGTGGTCCTGAATGTGTCACTTCAAATGTTTCTCTCGACCTGTTTGTATCTACGTTGTAAACTTTTATTCATAGGCTAGGTTGTAGCAACCTCATGATGGGCATAGGGAAAATGTTAGTATCAATGTTATATTGAACTGGGTGAATGGAATATGAATGACAGTCATCACATTTGCTGTAATAGAAATAAGGCCATGCTCAAGAAATGAATAAATTGTCCTCAATTGTCTTAAAAGGCACCGACTTCCACTGCAAAAACACAATTTTATCTCAATGTCCGTATGAATGTCAATTAAACAAACTTCCTTTCTTTCCCTACCACTCTTTCCTTTTGGCTTAACAAGGATTCCAAGTCCGGGGATCGTAGAGAAAATGATGTGGATGGCAGTGCTGTTCTACAACAGGCACTACAGGACAGAGACGATGCCTTGGAGAAGTGAGTGTACACATACACACGAATGTGCATGCATGCAGACACACATGGCTCACACACTTAACACGCACGCACGCACACACCATGGCAAAGAGAGTTGTCAATACTGCTCGTCTAAAAGAGGGATCTGCATCGTTCCAGTAAAGGAATGAGACTTTGATGGGTTTTTTTCCACTTCCTGTTGAACAGGAAGAAGGCCATGGAGGCGGAGCTTCTTCGCAGTAAGACAGAGATGATGTTACTTAACAACCAGCTGCTGGAGGCCGTGCAGAAAAGACTGGAGCTCGCTTTGGAAGTAGAGGACTGGAAGGTACTTAGAGAGAGAGAGAGACAGAGACAGAGAGAGAGTGATGAGGGAGGGGGAGAAGAAGGTACTGAGAGAGATGGAGGGAGAGAGGGAGGGAGGGAGATGGACGAGGGAAGAGGGGAAAGAATGAGTAAGGAGGGGAGAGAGGGAGGAGAAGCACGAGGGGAGGAAGGGTAGGGAGAGAGCAGAAGAGCCAGAGAGGGGATGGAGTTATGGATATCGTTCTGTAGATACAGTGGATATACTGTAGAGTGAAGAGGAAAGATGAGAGAGATAGTTGAAAGAAAAAGGTGAAAGAGTGCTTGAGTAATGTGAGCAGAGAGAGAATATAGAGAGAGAGAGTAGAGAGAGAGTCACAGTCTATGGGAAGGGAAAAAGGGATATGTCTGAGACATACAGTACGAACATGTTACTGTGGAAAACAAGCTCTCAGTAATCAGGGGAAAATAGCAAATTACCCATGGTTTAACACCAGTGTTGGGGAGTGGTGAACTACATTTAGTTCAACAAGTAATTTCATACGATTTTATAATTCTAATATTAGTGTTTTCAGTGGTTAATAACTTTTTTTGCCATGTAGTGGTGTAGCTAAATACTGGAACTAGACAACTTTTTTTTTGCAAATTTAAAAAAAAAATGTGGGTGAACTAGGCAAGAATGTCCTTTCTCTTTTGGCATCTCACTTGAAAAAACTTTTGTGTGCCTATTTCTCACTTGTTGAGTTCAGTAGGCTAAATGACACATTCTGTTGACATCTGACTTCTTTTAGTGTGACGTAATTAATGGGTAGCTTGGTAAATACGGTATATTTTCAGAGTAGCTTTCCCAACACACACACACACACACACACACACACACACACACACACACACACACACACACACACACACACACACACACACACACACACACACACACACACACACACACACACACACACACACACACACACACACACACACACACACACACACACACACACACACGGCTACGTCAACAACCCTCCGACTTTACTCCATCCCTTCTTCAGTCGGGAGTTGCACATATGTGTCAGGGCAGCAGCAACACAGGTTGTTTAGACTCTAGGTTAGATGATTATGAATATTATATTATGAAGTTATCATTTAAGAATTCAAGAGCATTGAAGATAAAGCACCTGTCCCTGTGCACGGTCCTGCATGGGTATGAAATACACGTACATTATTTACACGGTGTAGTGCATCCAGCCGGTACATATCACCAGCTGGTGTCCTAGCATGACACTGTAGTAATAGAGCCTGGGGCCTCAGGGGCCATCTGGTGAGAGACCAGCTCCCTCTAGTGGTGCAATAGAACATGATATTATATTACCGTCTTGGGGACAGTAGACCACTGATCTAGCAACAGCGGTCTTATTCTTTCCAATGATCATAACCAGTTATGAATTAGGGGACAGAGTTGATTCCAGGTCAGAATAAACTAAAAACACAAGTAGTCAGAATATATACCAAGTTGTACCAAGTTTGGTGTTTAAGGGGTAGAAGTTGCAGCGTTGGGCAAAAAAAGATGAACAATAGAAATACAATTACAATACTGGAATACCATGATGAGATGAATAAAAATGTCCCTTTATCAGGACGATGTCCAGATGATCCTCCAGCAACAGCTCCGGAGCCAGCAACAACAGGCAGCAGAACAAGCCCAGAGGAAGCCGTCCCGTCTGGGGCTGCTGAGGAGGACCAACAGACCCCCCCTCCAGAGGCCAGCCTCTACCCCCTTGACCTACACCACTGGACAGGTTCCCGTTAGTACCCGCGTCCCTTCCCCCTCTCCCACCCCCCAATGTACCCCTGTCACCTGGAGGGACAGGCTGAAAAGGGGGAAGGTGGGTCGTCATAGTGGCCAGGATGCAGAGCAGGCATTGCAGGCATCGCGGTCGTCGAGCGGCAGCAGACTGGAGGAGGGGTTTCATACCATAGACTTATAGACTTACACATCATACACAAAATCATATGCATTTAAGGGAGGGATACAACTCATATCTATGTACTGTATTTACTGGTAACTACTGATCAATCTTTCTAACTGTGGATTCTTACTGGGAGAGATACATTGAGCTGATAGTGAGTCACAAGCAGATTCATTCATCCAATCTACTAGTACTGTGCACCGCTCTGATCTGTTTGGCTTTAGGAAAATATTTTCCAGACAATTCTGTCCATTGGTGCCTGGATACTACATTTGGGTTGGAGATTTTCCCTCCAACTCTAGGCATACATTTTCTATTGTAATGACAAGCAGTCATGTTGACTGTAACACGTGTCTCTGATTAAAGGGGCAATCCTTAGTTGCTAGGGCAACATACATTTTTGGACTTAGAAATGAATGATATCTACCCATTGATTCTTGAAGAATATAACATATAAATGCATATCAATGCCTAATGAGCTTAGTTCAACTGTCATACTCCATCAGAACCCAAAATATAAGCTTGTTTTACTCCAATGTTTGTAAACATAAATGTAAACAAACAGGGCCAATTGCAACCACTGATGGCCACTAGATTATCGCCAGCCGATTATCGCCAGCCGATCTCTCGTTAAACAATCAATACATGCAAAAATGTATGTTGCTGTAGCAAATAAGGATTGACCCTTTAATCAGACTAAGAGATTGGAGAATGAATCTGCTTGTGACTGTGTATCTAACCAGAGGGTGAAATTGAGAGGTGGCACCACAGGTTCAAAAGTGGTGTGGCACTGGTCAGGTAAAACTCTGGGCCCTATTCGTAGGCTATGATAAAACATTATTATTATAGATAGAACAGATGAAAAGGGAAGCTATGAATAGGGCTGGAGTTTTTCTTGTCAGGACATGTGAATTGGAAACACTCCTGGCCTAAGGTGAATCAAACCCTTTCAAACTCCTACAAACCTTGTTATTGTTCATTCTGAAGCCTTTATGTATGGCAGAGTTACATTTAGCACTATACACAGTATAATTTGTAACAAGGCAGGGTTACATTTAATATTATACACAGTAGAATTTGTAACAATGTTTTTTTTTATGTGTAAGTCATAAAACCACTAACCTTGTGTCATTGTCCTGGTCTCCATCTGGGCCACCAGAGGTTGGATCCCTGCTTCTCACTGTTGGAACTGATTGCCTGTAAAATCCATATTGTCAATCATTAAATCAACTACTTTAAACATTTTTATTGAAAATGATATTCCCCTTTTCATGAAGTAGATGTTATTGACTGTCACTCATTCTATTGCACTCAATTCTAACCAAACCTGCGTTATCAGTTCATATCAGTAGGTGTCACTGTGCACGAAAAGACTGACGCCATGATGGCTGACTGTCTCTGTATTTGTGAAAGCTATGGTGGTGCTAGAATCCATCAATTCTATTTTTCTGCATAAGCCATCCAACTGTTCTGTTGGACAAATGTGTTATATTGTCTCAGTAGACTGCTCTGTGGGATAATTTCTAGGGGTTTACTTTTAAGTCAGTGAAATTTGCTCCACAAATATGTTTCAATAATCACCAGCAGTGGAAATAGGATAATATATAATACATTACTGGACTAACAAACTGGCTGGCTGACTAACAGTTTCAGTAACTTCAGTATCCCTTGGCCTTGGGTAGCAACAGAAGATTGTTTCATCCTCTTTATCCTGTGCCAAACACATTTATTCAGTTAGTTTACATTATTAGCCGTTGGCTGCATGATTGCATCAACCAAGCTAGCTAATGATGTTAGCTAGCTAGCTAGATAGGCTACTGAAGCTAATGTTAGTAAGGAGGTGCGGGGGGGGGGGTCAAATAAAACCAAAATATATATTTTCTTTTTTAAGGAACCCAGTCCGGCTTTCAACTTACTCTTGAATGTTGCAATAGTAGAATGCATAAGGTGCCATTTCAAAATTGGGTCATGCATCATCAGTTGTCCTGTTGTCATGTCAGTCCTTGCACACGTAAAGGCTCTACCTGGTCAATCTGATGTCTGCAGTGGCTGTACAGCATTTACTACAATGTGGCCTCTGCAGAAGTCAGAGCATTCATACTTCTTGCGCTTCGGGGAGCAGAGCAGAGCAGAGAGTAGCATATGCATCCAAATGAGTAGGTGGCAGCACAGACGATCAATGTACAATTCAGCAGAACATTTCTGAATATCTGTACAAGAAGAGGATAGGGATGATACAATACAAACAACACAACATTGCAAAATGGCAACATATGATAAAGAGACACGTATGAAGAGGAGGAATAGTTGCTGTGTCTTATGTTGGAGCGGAGATGGAGGAACGACAGAGAATGCAGGAGAAGATGGTCAGTGTGACCTCAAACACCAAGAGGGAGAGTTGATCCTACTTGTGCAGAAAATACATGGCACCTACTTCAGCGGGTCGTGAA
Organism: Oncorhynchus mykiss; assembly: GCF_057628025.1. Taxonomy (NCBI): domain Eukaryota; kingdom Metazoa; phylum Chordata; class Actinopteri; order Salmoniformes; family Salmonidae; genus Oncorhynchus; species Oncorhynchus mykiss. Next base: position 50,333,037 of record NC_143031.1, read on the forward strand.
TATTTAAATTATAGGGGCACACACTCCATAGTATGTGGAGTATGTGATGGCTTCTACACCTGCATTGCTTGCTGTTTGGGGTTTTAGGCTGGGTTTCTGTACAGCACTTTGAGATATCAGCTGATGTACGAAGGGCTAAATAAATAAATTTGATTTGATTTGATTTGATGGCCACCATCGTTTCACCATGGTAAACGGGGGGCATACGGTCGGAAAAGCGATGGAGGAGTGTTTCAGGAGAGCACCTTTGGGTCTCGTCTCTTTTAAGGGGAAGCTAGAGTTGCCACCACCTCAAGACCTGCTTGGCATGACAACCACAGTCCAGCATGTGTTTGTTGGAGACGCTGTTTTCCCCCTCCATGTTAATCTCATGAGCCCCTATCCAATTATTTATAGTATACACATCAGTGGCGGTTGGAGCCATTTAAGATGAGGGAGGACAATCATTTTTTTATTAGCAGGGCCTTATTTCTATTTCAGCATATTGGATGACTGTCATTCATATTCCATTCACCCAGCTCAATGTAACATTGATAGGTTTAGGCTACTACATGATACTCAAAATGTTCCCTATATCCATCATGAAGTTGCTACAACCTAGCCTATGAACGAAAGTTTACAATATAGGTACATGTCCATTGGGTGTAACTGCTAAACTGCTTGCTAACTGTACATTGTACATACAGTACAGTGTACAGTTAGCAAGCAGTTACACCAGTGGGCACCAGTGGCAATGAATGAGTAAAACCAAAAGCTTTCCTCGACTTGAAGAGTTCCCGTGTTGGATAGCCATAGCCAACTAGGTAACATAGCATCCCTCGCTGTTTTGTGCCAGGTGTTGGAGTAGGCTAAACTAACTAACTGCATTAGCTGGTAAGTGAAGGTGAAAGTATTTTTATACAGTGGGGCAAAAAAGTATTTAGTCAGCCACCAATTGTGCAAGTTCACCCACTTAAAAAGATGAGAGAGGCCTGTAATTTTCATCATAGGTACACTTCAACTATGACAGACAAAATGAGAAGAAAAAAAATCCAGAAAATCACATTGAAGGATTTTTAATGAATTTATCTGCAAATTATGGTGGAAAATAAGTATTTGGTCACCTACAAACAAGCAAGATTTCTGGCTCTCACAGACCTGTAACTTGTTCTTTAAGAGGTTCCTCTGTCCTCCACACGTTACCTGTATTAATGGCACCCGTTTGAACTTGTTATCAGTATAAAAGACACCTGTCCACAACCTCAAACAGTCACACTCCAAACTCCACTATGGCCAAGACCAAAGAGCTGTCAAAGGACACCAGAAACGAAATTGTAGACTAAATAAAATCCCAGAACCACACGGGGGGACCTAGTGAATGACCTGCAGAGAGCTGGGACCAAAGTAACAAAGCCTACCATCAGTAGGAAAACATGGAAACATCATGCTTTGGGGCTGTTTTTCTGCAAAGGGACCAGGACGACTGATCCGTGTAAAGGAACGAATGAATGGGGCCATGTATCGTGAGATTTTGGGTGAAAACCTCCTTCCATCAGCAAGGGCATTGAAGATGAAACGTGGCTGGGTCTTTCAGCAAGACAATGATCCCAAACACACCGCCCGGGCAACGAAGGAGTGGCTTTGTAAGAAGCATTTCAATGTCCTGGAGTGGCCTAGCCAGTCTCCAGATCTCAACCCCATAGAAAATCTTTGGAGGGAGTTGAAAGTCCGTGTTGCCCAGCAACAGCCCCAAAACATCACTGCTCTAGAGGAGATCTGCATGGAGGAATGGGCCAAAATACCAGCAACAGTGTGTGAAAACCTTGTGAAGACTTACAGAAAATGTTTGACCTCTGTCATTGCCAACAAAGGGTATATAACAAAGTATTGAGAAAAACTTTTGTTATTGACCAAATACTTATTTTCCACCATAATTCGCAAAGAAATTCATAAAAAAATTCTACATTGTTATTTTTAGGATTTTTTTTCTCATTTTGTCTGTCATAGTTAAAGTGTACCTATGATGAAAATTACAGGCCTCTCTCATATTTTTAGGTGGGAGAACTTGCACAATTGGTGGCTGACTAAATACGTTTTTGCCCCACTGTATGTATGTATGTATGTATATCTCTCGCTTCTTAAATTTCTTAAGAAATGTATTTGTTAAAAACTGTTCTGCTATTCTGCTTCTCTCTCTTTGAGTCAACTACTTACCATATTATATGCACTGTAGTGCTAGCTATCTTCAGCGTATGCTTTCAGTACTATTACTATTACTATTCATTCTTTGATCTGTTGATTGGGTGGACAACATGTCAGTTAGGTTGGAGGATGTTCCCCCGGAAGATTTCATAATTACTGTGTACGTCTATGGAAGAGGTTGAAAACCATGAGCATTTTAGGTTTTGTGTTGAAGTCAATGTACCCAGAGGAGCATGGAAACTAGCTGTCATCTGGCCACACCATGATGCTACCCTACAGAATGCTGTTGAGGCTACTGTAGACCTTCATTGCAAAACAGGATGTTTTAATCAATTATTTGGTGACATGTTAATATATTTATTATGGTTTTATGTTTCACCATTTACATTTGTCTAAAATTCACGGAGGAGGGTCCTCCCCTTCCTCTGAAAATTACAGTATACCCCATAATGACAAAGGAAAAACAGCTTTTTAGAAATGTTTGCAAATGTATAAAAAAAAATACTAAAATGAATTATCACATTTACATACGGATTCAGACCCATTACTCAGTACTTTGTTGAACCACTTCAGGCAGCGATTACAGCCTTGATTCTTCTTGGGTATGCCGCTACAAGCTAGGAAAACCATTATTTGGGGAGTTTCTCCCTTTCTTCTCTGCAGATCCTCTCAAGCTCTGTCAGGCTGCACAGCTATTTTCAGGTCTCTCCATAGATGTTCGATCGGGTTCAATGTCCTGGCTCTGGCTGAGCCACTCAAGGACATTCAGAGACTTGGGCCGAAGCCACTCCTGCGTTGTCTTGACTGTGTGCTTAAAACTTCTTAGGGCTGAAATCCCGTCAACGGGATCGATATGACAACAGCCAGTGAAAGTGCAGAGCGCCAAATTCAAAACAGAAATCTCATAATTAAAATTCCTCAAACATACAAGTATCTTATACCATTTTAAAGGCAATCTTGTTGTTAATCCCACCACAGTGTCCGATTTCAAATAGGCTTTACAGCAAAAGCACCACAAACGATTGTTAGGTCAGAGCCAAGTCACAGAAAAACACAGCCATTTTTCCAGCCAAAGAGTGGAGTCACAAAAATCAGAAATAGAGATAGTGATTAATTCTAACCTTTGATGATCTTCATCAGATGACACTCATAGGTCTTCATGTTACACAATACATGTATGTTTTGTTCGATAAAGTTCATATTTTTTCAAAAAATCTCAGAATACATTGGCGCGTTATGTTCAGTAGTTCCAAAAATATCCAGTGATTTTGCAGAGAGCCACGTAAATTTACAGAAATACTCGTTATAAATGTTGATGAAAATACAAGTGTTATACATGGAAATATAGATAAACTTCTCCTTAACCTGTTGAATCTATGGGGGCGCTATTTCATTATTGGATAAAAAAACGTTCCCGTTTTAAGCGCAATATTAAAAGATAAAAGATATATAAAAGATGCTTGACTATGCATATAATTGACAGCTTTGGAAAGAAAACACTGTAACGTTTCCAAATCTGCAAAGATATTGTCTGTGAGTGCCCCAGAACTGATGCTACAGGCGAAACCAAGATGAAACTTCAAACAGGAAGTGAACAAAATTTCTGAGGCGCTTTTTTCCATTGTCACCTTATATGGCTGTGAATGCGCCAGGAATGAGCCTGCCCTTTCTGTCGTTTCTCCAAGGTGTCTGCAGCATTGTGACGTATTTGTAGGCATATCATTGGAAGATTGGCCATAAGAGACTGCATTTACAAGGGGTCCGCCCGGTGTCCTTTGTCTAAATTGGTGCGTAATCTTCAGCTGCAGGCATTTTCTCCTGGGATTCAGAAGAGAAAGCACACTTCCACGAACGATATATCATCGAAGAGATATGTGAAAAACACCTTGAGGATTGATTCTAAACAACGTTTGCCATGTTTCAGTCGATATTATGGAGTTAATTTGGAAAAAAGTTTGGCGTTTTGATGACTGAATTTTCGTTTTTTGGTAGCACCAAACGGAGCGATTTCTCCTAAACAAATAATCTTTCAGGAAAAACTGAACATTTGCTATCTAACAGAGTCTCCTCATTGAAAACATCTGAAGTTCTTCAAAGGTAAATTATTTTATTTGAATGCTTTTCTGATTTTTGTGAAAATGTTGCCTGCTGAATGCTAACGCTAAATGCTACGCTAGCTATGAATACTGTTACACAAATGCTTGTTTTCCTATGGTTGAGAAGCATATTTTGAAAATCTGAGATAACAGTGTTGTTAACAAAAGTCTAAGCTTGAGAGCTAGCATATTTATTTAATTTCATTTGCGATTTTCATGAATAGTTAACGTTGCGTTATGGTAATGGGCTTGAGGCTGTAGTCACGATCCCGGATCCGGGAAGGCTCGACGCAAGAAGTTAATGCAACCGCTGTGTCAGATTTCAAAAAGTCTTTACGGAAGACACCAATACTCTTTAGCCAGCCCACAAGAATGGAATGGTCTACCGTATCAAAATCTTTGGCCAAGTCAATAAAAATAGTAGCACAACATTGCTTAGAATCAAGGGCAATGGTGACATCATTGAGGAGCTTTAAGGTTGCAGTGACACATCCATAACCTGAGCGAAAACCAGATTGCATACCAGAGAGAATACTATAGACATCAAGAAAGCCAGTCAGTTGATTATTGACAAGTTTTTCCAACACTTTTGATAAACAGGGCAAAATAGAAATAGGCCTATAACAGTTTATATTTAAATAAAGGACGAACCGTCGCTGCATTCCAAGCAATGGGAACCTCCCGAAGAGGGGAGGTAGCAATCTTAAAGAACAAAGGGTCTAAATCACCTGACCCGATGTCCTCAACTGTTTCACCTGCCACAGTTTACACAGGTCCGCCATAATTCGGGACATAAAGGGGGTCCCCTGGTCGGTAAGGATCTCCTTTGGATCCCCTACCCTGGTGAACAAGAGCACTAATTCCTTTGCAATATTTTTGGAAGCCATCGTCCAAAGGGGAATGGCTTCTGGGTAGCGAGTGGCATAATCTAGAATGATCAGAATGTATTGGTGCCCTCTGGTGGATTTGGGTAGTGGGCCCACTATATCCATCGCTATCCTCTCAAATGGCGTTTCGATTATGGGGAGTGGCACTAACGGGCTTCTAACAGCTGGTCGGGGAGCTGTTAACTGGCCCTCCGAGCATTCTCCACAATGCCGAGCCACTTCAGCCTGATTTCCTGGCCAGTAAAACCTCCTTACAATCCGGTCTCGGGTTTTATCGATACCAAGGTGTCCACCCAGAATGTGATCATGAGCTAGATCCAGTACTGTCCTCCGGTACCGGGTGGGGACCAACAACTGTTCCACCACATCAACTCCTATTTTCGAGACTGTACACCAATCCCTTTTTCATGATGAAGTGGGAAAACTATTAGGCATCAACCCATCATTTATGGGAGTACCATCTACGACCTGCACGTCTGCTCTGGCTTGCTGCAGGGTTGGATCCTGGTTTTGGGCCGTCCCGATCGATTACAATTGTAACAGATAATAGGGGTTAGAGGGGAGACCCCCTCGACACCCGGTCCCAGTTTTAGTTTTTTCCCTTAGTGTCTCGGCCTGATTCTGATTCTTTCCTCATGGCCCCACGCTGCTCTCTTCCCCCTCCATATGTTGGGACAGCCTTACCCTGTCCGCTGGTTCGCCCAGGACTGGGGAACGGGAAACTTTCCTCCTGTGCCTGCTCAGCTGTTCCTGCCGTACAATACCGTTCAACCAGGCCCACGAGATGGTCGGCGGAAAGTACCTCGTTCTGGCCAACCCATCGTCTCACTTCTTGGGGTAGACCTCGCTGAAACTGGTTGAGTACGATGGTCTCAACGTTCTCGGCGGATGAACGGGTCTCCGGTCGCAACCATTTCCGTGCCAGGTGAATCAAGTCGAACATCTGTGTTCGTGGGGGTTGTCCAGGTTGGTAGGTCCACTGGTGGAAGCCTTACGGTATCGGTCACTCCCAGTCTAGTCAGAATCTCTCCCTTTAGTTTATTGTAATCCTGTGCATCTTTCAACTCCAGGGCGAAATACGCTTTTTGAGCGTCCCCTGCCAGGTATGGTGCCAGAAGCCCTGCCCTTTCTTCTTTCGGCCACTTCTCCCTCTCTGCCATCCTTTCGAAGGTGGTAAGATATGCTTCCACATCATCCTGTGCTGTCATTTTTTGAAGAAAATGATTGGCCCACCTCTGGGTATTTGCAGCTGGTAATTGAGCCCCAATTTGGTCCACTAGCCCCTTTATGCCTTCTCTTAACTCCTGTGTGTTTCTCTCTTGCTCTTCTCTGAGCAGCTGGTTGGTGCGCTGCTGGACCTGTAACATGTCCTGATACATTCGCATTGCATCCTGATGAGCTATTTGTTGAGCTCTAGTTGCCTCTTGTTGGGCGGCCTCCGCTTGTAACAGGGCCTGTATGGCTCCCTCCATACTCATTTTCCTGAGAAACTGTCCTAACCAAACAAAGCCACAAAAAAAACCTGACTCCCCTTTGGAGTGCTAACTGAACATTTTTATTTTTCTTCTACCTAACCAGCGGTATGGTTAGTCCATGCCCGCATTCTCCACCACGTGTGGCAAACCTCTTCAAGGTCAGGAGCGTTTGTCACAAATGAAGTGGGAAACTATCACCAAATCACCCAAGAATGAGAGTTCTTTCAAACAGGACAGTACCTGTGTGTTTGTTTCTCAGTCCTGGTCCACCCAGGCCGTAGGCGAGGTCAAGGATAGCAGGGTTCAGTACACTAATCAGGTTCTAGGTAGGTCCAGGTCCAAACGCCAACAGGTAAGTCCAAAAAGTCCAGTTCATACACGGTAAATCCAGCCAATCTCTATAGTCTCTTTCTCTATTGTTCATAGATCCTTCCAGCCCTCTCTCTTCCTCTTCCTGGTTTTTCTTGACCCTTTATCTGTGGGTCGACTCCACCTTCTGAGGGTTCCCCTTGCTTCTGGAACTTGTAGTTTTGGCAGTCGGCCATTTAGTGATCGGGCAGAGCCCGCTTTTCAGTTCTGCTCTCACATATCTGCCATTTATCACTCGACCCCCTTCTTTGCCACAGGGTCTAATCATAGAATGACATATAGAATCTCTATTAAGTTAGTATAATCTCTGTGGTTCTAGTGGGCCTAGTAAAGATGTGCCATATAACTTGTATCATGTATAATGTGGCCTTAACCTGTTAGAGCTCTAGGGGCGCTATTTCATTTTTGGATAAAAAACGTTCCCGTTTTAAGCGCGATATTTTGTCACGAAAAGATGCTCGACTATGCATATTCTTGACAGTTTTGGAAAGAAAACACTCTGAAGTTTCAGAATCTGCAAAGATTTTGTCTGTAAGTGCCCCAGAACTCATTCTACAGGCGAAACCAAGATGATGCATCACCCAGGAATTAGCAGAATTTCTGAAGCTCTGTTTTCCATTCTCTCCTTATATGGCTGTGATTGCGCAACGAATGAGCCTACACTTTCTGTCGTTCGCCCAAGGTCTTAGCAGCATTGTGACGTATTTGTAGGCATATCATTGGAAGATTGACCATAAGAGACTACATTTCCCAAGTGTCCGCCTGGTGTCCTGCGTCGAATTCGGTGCGCAATTGCCAGCTGCTTCCACTTTACCATTTGATTCAGGGGAGAAAGCATGTGTCCAAGAACGATGTATCAATGAAGAGATATGTGAAAAACACCTTGATGATTGATTCTAAACAACGTTTGCCATGTTTTCAGTCGATATTATGGAGTTAATTTGGAAAAAAGTTTGCGTTTTGAGGACTGAATTTATGGATTTTTTTTGGTGGCCAAATGTGATGTATAAAACGGAGCTATTTCTAATACACAAGGAATCTTTTTGGAAAAACTGAGCATCTGCTATCTAACTGAGAGTATCCTCATTGAAAACATCAGAAGTTCTTCAAAGGTAAATGATTTTATTTGAAGGCTTTTATGTTTTTGTTAATGTTGCGTGCTGGATGCTAACGCTAATGCTAACGCTAAATGCTAACGCGAAATGCTAACTCTAGCTAGCTACTTTTACACAAATTATTGTTTTCCTATGGTTGAGAAGCATATTTTGAAAATCTGAGATGACAGTGTTGTTTACAAAAGGCTAAGCTTGAGAGATGGCATATTTATTTCATTTCATTTGCGATTTTCATAAATAGTTAACGTTGTGTTATGCTAATGAGCTTGCTGATAGATTTACACAATCCTGGATACAGGGTTTTTTTCATAGCTAAACGTGACGCAGAAAACGGAGCGATTTGTCCTAAACAAATAATCTTTCAGGAAAAACTGAACATTTGCTATCTGAGAGTCTCCTCATTGAAAACATCTGAAGTTCTTCAAAGGTAAATGATTTTTTTGAATGCTTTTCTGTTTTTTTGTGTAAATGTTGCCAGCTGAATGTTAATGCTAAATGCTACGTTAGCCATCAATACTGTTACACAAATGCTTGTTTTGCAATGGTTGAGAAGCATATTTTGAAAATCTGAGATGACAGTGTTGTTAACAAAAGGCTAAGCTTGAGAGCTAGCATATTTATTTCATTTCATTTGCGATTTTCATGAATAGTTAACGTTGCGTTATGGTAATGAGCTTGAGTCTGTATTCACGAACCCGGATCCGGGATGGGGAGATCAGAAAGGTTAACACAACCAGTCACGTTTGTCCACTCACAAAATAATTCCAGCTTACAAACAGTGCACTGTGCCCCCACAATTTGATGAATGGAAAGCCTACAAAAAAAAAACGAATTAAACTAACAATTCGGCAATTGTCATTAGGCCCACTACACTTTTAGCCTGAATTGTACGGCGTCTCAGACACTTACTTATCTCCGCTGTGGCAAAATATTAGTGTATATCGTTCAAAAAGTGTTTACCTTTTTGAACGACAGTGCAATTTTGAGGGTATACCGCCCATTTATATGCCAATTCACTCATTTTCATCTTGGCCTTTCATTTAGGGTCACGTGTTTATCCGTATTGAGCATGGGGATGAGGTCTAAACACACACTCTATTAGTGAGATGATGCTGAGTAACGGAAAATGTGTAACTTTGAAAAAGAACTGATTGGACATGTTATCCAGCGAATTGCAAGTCCCCTTCTCACCGCCTGTCCCTCATTTTAATCTAAGAAATATTAAAGTTGAATTAGGACCAGGTTGTGTGTTCTCTCTGTGGGCCCTTCTGCCATTGGCTGATCTATGATCAGCTGAAACCAACAAAGAGAGAAACAGTGAAGAAAAGTCTTAGCTGAATTATCTACCAGGATAGAGCAGGCAATGCACGGCATCACCATAGTGATGACATGACACAGTGTCTCAGTCACTTAACTCTGTCTGTCTCTCCATGTTACACAGAGCATGACCACTCAAGGCCTTGTCTGTTCCTTCCACCAGCACCTGATCTTACACACACTCACACACACATACTATAACCATGTTTTTGGACGAGATGACAAACGTTTGAAAGAAAGTTTATTGGTGACTGATATATGAAAAATAAATGAGGGATCCTTTGGTTTTACTTAATCTATGTCCGTAAAAGTAAAACTGATCCACAGTTTCAACCTACATTTTTTGGGGGCCTTTTTCTGCTTTTTCTTTTTTCCAGTGAGTCAGGTCCTGATACACTCTTGGGGAAAGACGCGCTATAAAGGGTTCTTCGCTGTCCCCATAGGAGAACCCTTTGAAGAATCCTTCTTGGTTCCAGGTTGAACATTTTACACAGAGGGTTCTACATGGAAGCAAAAAAGGGTTCTCCTATGGGGACAGCTGAAGAACCCTTTTCGAATCCTTTTTTCTAAGTGTAGGGAAGGACAGAGAAGTTCACAGAATTGCACTGAGATGTTTCACTTTAAAATGTATGCCAAACAAAAACCAATGATTTCAAAGTGTAACAAACCATACAAACCTATGCACTATTTATGCAGAAAATCTTACAAAACACATTTACTGGAAGAACTGTGCAAATGCAAAGTATGGTAACAGAATTACAGTAAAATCTCCCTCACATTTTCCAAAAACTCTGTTAGGGCTAGGCCCCTTTTTATTTCTCAATTTCCGATAGAATGACGTGCCCAAAGTAAACTACCTGTTGCTCAAGCCCTAAAGCCAGGATATGCATATAATTGGTACCATTGGAAAGAAAACACTTTGTGGTTTGTAGAAATGTTAAAATAGTGTAGGAGAATATAACACAATAGATATGGTAGGAGAAGATCCAAAGAAAAACCAACCAGACTTTTTTTTTTTGAGAGACCATGGTCTTACAATGGCAAGTATAAGGGCATACTGGAAATTAGCTCCCAAGATGCAATTCCCATGGCTTTCCACAGGGTGTCAGCAGTCTATGTTCAAGGTTTCAGGCTTGTAACTTCAAAAACGAATAAGAAATATCAGTTTTAGTACAGGGACACAGTCTTGGAAATTCGTGTTTGTGCGGCCTATGAAGACAGGACGCACCTGCTAAAATCGGTTTCCTATTAAACATACTTCTTTCCATAAGAAATATTATAGTTTGATTACATTTTAGGGTATCTGAGGAGTTAACAGAAGCATATTTTGACTTGTTGAAACAAAGTTCAGGGGTAGATTTTCGGATTCCTTTCTCTGCATGTTGAACGAATGGATTACTCAAATTGATGGCGCCAACTAAACAAACTTTTTGGGATATAAAGAAGGATTTTATCTAACAAAACAACACTACATGTTATACATGGGTCCCTTTGGATGACAAATCAGAGGAAGAGTTTCAAACAGTAATTGAATATTTAATCGCTCTTTGTGAATTTATGAAACCTGTGCCGGTGGAAAAATATTTTGATGTGCGGCACGGTCCTCAAACAATCGCATGGCATGCTTTCGCTGTAATAGCTACTGTAAATCGGACAGTGCAGTTAGATTAACAAAAATGTATGTTTTCAACCAATTTAAGACACATATATATACCTAAATGTTTAATATCCATAATTTTTATAATTATCTATTTGAATTGCGCGGCCTAGCCCTAAATATCTGCTCCGAATTAAGGTTAAAGATGTCTGCAGAAATAATGGGGTGTTCAGATGAATATTGAACTACAGTAAGTGAAGTGGATTTACACCCAGTAACGGAATTACAGTAACGTAATTTCATCATGGGTCCTTGATCTGTACTACACAGAATTGCATAATTATGGATATGAATGTCATTCTCTTCATGGTGATGCAATATCCTCCTTTGCATATTTGGGTATTAGTCTACAAGCTGGCTATAATTTGAATCCTTTGTTTCTGGCCATTTTGAGCCTGTAATCGAACCCACAAATGCTGATGCTCAAGATACTCAACACGTCTAAAAAAGGCCAGTTTTATTGCTTCTTTAATCAGATCAACAGTTTTCAGCTGTGCTAACATAATTGTTTTATAATGATCAATTAGCAACATTAAAATGATAAACTTTGATTAGCTAACACAACGTTCCATTGGAACACAGGACTGATTGTTGCTGATAATGGGCCTCTGTACGCCTATGTAGATAGTCAAAAAAAATCTGCCGTTTCCAGCTACAATAGTCATTTACAACATTAACAATATCCACACTGTATTTCTGATCAATTTGAAGTTATTTGAATGGACAAAACATTTGCTTTCTTTCAAAAACAAGGACATTTCTAAGTGACCCCACACTTTTGAATGGTAGTGTAAGTGTTAATATTAATAGGCATAGTCCTTTACTTCAACATTATTGTATTTTGATGTATTTCTAATACATTTGAATACTTATTTCTTATTTTTTGGAAAATGTATATATGCCTTAATTAAAGTATATACTGTAGATAGACTCATCAAATCAAATTCTCCGAATGGCATGAAATGCTCACTTACAAGCCCTTAAGCATTTCACAGTAAGGTTTACACCTGTTGTATTCGGTGCATGTGACAAATAAAATGTGATTTCATTTGATTTGATTGTGACACCAGCTTTGACATGGTCCTAAGAACTTCACGTTGGTGCTCATCGGCCCTTTTACATGGAAATGAATTAGATACAATATCTGGACACAACACAAACTGCTTACACAGTGGTAGCCTGTTAAAAAAGAAGGCAAGCATGCACACACAGTGACACACATACAGTATGACATACACGCTAATGGCTGCAGTCAATTTAAGTGCTGTAACACCATAAAGAAATTAAAGGATCGTTACTAATTGACTGTGAATGGCACACTAACCTAGAGTAAATGACAAACTACCTTCCAGCTGTGTTCCTTTTTTTCTGGTCATTTAGGTGACATGATATTTCTTTAAAGTCCGGCACTTTTCAGAATGCAAATTATGCAACTACTTTCCCTGTAAATGATCATTTGTAGTCACAATTTGTAATCGCAGTAAATAAAAATGTCCTGCTCTCTCTCTCTCTCTGTCTCTCTCACCCTCTTTTTTTCTCTTTCTCTGTCCCTCTGTCTCTCTGTCTTTGAACTTTTAACATGAAATGTTCCCTCAGATAAGAACCATAATAATATGTCATTATGTCAGAGGAGAAGAAGGTGTCATAAGGAAACTATTGTGTATGTCTAGCTTACCACACAAAACCCAATCCAAATGTTTCGGTCCAATTACTCATTAAATGTTTCTAATATTTCACAACACTTAATTGTCCCTAATGAGATAAACGAGTTGTAATGAATTGAAATGTCAGTAACATGCTGTGCGCACTAGCCTTGAGAAGTAACCAACTGTTGACAGTTTGATACCGGCTAGAGATAGCTATCCCTGGTTTGGCTGCGTCAGTGTTACAGGTGAGGTGGGGTGGGGCAATGCTCATTTTGAGGCAAAAATACGTAGAGGCACTCCAGAGCACATTGCAGCACACTTCAATACACGGTTGGGGTAAATTCGAATTCAAGTCAGTCGAATCAGGAATGATTTGAATTTTTTTAAATAGTTCCTTTTTTTTCTTTCTTCTTTTTCAGTTTGTCATTGAAAATAGATGCTATTTTGTCAATTCTTGAATTGAAATTTCAGTTTAATTTAATTAGTAAGTCAGAAGAGCTTAGTGCCTTTCCAACTCTTTCTCCTGAAGTGTTTCACCACCACGAAATCACCTGGTTCAAACAGTGTTCAGCTCCACCTGCTAAATTTGGCAAAGACGCCTTCACCTGGGGGAAAAGAGTCTTAAGAACACTGTTAAGGGTGACACAATATGACCTCCTCCATTCCTTGAAGGGACAAGCTGTTCTGGGTATGATCTCTCTCACGAGTGCTTTCGCCACAGCAGCCGGTGTGTCTCTCCTGCAAGGGAAAGATTCAATCCATTTAGAAAACATGTCAACACTCACTATACAATACTCTACACCAACATTTATTTACAATATCCACCATCCCTCCTTTGACAATTTTGCATGGCAAGTCTGCTCCACTCATCAAGCCATACACCCGAGGTGTCCTTATGACAGCACCCCGCCCACTTCAGGTGTCTCTAAAGCATCAGCCTTGGCCTGTAACGCAACGATATCATTAACAGAGAAAGGGTTGGTGGGAGCTGGAACTGCTGCCATCTGTAGGAGGGAGAAAACAGAAGAAGTAGTAGCCAGTTTAGCTGCACAGTTAGCCTTGGCATTCCCCAGATAAATGTTATCTTTAGAGTGTGGGCCTGACACTTTATCACCAAAATTGAAGAGGGGAGTTGAACAGCCTCCAACAGAGAGGACACAAGCTTATCATGAGTAATTTGTTTTCCAGAGGAGGTCAAAAACCCTCTATTCTTCTACAATGTTCCAAATCATGCACTACACCAAATTAATACCTACTGTCTGTGTATTTGTTAACAGAGCTGTCTTTATCCAAAATAAAAGCTCTAGTCAAAATATAATTATGCTCCTTGAGCTGACAAGTGAGATGGGAACCTTGCACTCTCCACAGTCTTCAAATTAGTCACAAGAGCATAACCAACTTAAGGCTCTCCTTTATCATTATACTGAGCAGACCCATCTACAAATCCGGATTTCCTAACAGGGTACCTCAAGTCCAACCTAGGGCTACAGTCAATTTCAATGGCTAAGTCACAGCCATGGTCTTCACCAGCATCTGCTATTGGGAGAGTTCAGTTAAAGGGTAAAGAATTGTACACCGTTTCAGAGTAACATGGGACATTGTCAACAGAATGTTCTGATCGTCTAGCAGTCTCGCAGGCTTTAAATGAGCCGTTCTTGCCTGTGTAATAATTGTGTGCACAGCATGGGGCACATGGAGGACTAGAGGAGACACAGCCACAATATCAGAACATGCCAAAACAGCCTCAGTAGCAGCCGCTACCGATCTCAAACAGGAAATCATTCCCCTGATCACACTATCCAATCGTTTAGAATTATAACAGATCAGATCCATGATACTCCGTCAAAAGTGCTGACATAAACTCACCCGTCTCAGAAACAAACAGATGAAAAGGTTTCGTATGGTCGGGCAGGCCCAGGCAAAGGGCGGACATCAGAATTGGTTTCAATTTTACCAATGCTACCTCAGCCTCATTGGACCAGACCACAACTTCACTCGCCTCCATCTTTGTCCCATAAATACAATCCTGCAGTGGTTGAACTATCTCTGCATAGTATTTCAACCACGGACGACAGTAACCAGCCACACCCAACAAAGACATCATGTGTTGCTTGGTACCAGGTTTTTAGGCAACCCTTTAATTGTCCATCGCTCCACCATCTCCTTTCTGGGTTACATCATCGCTGCAGGGAGTGTACAGATGGATCCCGGAAAGGTGAGAGCGGTGGTGGATTGGCCCCAGCTTACATCCAGAGTGCAGCTGTAACGTTTCCTGGGATTCACCTATTTTTATTGCCACTTTATCGGGGGTTACAGCACCCTGGTTTCCCCCCTGTCTGCACTCACCTTTGCCATGGTTCAGTTCATGTGGTCCCAAGCTGCTGACCGGGCATTCCGGAATCTCAAACACCGCTTCAGCACAGCTCCCATCTTGGTTCATCCTGACCCGTCACGCCAGTTCGTGGTGGATGCCAATTCTTCGGATGTCAGAGTGGGGGCTGTCTTGTACCAGCGTTCTGCCCTGGACCTCAAATTACATCCCTGCGCCTTCTTCTCCTACCGCCTCAACTCCACAGAGAGGAACTATGATGTGGGGAATCGTGAGTTTCTCACGGTGAAGATAGCATTGGAGAAGTGGAGATAACCGGATGTTCGTTCCTGACAGGGTCTGCTCCTCATCCTGGAGTTGGCCCACTCCTCCAGGCTTGCCTGCCACCCAGGCTCCCAGCGGACCCTGGCCTTTGTGCGACAAAGCATTTGGTGGTTCCTGACGTCTCCTCGTTCGTCGCCGCATTTACAATCTGTGCACAGAACAAGACTCCTCGGCAAGCTCCGGCTGGTCTCCTTCAACCTCTGCCTGTCCCTTACCATCCCTGGTCTCATATATCCCTGGACTTTGTCACGTGTCTCTCCCCCGTCTGATGACAACATCCTGACCTTAGTGGGTCGGTTTTCCAAAGCTGCCCACTTCATTCCTCTCCCCAAGCTTCACTCTGCCAAAGAGGTGGCCCAGCTCATGGTGCAGCTTGTCTTCCGGATACATGGACTGCCTGTGGGCATGGTCTCCAACCGGGGTCCTCAGTTCTGGTTCTGGTTCTGGAAGGCGTTCTTGCCACTCATTGGGTCGTCAGCCAGCCTATCCTCTGGGTTCCACCCCCATTTCAACTGCTAGTCGGAGCGAGCCAACCAAGACCTGGAGACAACTCTGCACTGCCTGCGCCCACAACACCCTTCCTTGCTCTGCTCTTCTGTTGCCATGTACCTTCCGTATACATCCCACTTTTCATGTTTCCAGAATTAAACCAATGTCTCACAGTCTCACAGCCCTTTGTCTCTTGTACTTCCGGCGCCGACAGAGATGGCCGCCTCGCTTCGCGTTCCTAGGAAACTATGCAGTTTTTTGTTTTTTTACGTGTTATTTCTTACATTAGTACCCCAGGTCATCTTAGGTTTCATTACATACAGTCGAGAAGAACTACTGAATATAAGATCAGCATCAACTCACCATCAGTACGACCAAGAATATGTTTTTCGCGACGCGGATCCTGTGTTCTGCCTTACAAACAGGACAACGGAGTGGATCCTATGCAGCGACCCAAAAAAACGACTCCGAAAGAGAGGGAAACGAGGCGGTCTTCTGGTCAGACTCCGGAGACGGGCACAGCGCGCACCACTCCCTAGCATTCTTCTTGCCAATGTCCAGTCTCTTGACAACAAGGTTGATGAAATCCGAGCAAGGGTAGCATTCCAGAGGGACATCAGAGACTGTAACGTCCTTTGCTTCACTGAAACATGGCTCACTGGAGAGACGCTATCCGAAGCGGTGCAGCCAACGGGTTTCTCCACACATCGCGCAGACAGAAACAAACATCTTTCTGGTAAGAAGAGGGGCGGGGGCGTATGCCTCATGGCCAACGTGACATGGTGTGATGAAAGAAACATACAGGAACTCAAATCATTCTGTTCACCTGATTTAGAATTCCTCACAATCAAATGTAGACTGCATTATCTACCAAGAGAATTATCTTCGATTATAATCACAGCCGTATATATCCCCCCCCAAGCAGACACATCGATGGCTCTGAACGAACTTCATTTAACTCTCTGCAAACTGGAAACAATTTATCCGGAGGCTGCATTCATTGTAGCTGGGGATTTTAACAAGGCTAATCTGAAAACAAGACTCCCCAAATTTTATCAGCATATCGATTGCGCAACCAGGGGAGGAAAGACCTTGGACCATTGTTACTCTAACTTCCGCGACGCATATAAGGCCCTGCCCCGCCCCCCTTTTGGAAAAGCTGACCACGACTCCATTTTGTTGATCCCTGCCTACAGACAGAAACTAAAACAAGAGGCTCCCACGCTGAGGTCTGTCCAACGCTGGTCCGACCAAGCTGACTCCACACTCCAAGACTGCTTCCATCACGTGGACTGGGAGATGTTTCGTATTGCGTCAGATAACAACATTGACGAATACGCTGATTCGGTGTGCGAGTTCATTAGAACGTGCGTTGAAGATGTCGTTCCCATAGCAACGATTAAAACATTCCCTAACCAGAAACCGTGGATTGATGGCAGCATTCGTGTGAAACTGAAAGCGCGAACCACTGCTTTTAATCAGGGCAAGGTGTCTGGTAACATGACCGAATACAAACAGTGCAGCTATTCCCTCCGCAAGGCTATCAAACAAGCTAAGCGCCAGTACAGAGACAAAGTAGAATCTCAATTCAACGGCTCAGACACAAGAGGCATGTGGCAGGGTCTACAGTCAATCACGGACTACAGGAAGAAATCCAGCCCAGTCACGGACCAGGATGTCTTGCTCCCAGGCAGACTAAATAACTTTTTTGCCCGCTTTGAGGACAATACAGTGCCACTGACACGGCCTGCAACGAAAACATGCGGTCTCTCCTTCACTGCAGCCGAGGTGAGTAACACATTTAAACGTGTTAACCCTCGCAAGGCTGCAGGCCCAGACGGCATCCCCAGCCGCGCCCTCAGAGCATGCGCAGACCAGCTGGCCGGTGTGTTTACGGACATATTCAATCAATCCCTATACCAGTCTGCTGTTCCCACATGCTTCAAGAGGGCCACCATTGTTCCTGTTTCCAAGAAAGCTAAGGTAACTGAGCTAAATGACTACCGCCCCGTAGCACTCACATCCGTCATCATGAAGTGCTTTGAGAGACTAGTCAAGGACCATATCACCTCCACCCTACCTGACACCCTAGACCCACTCCAATTTGCTTACCGCCCAAATAGGTCCACAGACGATGCAATCTCAACCACACTGCACACTGCCCTAACCCATCTGGACAAGAGGAATACCTATGTGAGAATGCTGTTCATCGACTACAGCTCGGCATTCAACACCATAGTACCCTCCAAGCTCGTCATCAAGCTCGAGACCCTGGGTCTCGACCCCGCCCTGTGCAACTGGGTACTGGACTTCCTGACGGGCCGCCCCCAGGTGGTGAGGGTAGGCAACAACATCTCCTCCCCGCTGATCCTCAACACTGGGGCCCCACAAGGGTGCGTTCTGAGCCCTCTCCTGTACTCCCTGTTCACCCACGACTGCGTGGCCACGCACGCCTCCAACTCAATCATCAAGTTTGCGGACGACACAACAGTGGTAGGCTTGATTACCAACAACGATGAGACGGCCTACAGGGAGGAGGTGAGGGCCCTCGGAGTGTGGTGTCAGGAAAATAACCTCACACTCAACGTCAACAAAACTAAGGAGATGATTGTGGACTTCAGGAAACAGCAGAGGGAACACCCCCCTATCCACATCGATGGAACAGTAGTGGAGAGGGTAGCAAGTTTTAAGTTCCTCGGCATACACATCACAGACAAACTGAATTGGTCCACTCACACAGACAGCATCGTGAAGAAGGCGCAGCAGCGCCTCTTCAACCTCAGGAGGCTGAAGAAATTCGGCTTGTCACCAAAAGCACTCACAAACTTCTACAGATGCACAATCGAGAGCATCCTGGCGGGCTGTATCACCGCCTGGTATGGCAACTGCACCGCCCTCAACCGTAAGGCTCTCCAGAGGGTAGTGAGGTCTGCACAACGCATCACCGGGGGCAAACTACCTGCCCTCCAGGACACCTACACCACCCGATGTCACAGGAAGGCCATAAAGATCATCAAGGACATCAACCACCCGTGCCACTGCCTGTTCACCCCGCTATCATCCAGAAGGCGAGGTCAGTACAGGTGCATCAAAGCTGGGACCGAGAGACTGAAAAACAGTTTCTATCTCAAGGCCATCAGACTGTTAAACAGCCACCACTAACACTGAGTGGCTGCTGCCAACACACTGACACTGACTCAACTCCAGCCACTTTAATAATGGGAATTGATGGGAAATGATGTAAATATATCACTAGCCACTTTAAACAATGCTACCTTATATAAATGTTACTTACCCTACATTATTCATCTCATATGCATACGTATATACTGTACTCTATATCATCGACGGTATCCTTATGTAATACATGTATCACTAGCCACTTTATACTATACTATGCCACTTTGTTTACATACTCATCTCATTTGTACATACTGTACCCGATACCATCTACTGTATCTTGCCTATGCTGCTCTGTACCATCACTCATTCATATATCCTTATGTACATATTCTTTATCCCCTTACACTGTGTACAAGACAGTAGTTTTGGAATTGTTAGTTAGATTACTTGTTATTACTGCATTGTCGGAACTAGAAGCACAAGCATTTCGCTACACTCGCATTAACATCTGCTAACCATGTGTATGTGACAAATAAAATTTGATTTGATTTGATTTGATTTGTTTCCAAACCCACCCCTCTGCCCCGTCTCATCGACGGCCAACCGGCGTACACGGTGAGCCGTCTAATGAAAGTTCAACCTTGGGGCAGGGGGTTCCAGTACCTGGTTGACTGGGAGGGTAATGTTCTGGAGGAGAGGTGCTGGGTCCCCGCTAGGGACATCCTGGACCCAGGCCTCATCGCGGATTTCCAAAGCCGGCACCTTGGTCAGCCAGGTATGCACCCAGGTTGGACACCAGGTGACACCCCTAGAGAGGTGCAGGGGTATTGTCACTCCCTGATCTGTTTCACCTGTGTTTGTGCTTGTCTCCACCCCCATCCAGGTGTCGCCAATCTTCCCCTCAGTGTATTTATACCTGTGTTGTCTGTTTGTCTGTTGCCAGTTAATTTTGTTTCGTGAAACCTACCAGAGATTTTCCCCTTGTCTGTTCAAGTTCCTGTTTTCTAGTTTTTCCCACTTTTGACCATTCTGCCTACCCTGACCCTGAGCCTGCCAGCCGTTCTGTACCTTGCCACACGACACAGGATTATTGACCCCTGCCTACACTGACCCTGAGACTGCCTGCTGTTCTGGACCTTTTGTACCCTATCTGGATTACTGACCTCTGCCTGCCCTTGACCTGTCGTTTTGCCTGCCCTTGTAATAAACTTTTGTTACTTCGACACTGACTGCATTTGGGTCTTACCTGAAACGCGATACACTTGAAGTCAATATTACATGAATCACTCTTTATTTTCAGCAAGCTGGAGAGGTCAGTCAGTTGGATGCAGAAATTACCAGTCTGAAGTGAGCTCTATACATAGTGACTTATATGCGGCCACATAAAAACCAACATAAACATGATTCATCGGATTGATTCCAGCATATGACTGGCGCCATCTCCTATCTTAATTCATAGAACATATTCTGGGCGTTCTGCCAGATGGTCCTAAGGAAAGGGTCATGACTCCCTCATATCTTTACCCAGCACTGGCAGGAACCATGGATTGCTTATGACACAAAGACAAAATTAACATTTTCAATGCTATCTCATCACTACATATAATGATCCTGGTTTACTGTCCCTCCTATTAGAATCATGGTTTTACACACTGCACAACTATACAAATGGAATAGTCTTCTTCCTTCACAAGTGACAGTACAGACACAGTATCATAATATTTCTGAGAAAAAAATCTGAACACAAAGCATGCATGATATTAAAAAAGCTATGTAATATATGATTGTTTGTACAAAAAAAAAATCTTATTACACCAAACATATACACACATTGACCTAAATACAGTGAAACTGTGAAGAGGAAGACATCTATGATAATGTGACCTGAGGCTGTATCATGAACCTAGCACAATCTCTCATAGTCAAATACATTCAAAAGACACGCGCACGCACACACGCACGCATGCGCACACACACACACACACACACACACACACACACACACACACACACACACACACACACACACACACACACACAAACTGAATCTCTTGATCAAATCCATGTCAAATCCATGTAAAAACAGTTCCTAGTTCCTCCTCTGTGTCAGTGATACACAGTGCAACATTTTAGCTAAAAGTTTCAGTGTAACAAAATCCTACCTTGCCAATAGCATACTACGGATACAATAAGGCCCTCAGTACTGCACTACAAATATGAGCCCACATACTGTGCAAAACTATAGATTTTTTTCTCAAGTACTTGAAAACCAAGACCCTTCAAGTTTAAATTTACAGTACGGTGCTGGAGTCTTTCTAGGAGATTCCTCTCCTAGTTTTTGTGTCAGACAGCAAACAAACACGCTAATGTTCAGGATAGCGATACCTCTCCTCTTCTTTTCCTTCATTTTTTCTGCCCTCCATTCAATCAGGCAGGTGAAGAAATCTCTCTCAGACGTAGTCCTTCCTGACGTATCCCGCTGCGCCCCCGCTGTGAGGGGCGGAGTAGCCGGGGGGCTTGTACCTCTTCTCCTCCCTGGGGGAGCAGGAGCTGCACAGCATAGCCCCTCCGATCAGTAGCAGGGCTGCAGCCCCCCAGCCAATGTAGAGAGAGGCCCCCAGCTCCCTCTTCTGTGCGTTGATCAGCAGGGGGTTGTAGAAGTCTTGGATGATGGTGCTGGCCGACCAGGAGACAGGGATGAGAACTAGGATCCCGGCCAGGATGAAGAAAATTCCGGAGATGATCATGACTTTAGCTTTGGAGGGTTCATCATCGATGCAGTTGGTGCACTTGGCTCCGACGATGGAGACCATCACCCCTAGAATCCCCAGGGTGATTGCGATGATTGTCATGGCTCTGGCGGCTTGTAGGTCCTGGGGCAAGGCCAGGAGGGAGTCGTAGACCTTACACTGCATCTGGCCCGTACTCTGGGTCACACAGTTCATCCACAGGCCCTCCCATATGGTCTGGGATGTGATAATGTTGGCTCCGATATAGGCCGTCACCTTCCACAAGGGCAAAGCACAGACCACGATGCCCAGGATGAATCCTATGACGCCCAGGGCAATCCCCACAATCTCCATGCCCATCGACATGCTGGCTCCCTGGACTGGCTCTCTCCAACACCTGCCCTTCCTGGAGGAACGAGGAAGTGACTTAACTAAGAAGTTCTTCGAACCTGCTGAGATTCTCAACTTCCAGAATCCAGCACACAAATTCTAGAACTAACAGAGGATTCAGTCAAGCTGAGATTCTAATCAAAGACAGAAGATTCTGTTCCAAATCTGGAACTTCTTAGTGGTTCTTTGTGTTCAGTGTTCTTCCTTGTACTCCTCTCTCGCTCTCTCGCTCTCTCGCTCTCTCTTTCTCGCTCTGTGTGTGGGGGTGTGATGTAGCTAAGTGATGCTGCCACATAATCAGAGATCCTTTATACCCCAGGGTAGGCAGGAGAGAAGGAAGGGAGCAGTCACCTGGTGATGATGTCTCCGTATGGTAGAACAGGTGTCTTCAAGCTCTTCACAAAAACAATGACCTGCCCATAGATGCTACTGAGAGAAGTGGATGGATGGGGGAGGTGGAGGAGGGAGGAGAAGCATGAGAGATGAGAGAAGAGAAGTGAGGGAGGGAGGGAGGGAGGAGGCAGCCAGAGGGGAGGGTTTCACCTGTAATTTGACTGTTCCTTACAGGAACATAAGGACAATGACAATTACCCTGGCTTTGCCTGCTCTCTTTTTTCATGCCTTTCAGAAGAAATAATGCCCTCTAAATGTTGGGGAAAAGTATGCTAAATCATGTCTTCTGACTGGATTTACACTGTATATTTGAGGTACAGGCTGGTATAGGTGGGTCGTTCCACGAAATGAGTTCCTTTTGCGTAATGAGTGCCTTTTTAACATGAATAAAGACTTGCTAAAGTGCCAAACTTCTGCATTTGACATGTCCCTCCTTGCACCCTCTGTGACTTCTAGGAATATTTTAACGCACTTAACCGCACACTTTATCCAAGTTTTTACCATCATTGTAAAGCACTAGTTATTTTGTGGCTTTGACATAGTCATTTCTGAAGATTATAATTTATTTCATGTGATTAGCGATTCATTTAAGTCTGTCCCTCGTTTTAAGATCAACCCTTTTATGTGAACTGAACTCTCACCATTTTAATATGGTGAAACTCTTCATTTAAATAAATACAAATTCAAAAGAAACATTCAACATCTGAAAGTAAAATCATAGTGTGGATAAAAACTGAGTGGGTCATGCATACAGTAACACGTCAACCCTGTTACCCTGTTACTCAGAGATATACAGGCTTGAAATGTTTGAACAAATTACATTTTGTTTGTGAAGCTTGCATTAAATTGCCACTTCCTGGTGCACAGAACAAGCTTCCATTCTCCCTGTCACAGGGGGATTCATTGCTGATTTAGAATGAAATCATCAACCTTGGCACGGTCAATCATGTTACTTTATTTGGCTTTTAATATAGTAAAGTAATTTAAACATTTTTGAGATGAGAAAACATATTTTTACGAAGTGAAACATGTTCAAATTAAGTAAAATGATTTCTTATTATAACTTGTTTGTCTCAAAGGCACCAAATTGGTGGAACAAGTCAGGAAGTGTCATATAATGGTTTGAATACAGGTGTATTTCACACAAAAAAAGCATGTAGGAGGGGAAACCAGTTGTTGGTTTGGGCCTGTGGCTACTTATTTGCATGGATAAAACACACACACACACACACACACACACACACACACACACACACACACACACACACACACACACACACACACACACACACACACACACACACACACACACACACACACACACACACACACACAGACACAGACACAGACACAGAGTAATACGCCTTACACTGTGATCCCCCTAGACCTATAGCAAAGTACACAATTACATTTTATGATAGTGATTTCTGACAGCGGTCTCTTGGTCCCTTGACTCTAATGGTAATTATTCCATAGTTTGTATACTTCTTCCTTAGTTTGTATTCCAATTGGAATGTATTAATAAAAGACAATAAGGAAAAGGTTAACGTTCCTGTCAGAATTGGTGTCGCTTTATTATGTTAGCCTACTTCCACAGAAACCTGCTGGCTTTCCACAGCCAGCAGGTTTCTGTGTCTGTTCCTGTAACAGAGCAATTGTGTGTGCAAATATTCCCAGATCCCTGAAAACCTGCACAACTGTTTTCTGAGTAAACAGAGAGAGAAAGTGAGAGACAAAGAGCATAGACACCCTTAGCATACTAACTCCCCCACCTCTATGATTCAGAGGGGTTGGGTTAAATGCGGAAGACACATTTCAGTGGAATGCATTTAGTTGTACAACTGACTAGGTATCCCCTTCCTTTCCCTCATCTCTGTATCGGTTAGATACACACTCACATTACACGGCCAGGGATCATCCATGTATACCCAATGCCAGGTTAGAAATACCATAAAAAATGTCACCCACACTTTCAATTGTTGTCCGTCATAAGTATAACTAATATTGAGTCACTTTTAAATCCTTAAGAGTCTATTGATGCACCCGCGCATCATCATCATTCCCGCGCATCATTCTTCTAAAGTAACATAATGAAAGAAATCCCCATCAAAATCTGTCATTTTAAGCTAGAGATATGGGGTTAAAAAAAAAAAAATTAAACGTTAACATTTCCTGAGTGTTTATATGGACTATCGTAGTAAAGGCCAAATTCAATATTTTATCAACCCTTTTTTTCAAAATCAAATAGTTTTTTTTACCCTTTATTTAACTAGGCAAGTCAGTTAAGAACAAATTCTTATTTTCAATGACGGCCTAGGAACAGTGGGTTAACTGCCTGTTCAGGGGCAGAACTACAGATTTGTACCTTGTCAGCTCGGGGATTTGAACTTGCAACCTTCCATCACTAGTCCAACACGCTAACCACTAGGCTACCCTGCCTGGATATGGACATCTTAAAAAAATGACATATGTTAGCTTAGTCTGCTGCTTTGGCCTTAGTTGTCCGTGAAGCACTGTTCAGCTGACAAAAGCAGTTGTACAGACAAACTTGGGGACACACAACAGTTATGCTGTTTGTGGTCCAGCAACCCAAGATTTGATGAGATAATGCAGCATTGCAAATACATCACAAAGGATATAGTGTAAAGAGTCATTTTGGGGGCTGGGCCACACTACACTATTGTTTATAAACATTTGTCTTTCTAGAACACCATATCACACACTCACAAACTGAAAACATAACCTGTGTACAATTAATTGGTTAGAGAGAGGTCTCAAATATCACTTTAATTTGTATCAAATGTAGCTTTACAATCGCCGCAAAGTTGGTTCATGTTTCAGTTACGTGTTTGGCAACGTTGGCGTGGGTCAAACAAAAACACCCTAATGATTGACTGACACATTGTGATGACGGCATGGTGCAGTTGGTGGGAAGGAACTGCAGCGACTTGAAGGCGACTTCATAAAAAAACTCCATGATTTAAAAAAAAGTTCATGTAGTCGATATAGTCAATCGCAAGTCAATTTTTATCCCCATAATGCAAGACACTTTGAAAGGCGGTGACGTCTTGACAAAAGTGATCCGCTCAAACACACCCACTCAGTCAGGTTGAGGTCACTCATGAGTTGAAATTAAATTGGCTACACCCCACATGATGTAGAATTTGAATATGAGTGACAGGAAGTAGAATTGAACTTCGTCATAGAACATGAGAGTTTCATTGAATCTGACAAGTCACACTTCCAGATACCAAGAATACAGAATACCACTTTTCTCTGGAAACAATGTTCCTATACTCTTTTAACCTTAGCGCTTAGAATACCCAATTATATTTTTTTCTGCAAACAATGTAGTTAAATTGGACCCTACCTTTGATATTGTGTTTTGTATTCTAAAGCTACAATCTGTGATTGGTGCAAAGACTTTGTGTACCTTTTGGATATAATGTAAACCCATTGATTCTTGGAGAATATCATACTAGATGCCTCATGAGCATAGAACTGCTGATCATCCCCATTATAACCCAAAAAACAAAACAGTATGGTTTAATGTCAATGTTTACAAACAATACAAATGTAAACAACCCATGTATCTACAGTATGAGCATATATTGCCATCCACAAGGATACACTGTGTAGTAGTGAATGTTTTAAGCCAAAAAATGGAAGCGCCAGAGTCAATCCAGGAACTAGAAAGCTTTAAAGACCACCTGTCGGATATGAAACATGTCGAAGGCAGCATCCGCACTAACTCCGTCATACGCCCGCTGGCAATGAAGTCACGGGCCCGGCCTTCTTCACACCACGTCACCAGCGAAGGAGAGTCTTTCACCTTGGAGGCAGTGGACTGTGCCAGGGACGTACTGAAGTCTATCCACAAAAACCTGGAGAGACTGGAGATGCTCCAGACAATCCAGCAGAGCATCGCAGAACTGACAGCCAGCTTAGAGTTCAGCCAAAAGGAAATAGACAAACTGAAGAAGGAGAATACATCTTTGAAAGGTACTGTACATACAGTGCGGAATGCTGTTGAGACAATTCATCTGGAGAACAGAATGCTGAAGGAGTTCACTGCTTGATATACAATCTCGGGGAATGAGAGACATTCTAATTTGTGGGGGGGGGGGGGGGGGGGGTTGAGACAGACAATATCAAACCAGAGAATAGTGGGAAAGAACTTCAGATCCTTCAGGTTTTGGTGGTTGTTGCTGGGTAATACGGACTTTCAGCTCCCTCCAAAGATTTTCTATTTAGTTCAGGTCTGGAGACTGGCTAGGCCACTCCAGGACCTTGAGATGCTTCTTACGGAGCCACTCCTTAGTTGCCCTGGCTGTGTGTTTCGGATCGTTGTCATGCTGGAAGACCCAGCCACGACCCATCTTCAATGCTCTTACTGAGGGAAGGAGGTTGTTGGCCAAGATCTCGCGAATCATGGTCCCATCCATCTTCCCCTCAATACGGTGCAGTCGTTCTGTCCCCTTTACAGAAAGGCATCCCCAAAAAATTATGTTTCCACCTCCATGCTTCACGGTTGGGATGGTGTTCTTGGGGTTGTACTCATCCTTCTTCTTCCTCCAAACACGGTGAGTGGAGTTTAGACCAAAAAGCTCTATTTTTGTCTCATCAGACCACATGACCTTCTCCATTCCTCCTCTGGATCATCCAGATGGCCATTGGCAAACTTCAGACGGACCTGGACATGCGCTGGCTTGAGCAGGGGGACCTTGCGTGCGCTGCAAGATTTTAATCCATGACTTTGTAGTGTGTTACTAATGTTTTTTTTTTAGACTGTGGTCACATCTCTCTTCGGGTCATTGACCAGGTCCTGCCGTGTAGTTCTGGGCTGATCCCTCACCTTCCTCATGATCATTGATGCCCCACGAGGTGAGATCTTGCATGGAGCCCCAGACCGAGGTTGATTGACCGTCATCTTGAACTTCTTCCATTTTCTAATAATTGCACCAACAGTTGTTGCCGTCTCACCAAGCTGCTTGCCTATTGTCCTGTAGCCCATCCCAGCCTTGTGCAGGTCTACAATTCTATCCCTGATGTCCTTACACAGCTGTCTAGTCTTGGCCATTGTGGAGAGGTTGGAGACTGTTTGATTGAGTGTGTGGACAGGTGTCTTTTATACAGGTAACGAGTTCAAACAGGTGCAGTTAATACAGGAACTGAGTGGAGAACAGGAGGGCTTCTTAAAGAAAAACTAACAGGTCTGTGAGAGCCAGAATTCTTACTGGTTGGTAGGTGATCAAATACTTATGTCATGAAATAAAATGCAAATGAATTACTTACAAATCATACAATGTGATTTTCTGGATTTTTGTTTTAGATTCCATCTCTCACAGTTGAAGTGTACCTATGATAAAAATTACAGACCTCTACATGCTATGTAAGTAGGAAAACCTGCAATATTGTCAGTGTATCAAATACTTGTTCTCCCCACTGTACCTCCCTCTCCAATTCTACAGAAACCATGCTTGCTGACAAAACCACTTTCTAGTAAAAGGCAATTCTGTAGGTTAGCTTCAAAAGTATCTTGAAGCTGACAGGATAATTATTTCAAATTGTATAACCCCAAACAAATTAGTGCTAAATACAAAGAAAACCAAGGCAATATGTGCGAAGAGCAGAATGAATAAACCACCCTCCTTACAGCTGACATTTGGCAGGACTCCCATAGAAGATGTTTCAGTGACTAGGCTGTTTGGTGTGCTGCTGGACAACTGTGTATCTTGGTCATCACACATTTCACAACTCTGCAACAAAATGATCAGCACCTCCTGTATGTTAAGAAGGATTGCCAGAGCAAATTCTGGAACAAATCTCACAAGCTCTCCATAGTCAAATTACCTCGTCTGGAGCAATGCAAGTGTTGGTGACCTGAAGAGACTGCAGATAGCACAAAATAAGGCAGCCAGAATGGTTATTCAATGTGGTTATGATTGGTCCTCCATAGAATTACATAATGCACTCAAATGGCCTGACTGATGTAACATGCGCAGAGAGATAGCGGTTGCTAAGTGCGTCGTTGGAGCATGTGTCGATACTGATAGGATCGAAAGAAAGGGGATGTTGCTCTCGGATCAGCATTCTCAATTCAAATCTTACATTAACATTGCAATTATTTCACAATGCTAACGACAGATCAGCTCCTAGAGAGAAATATTACCACCTATGGCTGCAAATATTGCGGTGGTTTATTCTAATGCTTATCCCTCCCAAAATCTCTACAAAATTACAGATCTTGCACATCACTGCACAGGTTAGGCTGCACATCATTAAATATATTGAGACAAATTACAGACAGTAGCCTACTAGTAGCAAAATATAACTACATTTATTGAACATTAAATATATTCCAATATGATTGAAATACTATATTTACATTTCAATGCAGCCATCTGTTTTTCTTTTAAGCTTCTTTTTATGTCGCTTGTTTGTAACCATTGCAAAGACATTGGAAACTTTATACTGAAGTTATAGGCTGTCATAAAGAGATGGATAAACCATGTGATCCTATGTTTAACTGATATATTCTGTGTATAAAGGGATGCAGGAGGGCAAAAAATCATCTAACAACACACTTAGCTGTTCTACGAGTGGTCTGAGGCAGGCGTTAGATTACTAGCGTTTTCAAGTGCAACGTTAATTCACGTGTTTTTGGGAAACAGCTTTAACGGTGCTCCTACGAACGTTGTAACGATGAATTTTGACTTAAGACGCTATTGGGAATCTGGGCCCAGTCCAGCATCTCTTAAAGTTGCAATATGTAACTTTTTGGGGTAACCCAACCAAATCCACATAAAAATGTGAGTTGTAGACCTGTCATTCTCATTGTAAATCTAACAAGAGGAGTATCTGTTCTATGTGTGCTATTTCTATGCTTTAAGTTAGTTTTTTGCGTCTTTCACTTTCAGTTTTGTACACCAGCTTCAAACTGCAGAAAATGCAACCTTTTTGGTTTTGGAAATTATATTTTACAGCGGTTAAATACTTGCTTGTTTTGTCACATAAACTGAAATTAGGCAAACTATTAGAATTTTAGCAACCAGGAAATGGCAGAGCGATTTTTGCATACTGCATCTTTAAACATTCCTGGATTGTTAGGGTTTTCTTCCGATGAAGGAGAGGTGGACCAGCGTGGTAATTTTTATACATCTTTAATAAAGATGAAAAACGAACAATACAAAAATAAGAAACGTAACACGAAACCCTAACAGCCTATACTGGTGCAAACCAAACACAGAGACAGGAACAATCACCCACAAAACACTCAAAGAATATGGCTGCCTAAATATGGTTCCCAATCAGAGACAACGATAAACACCTGCCTCTGATTGAGAACCACTTCAGGCAACCATAGACTTTTCTAAACAACCCCACTATACCACAATCCCAATACCTACCAAAACCCCAAGACAAAACACACCACATAATAAACCCATGTCACACCCTGGCCTGACCAAAATAATAAAGAAAACACAAAATACTAAGACCAGGGCGTGACATGGATGCTTTTTCATGTGTGTTTGAGGTCATTGTCCTGCTGGAAGACCCACAACCTTCAATGGAGACCCAGTTTGTCGACACTGGGTTGAGCATTTGACTACAAAACACATGATAATCTGTTGATTTCATGATGCCTTGCGCACATTCAAGGCCCCCAGTACCAGAGGCAGAAAAGCAACCCCACAGCACTATCAAACCTCTACCATCTTTGACTACAGGGAGGGTGTTCTTTTCTTTGAATGCTTCATTTGGTCATCAGTAAACACAGTGTTGATCTGTATTGCCAAAGAGCTCTAATTTTGTTTCATTGGTCCACATAACATTTACCCAAGTATTTAACTTGTTTAGGTGGATTTTTGAGTTCAATCAGGCTTTCTTGTGTCTCCTTCAGCGGTGGGGTGTTCCTATTTTTACCAACGACCAAAAGAAGTGTTCAAAGAAATGATCACCCTCTACACAATAACGTATGTGGGGAGGTTCAATAATGCTGTGAGGTTGCTTTGCTGCCTCTGGTAATTGGGGCTTGGGGCCTTGAATGTGCGCAAGACGTCGGGGCCTTGAATGTGCGCAAGACGTCATGAAATTAGCAAATTATCAAGGTGTTTTGGAGTGCAATGTTCGACCCAGTGTCCAAAAACTGTCTCTTTTGAAGGTTGTGAGTCTTCGAGTAGGACAACAATCCCAAACTCACATAAAAAGCACCCTGAAATGGATGAAGAAGAAACGCTGGACTGTTTTGGAATGGCCAGTGAAGAGTCCAGATCTGAATCACATCGTTACCTATGGTGAGAGCGCAAAACAGCATTTGGTGGAGGGCACCCCTCAAACAATGAAGAATTAGAGCAGTTTACTGCTACAGTTTGCTGAAGAGTGGGACAAATTGCCAGTAGAAAGGTGCAGCAAGCGTATTTGTCACGCCCTGACCTTAGAGAGCTTTTTATGTCTCTATTTTGGTTTGGTCAGGGTGTGATTTGGGGTGGGCATTCAATTTTCCTTTTTCTATTTTTAGTATTTCTTTGTTTTGGCCAGGTATGGTTCTCAATCAGGGACAGCTGACTATCGTTGTCTCTGATTGGGAACCATACTTAGGTAGCTTTTTCCCACCTATGTTTGTGGGTAGTTATTTTCTGTTTGGTGTTTTCTGCACCTGACAGGACTGTTTCGGTTTGCACTTTGTTTTAGTGTTCAGTTTAAATAAAAGTCAAAAAAAAAAGTCTGATTCTTCCTCATCAGACGACGACACCCATTACAGTATTGATGGTTAAAAGAAAGCATTTGTTGGCAGTTATCTTCGCCAAAGGATTTGCAAACCAAGTAATAGTTCCGGGGTGACAATTTTATCAATGCCATTTGTCTTTATTTTCTACTTCAAAATTGTAACCTTAAGTTTACCAAAATACAATTAGTTCTGCAATGTTGAAAATCCAGTAAGGTGTGGAGACCAAAAGTTTGTAGGTAATTTTTTAAGAAACATGCAAGGGTGCCAATATATTTGGCTGTAACTGTACACTGATATTTATTAATCAAACTGAAAACACAATATTGTCAGGCAGAGGTCGACCATTTACACTACAGTAGTAACACTTACACGTACCATCGAAAGGTTATCTATTTCAAAATAATTTACAATATAAAACAGAGCCCAGATTGGCTGTGCATTTTTATAAGAATGATGAAAAGATAACATATCGCAACAACAAAAACAGATTCATATTCCAAACTTCTTTATGAGCCGTTTTTTAAAAACAGGGTTACTCTATGGGGAGAAGATTTGCTTCCATCCCAACAATGTCTCTACTGTCAATGCTCGTTGTTCTTCATAGTTTATGGCTGTTGACCAGACTGTTTGGTTGAGCCCCAGTAACCCTGCACAGTATATTTTGGTATTTATGTATCATAAAATATATTTATCTATTTTCCTAGTCCTACTGCAAGTATCTTGCTTTGTTGGAACGTCTGTTGGATTGATTGGACACATAACCTATTTATCCACTGAAGGAAATAGTTTTCTGCAAACTGTATACACAACAGTTATTTACAATACAATACAAGCTTTGCAATGTCCTACCTCTTCTTCTCACAACAGTACAAAACCCAAAGGTTTCACATATTCCATGTAACATTTGGAAATGAGTGATTCAAACCACTACAACGAAGAATAGCAAACAAAAACAAAAAAGTTCAGATAAATATGATATAAACATTAAGTTCAGCTGTAGGTCAACTTGCCATGACGTTTTTTTTATCAGAATATCTATTATATAATGACATGCGTAGTCAAGATGCAGTATAATATACTGTATCTTGTAATAATTGTTGTCATAACAAACTGTATAAGAAATTATTAACTGGAGTTATTGTAGTTACTTCCTCTGGGAATGTGACTCATTGCCAATAAAAAGCACTCAGTTATGTTGAGTGCCTGACAACTGATAGTAAACCAGACAGAAGTATAAAACAACATACATCTTGTTTTGGTGGACTTTTTTTCAGTCTCAGAGGAAAAAGAGTCAACTTGATTAATGAGCTCTTGTCACCTTAAGCCGCCCTGTGGTCGATACATCCCCCTTTCCATGAAGGCAAGGATGAGTAAAATAATTTGCCCATGGTCCTGGTATATTTAAACAAACTGTTGAAACACTCCGTTATATTCTCAAGAAACCCACAAATAAACCGACATGTTGAACACCCCCCCCCCCTCCCCTCCTTTTCTCACACATAGTCTTTCCTGTTGTAGGAGCTGGGGGCCATGGACCTTGGAGCAGCGGAATACGCCATCCGGCTTTGGGGAGGGATTGAGTACCTTGTCATTGGTTTGTCTTCCTGAGGAGGGCAGCTGCAGCAGAGGATAGCCCCCCCCAGCAGCAGCAATGCGGCCGCGGCCCAGCCCAGGTACAGCGCTGCCCCGATCTCCATCTTCTGTGCCGATGGGATGATAGGGTTGTAGAACTCCAGGATGATGATGTGGGCTGACCAGGACACAGGCACCAGCTGGACCAGCGAAGCTAGGATAAAGGCAGCTCCGGCGGACAACACCACCTTGGCCTTCACTCCCTCCTCCTCGATGCAGTTGGTACACTTGGCTCCGATGGTCGCCACGAGGAGAGCTAAGACCCCCAGGATGATGGTGGCCATAGACAGAGCTCTGGCAGCCTGCAGGTCCTGGGGCAAGGCCAGCATGGAGTCGTAAACCTTACACTGCATCTGGCCTGTGCTCTGAACCACACAGCTCATCCATAAACCTTCCCAGTAGACCTGGGCTGTGACGATGTTGGCTCCGATGAAGGCTGAGACCCTCCACATGGGCAGAGCACAGCTCACTACGCTCAGTATCCAGCCCAGCACGGACAGGCTCACACCCACTAGCTCCAGAGCGAACGACGCCATCGCACCGCACTACAATTAAGTCTCACTTAGGATTAAGATGGCACTCCTCTTTCTCTCACGCTCCTTTCTCAGTCTCTTTATTTATTTTCTTCTCTTTCCCTTTCTCAGACTCTCACTTTGGCCTTATTTCCTTCTTCTTTCTCTCTCACTCTTCTTGGTTGTTACTATTTCTCACCTTTTAACCCCTCACACTGTCTTTCTCCCCTGTATGCAGTCCTTTTTTCCTTCTTGTCTCCTTCTGTCTTTAGCAGCTCACCTCTCCCTTGTCTTAGTATCCAGAAAGGAAAGCTTCTCAAAGTGTGTTCTCTGTGTGTGTGTGTGTATCTCTGTCTCTTTGCTTTCGGGTGAGGAGTTGTCCACTCTTATCTTGATATATTTTATTGCAGCTTGGTCAGACCCACCTAAGCCATGACATCACACATCAGGGCCAAACGATTAGGTGTTGCCTGGACATCGGCCATGTTTACTGCGAGGGTGTGTGTGTGTGTGTGTGTGTGTGTGTGTGTGTGTGTGTGTGTGTGTGTGTTTCTCCTCATAAAAGGGAGTAGTATTTATGGGTTAGCCATTAGCCTGCAGTAGCACTGTGTTCTGTGGTGTGTATTGGTGTTAATGGGTAAGAGCTTGCTATGTGGTTGATGGGTAACCAGATGATAAGGAGGCAGGGACACTGAAACAAAGCTGGTTAGGGTGTGTGTGTGTGTTTGTGTATGTGTATGTGTATGTGTATGTGCATGTGCGCATGCATGTATATGTGCGCGTGTTTGTGCATGTGTGTGTGTTTACTGTGGCCTACGTGTGTAAAAATGGGCTGCATGCTGACAATTCATTCTTAGGGACCTTTGAGGGTGTGCACACCTTCGTTCCAGCCCTAGACTAACATACACACCTGTTTCAACTAATTAACAAACCATGCCCTGAATACTTGAAACAGGTGTTAGGGAAGGGTTGGAGCAAAAATTGTGCTCATCAAGTGGTTCCCACACAGGAAAGGATGAGAAAGACTGATGTACATTAAAGGAGTCACACCAACACTGTACAGTCTGCAGCGATTGCCATTTTTACTGTCTTAGATTGGCAGATTGGTTGGCAGTAGTGTTGGCACCATACCTTTACACTTGTGGAGCAACCAAAGTCCACTGCGGCAGATTTAACCTAATAATTGAATAGCACAAATGGTTAAAACAGGGCATATAACAATTCCATTAGCACATAGCGTCTTGTTTGCTCTCCTTGAGCTCTATCTCTCGCTCTCTCTCTGTAAGCCTGCATGGGGGATAGGTTACAACATGCAATATAATATATCTCACATGCTTTGGGCCACAATACTCATAGAATTCTACAGGACAATGTCAGGACATCCGTCTTCGAGCTGAAACTGAAGAGCATGCAGCAAGACAATGATCCAAAACTCACAATCAAGTCTACATGAAAATTGCTAAAAAGCAACACATTTGAACTTATACTGTATCTAAGTAACATAATAATTTAAAAAATCCCATCAAAACCTTCAGTCTAATCCATCAGTTTAAGCATCTATGGTGGAAGGTGGCCGAGCTACAGCGAAAATCGCTCTTCTCACGAAAATGTCTGAAGTTGGTAGCGCTGATGTGCCACCTTCTGTCTGTAGCGTCCTGACCATTTGAGAGACAAACTAATATGACCCCATGGAAAAGTGAGACTCTCACGAACACTATGGTGTTCTCCATTTTGCTCTACGACCCCCACAAGTGTTACAGGTCTGAAGGTAATTCATACCAATGAATGGAAGTATGGAGATAGTTTTGTGCCAACAAAAATAAGGGGTTAAAAATGTGTCCAAAGAAACGTATCTCCTAGATATATTGTATGACATGCTATATATAATTTGACCACATTAGTGCATTTGTATTGCGACAATAATCCATATAAAGTACAGTCATTTGTTAAATTAGAGGGACATGTGAATGTGAAACCATTGTTGCAATACTATGAAAGACTGAAGTAATGGGAAATCGAATGAGAGATGGCTGATCTTCTTCTGTTGGAAGATTTGACACTGCATTTCGACAGAGATCATGTTTTTAGAGATAAGTGAGACTTTTTTGAGAACATAGAGATTGGCAAATCAGATATCATTTCCCAAACCCAATATTATAGGATATTTGTGAAGATTTAAGACCTAGTTTAGAAAGGCAAACACATTCCTTTTCAGTGCTATCCACCCTCAAGTGCTATCCACCCTCAGGTTTCTGTCAATGGGCACTTTTCAGCGGGAGCTTGCCCGATCGGCATATCACATCCCTCGATGAGCCAATGTTTTGGATGAAATCATTGGCAAAATGAACTGTAATATACAATTTCCATACACCATCACACAACAGGTTGAAGTCAAGAGGGATTTCTTTGCCATCAATGGGATTCCCAAACACAAACAGAGAAATAGACAGCACCCACTTCACCATTAAAGCTCCATCCCAAAACGAGTTAAACTACATCCTCAGAAAAGGCTTCCACTCTTATGTGCAGGTAATAGGTTATGTGATCTACAGAAATGCTGCTGAATCTGGTGGCCGTGTGGAGCGCACAACTTGTTCATTCTGCAGATCAGCAATGTAGGCTTATAAGCCTACAGGAGGGAGCTGTTGACGATGGATGGCTTATTGGTGAGTGTTGCCTACTCATTTGAAGTATATTTGCCATTGCTAAAGCAACTTGAACTGTACTGTTGGTCCTCTCTTTGTTGCTATGTTTAATTTTTACTTGTCAAATCACAACTGAGCAAGCCAAATTAAAACTTTGAGAATTTGTGATTTAAAAAAAAAAATTGAGGGGTTGGGCCGTTGTAGACTATTTCATAATACAGTGATGTATTTTCCCCACAGGCTTTAAAGGGATGACCATATGTTGTTAACCTTTAAAAGTCTATGCCATTGGGGGGATTATACGAAGGTATAAAGCAAAGCAGTTCGACACATACAACAACAGTGACACATGGAGTAAAACAAACATACAGTCAATAATACAGTATAAATATAAGGCTATATACAATGTGAGCAAGTGAGGTGAAATAAGGGAGGTAAAGGCAAAAAAAAGGCCATGGTGGCGAAGTAAATACAATATAGCAAGTAAAACGCTGGAATGGTTGATTTGCAGTGGAAGAATGAGCAAAGTAGAGATAGAAATAATGGGGTGCAAAGGAGCAAAATAAATAAATTAAATACAGTAGGGAAAGAGGTAGTTGTTTGGGCTAAATTATAGGTGGGCCATGTACAGGTGCAGTAATCTGTGAGCTGTTCTGACAGCTGGTGCCTAAAGCTAGTGAGGGAGATAAGTGTTTCCAGTTTCAGAGATTTTTGTAGTTCGTTCCAGTCATTGGCAGCAGAGAACTGGAAGGAGAGGCGACCAAAGGAAGAATTGGTTTTGGTGGTGACCAGAGAGATATACCTGCTGGAGCGAGTGCTACAGGTGGGTGCTGCTATGGTGACCAGCGAGCTGAGATAAGGGGGGACTTTACTTAGCAGGGTCTTGTAGATGACCTGGAGCCAGTGAGTTTGGCGACGAGTATGAAGCGAGGGCCAGCCAACGAGAGCGTACAGGTCGCAGTGGTGGGTAGTATATGGGGCTTTGGTGACAAAACAGATGGCACTGTGATAGACTGCATCCAATTTATTGAGTGGGGTGTTGGAGGTTATTTTGTAAATGACATCGCCTAAGTCGAGGATTGGTAGGATGGTCAGTTTTACAAGGGTATGTTTGGCAGCATGAGTGAAGGATGCTTTGTTGCGAAATAGGAAGCCAATTCTAGATTTAACTTTGGATTGGAGATATTTGATATGAGTCTGGAAGGAGAGTTTACAGTCTAACCAGACACCTAGGTATTTGTAGTTGTCCACATATTCAGAGTATGAGTAGAGTAGTGATGTTGGACATGCGGGCAGGTGCAGGCAGCGATCGGTTGAAGAGCATGCATTTAGTTTTACTTGTATTTAAGAGCAATTGGAGGCCACGGAAGGAGAGTTGTATGGCATTGAAGCTCGCCTGGAGGGTTGTTAACACAGTGTCCAAAGAAGGGACAGAAGTATACAGAATGGTGTCATCTGCGTAGAGGTGGATCAGAGACTCACCAGCAGCAAGAGCGACCTCATTGATGTATACAGAGAAGAGAGTCGGTCCAAGAATTGAACCCTGTGGCACCCCCATAGAGAGGCCCGGACAGCTGACCCTCCGATTTGACACACTGAACTCTATCAGAGAAGTAGTTGGTGAACCAGGCGAGGCAATCATTTGAGAAACCAAGGCTGTCGAGTCTGCCGATGAGGATGTGGTGATTGACAGAGTCAAAAGCCTTGGCCAGGTCAATGAATACGGCTGCGCAGTATTGTTTCCTATCGATGGCGGTTAAGATATCGTTTAGGACCTTGAGCGTGGCTGAGGTGCACCCATGACCAGCTCTGAAACCAGATTGCATAGCGGAGAAGGTATGGTGGGATTCGAAATGGTCGGTAATCTGTTTGTTGACTTGACTTTTGAAGACCTTAGAAAGGCATGGTGGGATAGATATAGGTCTGTAGCAGTTTGGATCAAGAGTGCCCCCCCCTTTGAAGAGGGGGATGACCGCAGCTGCTTTCCAATCTTTGGGAATCTCAGACGGCACAAAAGAGAATTGAACAGGGTAGTAATAGGGGTGGCAACAATTTCGGGCAGATAATTTTAGAAAGAAAGGGTCCAGATTGTCTAGCCCGGCTGATTTGTAGGGGTCCAGATTTTGCAGCTCTTTCAGAACATCAGCTGACTGGATTTGGGAGAAGGAGAAAAATGGGGAAGGCTTGGGCAAGTTGCTGTGGGGGGTGCAGTGCTGTTGACCGGGGTAGGGGTAGCCAGGTGGAAAGCACGGCCAGCCATAGAAAAATACTTATTGAAATTATCAATTATAGTCGATTTATCGGTGTTGACAGTGTTCCCTATCTTCAGTGCAGTGGGCAGCTGGGAGGAGGTGTTCTTATTCTCCATGGACTTTACAGTGTCCCAGAACTTTTGTGAGTTTGTGTTGCAGGAAGCAAATTTCTGCTTGAAAAAGCAAGCCTTGGCTTTTCTAACTGCCGGTGTATATTGGTTTCTAGCTTCCCTGAAAAGTTGCATATCAAGGGGGCTGTTAGATGCTAATGCAGAACGCCATAGGATATTTTTGTGCTGGTTAATGGCAGTCAGGTCTGGAGAGAACCAAGGGCTATATCTGTTCCTGGTTCTAAATTTCTTGAATGGGGCATGCTTATTTAAGATGGTGAGGAAGGCATTTTTTTAAATAACCAGGCATCCTCTACTGACGGGATGAGATCAATATCCTTCCAGTATACTCCGGCCAGGTCGATTAGAATGGCCTGCTCGCTGAAGTGTTTCAGGGAGCGTTTGACAGTGATGAGTGGAGGTCGTTTGACCGCTGACCCATTACGGATGCAGGCAATGAGGCAGTGATCGCTGAGATCTTGGCTGAAAACAGCAGAGGTGTATTTAGAGGGCAAGTTGGTTAGGATGATATCTTTGAGGGTGCGGCTTTGGGGTGGTACCTGGTAGGTTCATTGATAATTTGTGTGAGATTGATGGCATCAAGCTTAGATTGTAGGGTGGCTGTGGTGTTAAGCATGTACCAGTTTAGGTCGCCTAGCAGCACGAGATCTGAAGATAGATGGGGGGCAATCAGTTCACATATGGTGTCCAGAGCACAGCTGGGGGCAGAAGTGGTCTATAGCAGGCGGCAACGGTGAGAGAGGTTAGAGAGGTGGATTTTTACAAGTAGAAGTTCAAATTGTTTGGGTACAGACCTAGATAGTTGGACAGAACTTGGCAGGCTATCTTTGCAGTAGATTGCAACACCGCCCCCTTTGGCCGTTCTATCTTGTATGAACATGTTGTAGTTAGAGATGGAGATTTCAGAGTTTTTGGTGGTCTTCATAAGCCAGGATTCAGACATGGCTAGAACATCCGGGTTGGCAGAGTGTGCTAAAGCAGTGAATAAAAGGCTTCTAATGTTAACATGCATGAAACCAAGGCTATTACGGTTACAGAAGTCATCAAAAGAGAGCGCCTGGGGAATAGGAGTGGAGCTAGGCACTGCAGGGCCTGGATTCACCTCTACATCACCAGAGGAACAGATGAGGAGTAGGATAAGGGTACGGTTAAAAGCTATGAGAATTGGTCATCTAGAACGTCTGGAACAGAGAGTAAAAGGAGGTTTCTGGGGGCGATAAAATAGCTTCAAGGTATAATGTACAGACAAAGGTATGGTAGGATGTGAATACAGTGGAGGTAAACCAAGGCATTGAGTGATGATGAGAAAGATATTGTCTCTAGAAACAAAATTGAAACCAGGTGATGTCATTGCATGTGTGTGTGGTGGAACTGAAAGCTTGGATAAGGTATAATGAGCAGGGCTAGAGGCTCTACAGTGAAATAAGCCAATAAACACTAACCAGAACAGCAATGGACAAGGCATATTGACACTAAGGAGAGGCATACTTAGCTGAGTGATCATAAGGGTCCAGTGAGTAGTGAGGTTGTTTGGGGTCACGGCGATTCAGACAGCTAGCCGGGCCATCGGTAGCAAGCTAGCATAGGATGGAGGTCTGTTTTTAGCCACCTCGTGCATTTCAGTCGGAAGATTAGTGGGGTACCGTGTGGTAGAGGGGATGAATCCAATTGGCAAAATAGATATAGTTATAGTGACCCAAGAAAAATTGTCAGATTGAAAAATTGGCCGATCGTCCTATTCAGATAGCAGCTGATAAGACAGCTAACGATTAGCGGGCCGCAGATGGGCGTTCAGGTAACGTCGCGATGGAGGGGCAAGTTGGATAACTTCCTCGGGCAGATAAAGTCGGTAGTCCAGTCGTGAAGGCCCGGTGGGGTTCCGCATTGGCAGTAAACGGGTCCGGATAGGTGATTAAGTCTTTGTTCAGTCAAATAGAAAAAGATTTTAGATGAATGCTGATCAATACTTCTGAAGAGCAGAAGACTTGAATTACAGGCTGTCATTGTGTATGGCTGGTTTCCCAGCCACAGAAGCGCAGCAAGTGTTGAAACCGGTTCAGGGAACAGAACCGAAACAGAAAAATAACAAAACATTTCTAGGAACAGAAATGAAACCAGGAACCAAAGAGATCCATACTGTTCCAAAACAGAAACTTTATTTTAAAAGCATTGGAACCGGTTTAAAACATAATTTTACGTTGCAGGCATGTTTTTCTAGTCCCACAACAAAATGCAACAAAACGCCTCTGAAAAGCCCTCACTCTGACACTCAGAAACGTATTCCATTGTCTACCAGGAAGCTGAAAATCTTTGCCTGTGAGTATTTAGACCTCCCGCCCCTCCCCCACCCAAGAGTAATCTACTCTTCTGATTCAGAAGATAGGGAGAGAGATTATTTTATTAGCTTGAGAAGAATGGATAAACTTTTTCAATGTTAGTTAAGGATACTATAGGCCTAGTTATCACGTTCCATGTTGGATTTAACAACTACAAAAAGTTAAGACAAGTTTTTAATTATTTTGCCGCTCTGCACACATAAGCTTGTTAGCTAGCTAGC
The DNA here is from genome assembly GCF_057628025.1 of Oncorhynchus mykiss. Lineage (NCBI taxonomy): Eukaryota > Metazoa > Chordata > Actinopteri > Salmoniformes > Salmonidae > Oncorhynchus > Oncorhynchus mykiss. Next base: position 50,374,017 of record NC_143031.1, read on the forward strand.
TCAAAGGGACGTTCAAAGTTCCTCCATAGAAGCCACTCTTCCTAGGTATAATTCTGCGGATCTAATTCATATAACGCATGTCATAACAAGACGTACAGTGCTTCAAGCCACCTCCTCTACAATCTTGCTCCCCACCTGCAAATTTCAACCGCATCTTGCGCCATAGGCTACACTTGTCATTCCATCACACATGTAAACAACTTGATTTCCTGCTCTTTCCGCACTGATTGGTGTACTAATTTAATAAGCTAAATTGTGTCATCTCATGTATTTTTTTTTACATAAGCTCATACATGATCTACAGTCGCTTTAGCCTGAGTGCCAGTCTGTTTCATTTAATTAAATAACTCCTTGTCACTTATTGTTATGCCAAATGTTTGGCTTGACAGCAATGAAGTTGACAACAGCAAAAACAGATTTGGGACTAGACTATATCTGTCTGCCTGTCCTACAGGACTATGAGGCAGAATGATTTAAAATAGGTAAAATACCCCAAAATATATATTTTTTGTAGAGATTGACGAGGACATCTTGGTGTTCATCCCAAATGGCACCCTATTCACTAGTATAGTGCAGTACTGGTCAGAAGTAGTGCACTATATAGGGAATAGGGTGTAATTTGGGACTTATCCTATGATTTCACCATAGAACTTTCAGTGAACGGAAAGTCGGCCAATGAGAGAATGTAAACTAATGACCTAACTGAAACTGCATGGGGCAGATGAATACACATCAGTGGAAAACCAGGAACAGGGCAAAACCACAGGACAACCAAAACCAACAGCGAACTGATATTTTGCATCCCAAATGGCACACTATTCCTTATGTTGTACACTACTTTTGGCCAGGGCCCATGGGGAAAAGGGTACAATTTGGGACACAGTAACAAACTGGCTGGCTGACCATGATTATCTGTGTGATCTGGTGACACTAGTTATTTGTTTAGTTTCATATGAACTCAGACAAGGAAGAGATTAGGAACGAGGCACTGGCATTACCCAGAAAATGACACTACATGAAACTACACCTTACGAGCTGATGTCCCTATCAAACACTTGCAACAGTATGATAGAACATTTCTGAAAACATAAAAGGAGAATTAAGTATTTATTTTATTAAAAAGAGTACTGGCAGAAAAGTTTGCAAAATTAATGGTAATTTTTTGTTGTTGTATCAAAACATAACATTTTTGTACATCCTTTAATATCTCTTAACACCTTTTTCTGCTGTTTATAAGTTATTTATAATGTTTATAAGTTATTTAAAACTGAGTGATCGAGGCCTGTAAGGTGTTTGCTCATAGTTAAAATAGTATCTATTTGGAGACATCACCACAGACATATCTAGTACTATTCCATCAACACACTTGGTGTTGTCCATACGGTAAGTGTGTGCATGCGTGTGTGTTGTCCATATTGGAAGTTCAGTCTCAAGCACTTCCTAACTGTTCCCATAGCAACAGCATGCTCGTGACCTTTTGATTTATGTTCTATCCAGGGGTAGGATAAAGGTGCACTCAACACTGATCTGGTGAGTTTTATCTGTACCTCCACTAATGGTTTATATTTGAGTTTGGCCAAGGTAAGCTGATCCTAGATCAGTGCCTTGGGGAAAGTGCTAAGGACAAGAGTGGAGACGTGTGTATATAAGAGTTTCTGTCAGGGTCGAGGCGTGTGTGTTTAGAGTAACCCTTAGGTCCAGGCAGTTCTCAAGAGAGGGTTTGCTCAGCCTACTGAATAATCTCTGTTACACACACCAGCAGTTAATAACCAGAGCATCATGTTTTACCCTAGAACAGACACACAGAGACCTGGGGCCTCATTTGTCAATAATGCGTAGAAACTATGCAAAAGTACTACTTATGAACGGAATGTTCATTAGCATAGAGAAAGTGTGATTTGCCAAACAACCAATACGAGCATCATATGCGCAGTGGTAGGAGATAACCGTTGATAAATACCAATTGTTCCCAGCCTCAGTGCTCGTGCACGACCTTGGCTATTTGTACTTCAAAACGTCCCCGATGAATCCTTAAGAGTCTACAGTGCTGTGGAAAGTATTTGGCCCCTTTATGATTTTTTCTGTATTTGCATATTTTTTATACTCTGTTATTAGATCTTCAACCAAAATCTCATATTAGATGAAGGGAACCTGAGATTACAAATAACAAGCAAAATATTTTACTTATTTCATTTATTTCATTAACAAAGTTATGCAACACCCAAATCCGACATGGGTCCCATTATGCCTAGCGAAATCCGAACACTGCATTCCACAGTCAGAACCTTACACCAGTGGTTAAGCATGGTGGTGGTAGTGTGATGGCTTGGGGATGATTTGCTGCCTCAGGACCTGGACGACTTGCCTTAATAGAAATAACCATGAATTCTGCTCTGTATCAGAGCATTCAACAGGAGCATTCAACAGGAGCATTCAACGGTCAGGCTGTCCGTCTTCAAGCTGATGCTGAAGTGCATGCAGCAAGACAATGATCCAAAACTCACAATCAAGTCTACATGAAAATGGCTAAAAAGCAACACATTTGAAGTTTTGGAATGGCCTACTCAAAGACCAAACATAATCCCAATTGAGATGTTGTGGCAGGACTTGAAATGAGCAGTTCATGCTTGAAAACCCACAAATTTGGCTGAGGGAAAGCAGTTCATGGAAGAGTGGGCCAAATGACGTGAGAGACCGATCAACAACTACAGGAAGCGTTTGGTTGGAGTCATTCCAGCAAAAGGTAGCACAACCAGTTAGTGAGTAAGGAGGCAATTACTTTTTCACACAGGGGCATTGGGTGTTGCATAAAATTGTTTATGAAATAAATAAAATAAGTATGAAATTGTTGTGTTATTTGTTCACTCGGGTTTGTTTTATCTAATATTATATTTTAGTTGAAGATCTGATAATATTCCGCATCAAAGATATGCAAGGGTAGAGAAAATGCTAAAGGAGGCAAATACTTTTTCACAGTACTGTATCTAAGTAACATAATTTAAATTAAAAAAAACATCAGTTTAAGCGTCTGCGGTGGAAGGTGGCCGAGCTACAGCGATGTGTGTCAGACCGTGAGACATCCCGAAAATCGGTCTACCCAAGAAGATGTCGGTAACTTCCAAACGGTTTTTGACCCCATGGAGAAGTGAGACTCTCACAAACACTATGGTGTTCTCCATTTTGCTCTACAACCCCCACAAGTGTCACAGGTCTGAAGGTAATTCATACCAATGAATGGAAGTATGGAGGTAGTTTTGTGCCAACAAAAATAAGGGGTTAAATATGTGTCCAAAGAAACATATCTCCTAGATATATTGTATCTTGACATGCTATATATAATTTGACCACATCAGTGCATTTGATTCGCGATAATAATCCATATAAAGTACAGTAAATTTGATAAATTAGAGGGACTTGAATGTGAAACCATTGTTGCAATACTACGAATGAGAGATGGCTGATCTTCTTCTGTTGGAAGATTTGACACACTGCATTTCGCAGAGATCAAGTTTTTAGAGATAAGTGGGACTTTTTTGCAGAACGTAGAGATTGGCCAATCAGATATCATTTCTCGAAACCAATATTATAACATATTTGTGAGGATTTAAGACCTAGTTTAGAAAGGCAAACACATATATTTCCAGTTCAAGTCAATGTGCTGTCCACCCTCAAGTTTTTGTCAATGGGCACTTTTTAGCGGGAGCTTGCCCGTTTGGCATATCACACCTCTCGATGAGCCAATGTTTTAGATGCAATCAACAGTAAAATTAAATGCAATATACAATTTCCATACACCATCACACAACAGGTTGAAGTCAAGAGGGATTTCTTTGCCATCAATTGATTCCCAAACACAAACAGAGAAATAGACAGTACTGACTTCGCCATTGAAGCTCCATCCCAAAACGAGTTAAACTATGTCATCAGAAAAGGCTTCCACACTTATGTGCAGGTAATAGGTTATGTGATCTCCAAACAACGTTGCTGAATCTGGTGGCCGTGTGGAGCGCACGACTTGTTCATTCTGCAGATCAGCAATGTAGGCCTATAAGGAGGGAGCTGTTGACGATGGATGGTTTATTGGTGAGTGTTACTCATTTGAAGTATATTTGCCATTGCTAAAGCAACTTGAACTGTACTGTTGGTCCTCTATTTGTAGTTATGTCTTCATTTTTACTTGTCATACCACAACTATCAACACATCTATCCTACCATGCCTTTCTAAGGTCTTCGAAAGCCAAGTCAACAATTACCGACCATTTCGAATCTCACCATACCTTCTCTGCTATGCAATCTGGTTTCAGAGCTGGTCATATGGGTGCACCTCAGCCACGCTCAAGGTCCTAAATGATATCTTAACCGCCATCGATAAGAAACATTACTGTGCAGCCGTATTCATTGATCTGGCCAAGGCTTTCGACTCTGTCAATCACCACATCCTCATCGGCAGACTCGACAGCCTTGGTTTCTCAAATGATTGCCTCGCCTGGTTCACCAACTACTTCTCTGATAGAGTTCAGTGTGTCAAATCGGAGGGTCTGCTGTCCGGACCTCTGGCAGTCTCTATGGGGGTGCCACAGGGTTCAATTCTCGGACCGACTCTCTTCTCTGTATACATCAATGAGGTCGCTCTTGCTGCTGGTGAGTCTCTGATCCACCTCTACGCAGACGACACCATTCTGTATACTTCTGGCCCTTCTTTGGACACTGTGTTAACAACCCTCCAGGCAAGCTTCAATGCCATACAACTCTCCTTCCGTGGCCTCCAATTGCTCTTAAATACAAGTAAAACTAAATGCATGCTCTTCAACCGATCGCTACCTGTACCTACCCGCCTGTCCAACATTACTACTCTGGACGGCTCCAACTTAGAATACGTGGACAACTACAAATACTTAGGTGTCTGGTTAGACTGTAAACTCTCCTTCCAGACCCATATCAAACATCTCCAATCCAAAGTTAAATCTAGAATTGGCTTCCTATTTCGCAACAAAGCATCCTTCACTCATGCTGCCAAACATACCCTTGTAAAACTGACCATCCTACCAATCCTCGACTTTGGCGATGTCATTTACAGAATAGCCTCCAATACCCTACTCAACAAATTGGATGCAGTCTATCACAGTGCAATCCGTTTTGTCACCAAAGCCCCATATACTACCCACCATTGCGACCTGTACGCTCTCGTTGGCTGGCCCTCGCTTCATACTCGTCGCCAAACCCACTGGCTCCATGTCATCTACAAGACCCTGCTAGGTAAAGTCCCCCCTTATCTCAGCTCGCTGGTCACCATTGCATCTCCCACCTGTAGCACACGCTCCAGCAGGTATATCTCTCTAGTCACCCCCAAAACCAATTCTTTCTTTGACCGCCTCTCCTTCCAGTTCTCTGCTGCCAATGACTGGAACGAACTACAAAAATCTCTGAAACTGGAAACACTTATCTCCCTCACTAGCTTTAAGCACCAACTGTCAGAGCAGCTCACAGATTACTGCACCTGTACATAGCCCACCTATAATTTAGCCCAAACAACTACCTCTTTCCCTACTGTATTTAATTAATTAATTAATTAATTTTGCTCCTTTGCACCCCCATTATTTTATTTTTTTTTCTACTTTGCACATTCTCCCATTGCAAATCTACCATTCCAGTGTTTTACTTGCTATATTGTATCTACTTTGCCACCATGGCCTTTTTGCCTTTACCTCCCTTATCTCACCTCATTTGCTCACATCGTATATAGACTTGTTTATACTGTATTATTGACTGTATGTTTGTTTTACTCCATGTGTAACTCTGTGTCGTTGTATGTGTCGAACTGCTTTGCTTTATCTTGGCCAGGTCGCAATTGTAAATGAGAACTTGTTCTCAACTTGCCTACCTGGTTAAATAAAGGTGAAATAAAAAAACTCTAAAAAAGCTGAGCGAGCCATATTAAGACTTCCAGAATAAAAAATAAAAAAAGTGTAACTTTTTTGGGTTGTGCCGTTGTAGACTATTTCTTGGTACTGCGTTGTATGTTCCCCACAGGCTTTAAAGGGATGATTTTGACCATATGCTGTTAACCTCTAAAAGTCTATGCCATTGGGGGGGCTTTATAAAATATAGAATTTGGCCGTTACTACTATAGCCCATAGATATGCATTGAATAACACCACATTGAGAAATGGCATAAAAGAGAGACAAAAAAAGTGTCTGTCCTATACAAATGACCAAAAGTATGTGGACACCTGCTCGCCGAACATCTAATTTCAAATTCATTGGCATCATTAATATGGAGTTGGTCCCACCTTTGCTCATATAACATTGCTGCTTGGACTTGCTTCCATTCAGCCACAAGAGCATTAGTGAGGTGGGACACTGAAGTGTGGCGATTAGACCTGGTTCGCAGTCGGCGTTCCAATTCATCCCAAAGGTGTTCGATGGGGTTGAGGTCAGGGCACTGTGCAGGCCAGTCAAGTTCTTCCACACCGATATCGACAAAACATTTCTGCATGCTGAAACAGGGAACAGGCCTTCCCCAATCTGTTGCCACAAAGTTGGAAGCACAGAATCGTCTATAATGTCATTCATTATATGCTTTAGCTTTAAGATTTCCCTTCACTGGAACTTAGGGGCCTAGCCCGAACCATGAAAAATAGCCCCAGACCATTATTCCTCCTCCACCAAACTGTAGATTTGGCACTATGCATTGGGGCAGGTAGCGTTCTCCTGGCATCAAACCCAGATTCATCTGTCGGATTGACAGATGGTGAAGCGTGATTCATCACTCCAGAGAACGCACTTCCACTGCCCCAGAGTCCAATGGCAGCGAGCTTTACACCACTCCAGCCAACGCTTGGCATTGCGCATGTTGATCTTAGGCTTGTGAGGCTGCTCGGCCATGGAAACTCATACTCTTGTATATATAGTGTAGGTACTGTACGTGCATATGTACCTACTTGTGTAAGTTTCAGGGTGCATGTGTGTGTGACTGGTTATTCCAGCACTGGCACATCCACAGAAGAAATCAGGTGTAGAATATGATCTTGTTTATTTGAACACTTTATCGCTCAACACACTTTAGAATCACTCAGACAGGCCACTCAGACAAACAAATCGTATATTAGCAGTGATAAGATAACCTGGGCTGCCACCCTATTACCTAGTGCACTACTTTTGTCCAGGCCCTGGTCAAAGGTTGTGCACAATTACTGTAGGTAATAGGGTGCCATTTGGGACGTTGCCGTTAATCTGCGTCTGAGGAAGGATTCAATGGCACAAATAAAGCACACATTAAGTGTTTGTTCAGTCAAATTGGAAATGATTTTAGATGAATGCGGATCAATACTTCTGAAGAGTAGAAGACTTGTATTACTGAGTGTTATAATGTATTGCTTGTTTCCCAGCCTAGTCTTGGACTAAAAAATAATTTCCATTAAAAAACGTTTTAGTTCAGGACTAGCCTTAATCTGTGTCCAGGAAACCGACCCTCTAAATTATTGTTTGACTCTGAATCATTAGTAAAGTGAATTGCTGATGACCTGGACTGCATTCATGCATAACATAATTCGTCACACTTTATTTGGATAGTCTGGATTTTTCATCTGTCCATTTACAGATGGTCATACTATCAACAAATTATATGTTGATAATCAACTGCTTGCTAAGGTTACGGTTAGGATTAGGTTTAGAATAGGTGTAAGCGTTAAGTTTCGGGTTAAGTTAAGGGTTCAGTTCAGGGTTAGGATAACGGTTAAGGCTTGGGCTACTAGATAGTTAGTTACTAGATAGTTAGAAATGTTACTGTATATTGTCTGTAGTGCATCTACAGATCCAAATAAAGAATTACCCAGAATTGGACAACCCAGAAATGAACTAGATGTGCGGGCTTTAGTTCCAGCCCAGCACTAACACAGTTGATTTAATTAATTGATCAAAATCTATACAAAGTGTGTACCAAAAAAGGGTTTCTATGCTTCCTCCCATAAAAGGCCTGAGAGTTACATTTCGAGTGAAGATGACACTTTCCTCCTAAAATGCCTAGTGTACACAATCAACTTTAGGAGACATGGGTCCTGTCTGAAACCTAACACTATGGAAACACAGCCAACTGTACCATGTTACTACTCTAACACTCATACTCCTTACCTCCCCTTTTGTAGTTGTTACAGGGAGTTTCAGTCAGCCACAGATCTCTCTCTCGCCCCCCCCCCTCCCCTCTCTATCAATTTCTCTCTCGTTCTCTCTCTATGTCTCTCTCTTTTTCTCTCTCTCTCTCTGGAGATTGATAAACGAGTTTCAGTTGGCAGAGGGATTATCCTGACTCTCTGTCCGTGTTCCGCTTGTTTGCTTGTAAGGTTCCAGGGACCTGAGAGAGAGCAGAGGTCATTCTTTGTTCTGGTGGGAGCAGCAGGCAAATAGGAGGCTAATTACGAAACTGTGTGTGGTTGTGTGACTGAGTGCATGTGTGTGAGTGACTGAGTGACTGTGTAAGTGTGTGTGTGTGTGTGTGTGTGTGTGTGTGTGTGTGTGTGTGTGTGTGTGTGTGTGTGTGTGTGTGTGTGTGAGACAGTGCATGTGCATGCTTGTGTGTTTCTATGGGCTGTGTGTGCCTACTGGCATGCAGACTAGCAGGCCTAACTGTCCATGACAGTAGTCTAGCAGGTCACTGGTTGGCGTTGCTTGACTGTGTATAGACATGCTCAGTCAGAGACCTGCTTGGTAACCTCCAGCAGGGTGGTTCCGTCCCAAATGACACCCTACTTTCTTATATAATGCACTTCTTATGGCCAGGCCCATTGGACTCAAAAGTAGTCTACTATATAGGGACTAGGGTGCCATTCAGAACACACCCATGTTGTCTCTACTGTCCTGTTAGATACAGTGCATTCAGAAAGTATACTGACCCTTTGACTTTTTCCACATTTTGTTACGTTACAGCCTTATTCTAAAATGTTTTATATAAATAAAAATCGGCAGCAATCCACACAATACAACATAATGTTAAAGCAAAAACAGGTTTTAAGAATTTATTAAAAAATGTAAAACAGAAATACATTATTTACAGAAATATTTAGACCCTTTGCTATGAGACTCGAAATGGAGCACAGGGGCATCCTGTTTCCATTGATCATTCTTGAGATGTTTCTACAACTTCATTGGAGTCCAACTGTAGTAAATTCAATTGATTGGACATGATTTGGAATGGCACGCTCTTGCTTATATAAGGTCCCACAGTTTTTTTAATGCTTATTTTACCCTATAAGTTGACTGAGAACACATTCTCATTTACAGCAATGACCTTGGGTATAGTTACAGGGGAGAGGAGATGAATGAGGCAATTGTAAGCTGGGGATGATTAGGTGACCATGATGGAATGAGAGCCAGATTGGGAATTTGGCCAGGACACCGATGTTAACTCCAATACTCTTATGATAATTGCCATGGGATCTTTTAGTGACCACAGAGAGTCAGGGCACCCGTTTAACGTCCCATACAAAAGACTGCACTCTACACAGGCCAATGTTTCAAATCATTGCCCTGGGGGATTGGGCTATTTTTTTAGACCAGAGGAAAGGGTGCCTCCTACTGGCGCTCCAACACCACTTCCATCAGCATGTGGTCTCCCATCCAGGGACTGACCAGGACCAACCCAGTTTAGCTTCAGAAGCAAGCCAACAGTGGGATGCAGGATGGTATGCTGCTGACTATGTCAGATAGTGCATGTCACTGCAAAAACCAAGCCATGAGGTCAAAGGAATTGTTCGTAGAGCTCCGTGACAGGTTTTTGTCAAGGCACAGATCTGAGGAAGGATACCAAAAAATTTCTGCAGCAATGAAGGTCCCCAAGAACACAGTGGCCTCCATCATTCTTAAATGGAAGAAGTTTGAAACCACCAAGACTCTTCCTAGAGCTGGCCTCCCAGCAAAACTGAGCAATCAGAGGAGAAGGGCCTTGGTCAGGGAGATGACCAAGAACCCGATGGTCACTCTGATAGAGGCTCTGTGGAGATGAGAGAACCTTCCAGAAAGACAACCATCTCAGCAGCACTCCACCAATCAGGCCTTTACGGTAGAGTGGAAGCCACTAAAGCATCTAAAGACTCTTAGACTATGAGAAACAAGATTCTCTGGTCTGATGAAACCAAGATTGAACTCTTTGGCCTGAATGCCAAGCATCACATCTGGAGGAAACCTGGCACTTTCCCTACGGTGAATCATGGTGGTGGCAGCATCATACTGTGGGGATGTTTTTCAGCGGCAGGGACTGGGAGACTAGTTAGGATTGAGGGAAAGATGAGCAGAGCAAAGTATAGTTAGTCACACTGAGTGACAGAGAGATTTGTTTTCCCACGAATAATACGCTAAGGTAGCTTTGATTGGGAAAACAGGAAAATCATCCGATTTAATAGTCTATTGCAGCTTGATTCAAAATATCTAGCTGGCTAGTTTATAATTCATTCATGAATTCGGAATAGGGGAGGATTTCGATAGTCCAGATACAGTGCCTTGCGAAAGTATTCGGCCCCCTTGAACTTTGCGACCTTTTGCCACATTTCAGGCTTCAAACATAAAGATATAAAACTGTATTTTTTTGTGAAGAATCAACAACAAGTGGGACACAATCATGAAGTGGAACGACATTTATTGGATATTTCAAACTTTTTTAACAAATCAAAAACGGAAAAATTGGGCGTGCAAAATTATTCAGCCCCCTTAAGTTAATACTTTGTAGCGCCACCTTTTGCTGTGATTACAGCTGTAAGTCGCTTGGGGTATGTCTCTATCAGTTTTGCACATCGAGAGACTGAATTTTTTTCCCATTCCTCCTTGCAAAACAGCTCGAGCTCAGTGAGGTTGGATTGAGAGCATTTGTGAACAGCAGTTTTCAGTTCTTTCCACAGATTCTCGATTGGATTCAGGTCTGGACTTTGACTTGGCCATTCTAACACCTGGATGTGTTTATTTTTGAACCATTCCATTGTAGATTTTGCTTTATGTCTTGGATCATTGTCTTATTGGAAGACAAATCTCCGTCCCAGTCTCAGGTCTTTTGCAGACTCCATCAGGTTTTCTTCCAGAATGGTCCTGTATTTGGCTCCATCCATCTTCCCATCAATTTTAACCATCTTCCCTGTCCCTGCTGAAGAAAAGCAGGCCCAAACCATGATGCTGCCACCACCATGTTTGACAGTGGGGATGGTGTGTTCAGCTGTGTTGCTTTTATGCCAAACATAACGTTTTGCATTGTTGCCAAAAAATGTTGGTTTCATCTGACCAGAGCACCTTCTTCCACATGTTTGGTGTGTCTCCCAGGTGGCTTGTGGCAAACTTTAAACAACACTTTTTATGGATATCTTTAAGAAATGGCTTTCTTCTTGCCACTCTTCCATAAAGGCCAGATTTGTGCAATATACGACTGATTGTTGTCCTATGGACAGAGTCTCCCACCTCAGCTGTAGATCTCTGCAGTTCATCCAGAGTGATCATGGGCCTCTTGGCTGCATCTCTGATCAGTCTTCTCCTTGTATGAGCTGAAAGTTTAGAGGGACGGCCAGGTCTTGGTAGATTTGCAGTGGTCTGATACTCCTTCCATTTCAATATTATCGCTTGCACAGTGCTCCTTGGGATGTTTAAAGCTTGGGAAATCTTTTTGTATCCAAATCCGGCTTTAAACTTCTTCACAACAGTATCTCGGACCTGCCTGGTGTGTTCCTTGTTCTTCATGATGCTCTCTGCGCTTTTAACGGACCTCTGAGACTATCACAGTGCAGGTGCATTTATACGGAGACTTGATTACACACAGGTGGATTGTATTTATCATCATTAGACATTTAGGTCAACATTGGATCATTCAGAGATCCTCACTGAACTTCTGGAGAGAGTTTGCTGCACTGAAAGTAAAGGGGCTGAATAATTTTGCACGCCCAATTTTTCAGTTTTTGATTTGTTAAAAAAGTTTGAAATATCCAATAAATGTCGTTCCACTTCATGATTGTGTCCCACTTGTTGTTGATTCTTCACAAAAAAATAAAGTTTTATATCTTTATGTTTGAAGCCTGAAATGTGGCAAAAGGTCGCAAAGTTCAAGGGGGCCGAATACTTTCGCAAGGCACTGTATAGTGTACCTCAACTCCTCCACGAAGTTGAGCGCAGACTAGAGATTTTTAAATGAACCTCCAACTCACTAACAAATGTTAATTCTTAAATCCTTATTTTGTACCTACTGTATGTTTGTCCTCGGTTGTCACGTGCCTTTTTTGTTTGCTGAAATCAATACTTTGGAATAAACCATTTATCAAATACAACCACTGACTGTTTCCTCATTGCTGTTGGTCTAAAATGGCAACTCAGCTTGTATACGCATGTGCCAATTGAATCTCAGTAAGGAAACAGTTTGGGGCCATACATTATGCTAGTAGGTTGATGACAACAGAAATGAACTGTGAAATATTTTAGGGTATGAGAGGAAGAGACATTACAGGCTATCCAAAAGAAAACTATTCATCCACAAGGTATCAGACAAAAAGCAAAATGTACAACAAGTAAAACCTGCAAAAATAATTAATGTCTCATGGTGATCTGCTGTATTATAGCCGATATTGATGACACTAGACAAGTCAAAGACTGTCAGTATTATGGCTGCTTAGGCAAAAATATGTTTCCGTGTAGCTACAACAACATACAGTAGCCCACCCAAATACAATGTGTCATGCTCTTCGTGTTACACTTACCCAGTGGGGCAGCTTAATGTCAGGTTAATGACAGTAAGTAAACAACACTGAAATATGAGAAATGTATATATTTCATGGAGAGAGGGGGAGAGACAGAGATACATTCTCAGAAATACAATTCATGTGTTTTCATGTACAGTCATGGCCAAAAGTTTTGAGAATGACACAAATATTAATTTTCACAAAGTCTGCTGCCTCAGCGTGTATGATGGAAATTTGCATATACTCCAGAATGTTATGAAGAGTGATCAGATGAATTGCAATTAATTTGCCATGCAAATGAACTGAATGGCCAAAAAACATGTCGACTGCATTCCAGCCCTGCCACAAAAGGACCAGGTGACATCATGTCATTGATTATCTCGTTAACACAGATGTGAGTGTTGACGAGGACAAGGCTGGAGATCACTCTGTCATGCTTATTGAGTTCGAATAACAGACTGGAAGCTTCAAAAGGAGGGTGGTGCTTGGAATCATTGTTCTTCCTCTGTCAATCATGGTTACCTGCAAGGAAACACGTGCCGTAATCATTGCTTTGCACAAAAAGGGCTTCGGAGGCAAGGATATTGCTGCCAGTAAGATTGCACCTAAATCAACCATTTATCGGATCATCAAGAACTTCAAGGAGAGCGTTTCAATTGTTGGCAGCAGGCAGGTGTGAGTGCATCTGCACGCACAGTGAGGCGAAAACTTTTGGAGGATGGGCTGGTGTCAAGAAGGGCAGCAAAGAAGACACTTCTCTCCAGGAAAAACATCAGGGACAGACTGATATTCTGCCAAAGGCACAGGGATTGGACTGCTGAGGACTGGGGTAAAGTCATTTTATCTGATGAATCCCCTTTCCGATTGTTTGGGGTACCTGGATAAAAGCTTGTCCGGAGAAGACAAGCCGCCTCCAACATCGTTTTAGAGAATTTGGCAGTAAGTTCATCCGGCCTCACAACTGCAGCCCACGTGTAACCACACCAGCCAAGGACCTTCATAGCACATCCGGCTTCTTCACCTGGGGGATTGTCTGATACCAGTCACCTGGACAGCTGATGAAACCGAGGAGGATTTCTGTCAGTAATAAAGCCCTTTTGTGGGGAAAACTAATTCTGATTCGCTGGGCCTGGCACCTCAGTGGGTAGCCCTATGCCCTCTCAGGACCACCCATGGCTGTGCCCCTGTCCAGTCATGTGAAAGCCAAAGATTAGGGCCTAATGTATTCATTTAAATTGACTGATTTCCTTGAATATGAACTGTAACTCAGTAAAATCATTGAAATTGCTGCATGTTGCATTTATATTTTTGTTCGGTTATATTTTGATATGCATTTTGCATACAAGCGTTCCACACCACGGTTAATTCCATGTATGTTCTCAACACACAGTACCTTTAAAGCTAATTGTTTTGAATTGTCCTTGGGTTCCACTAAGACCCTCCATTTATGAACACACACTCTCTCGTTTTAATTTGTGAATCCACATTCCTACAGAGTTCTTGCAATACAGCATTGTGATTACAATTCTAAAGCTGTGACCTTTAAAATGACACGCACAGAAACACACACCTCTCAAAATGTCCCAGTGAGTGGATGATGACCATATTAGGTGTTTGTCAGAGGGACTAGTATTTGGAGGAGAATGACTCACTAACCGTCACTTGGTGACAACCCCTCCCCCTCCCCTCCCCTCATCCCTCCCCTCCCCTGTCACTAAACTTAAACAAGAGAGGGGGAGGGAGAGGTAGAGAGAAAATGGAAGAGGGAGTGTCGTGTTACCCATAGGTGTCATTAGACTTAGGTTTCCGGGGTTGCAGCCCTGAATGTTTTTGGTCCAGACGCAACCTTTTGATGGTCAGAGAATTTAGAAATTCCAGGCTGTATGTCTGATAGTTGTAATAGGTGCGTGTCGGTGGCAGGGAAGTCTGGCTCTATATAATACTGTACACTTTCTTGAATTTATTCTGGATTTGGAGACTGTGAAAAGACCCTGGTGGGATAAGTGTGTGTGTCAGAGCTGTGTGTAAGGTCACAATGCAAACAATTTGGGATTTTCAACACATTAATGTTTCTTATAAAAATAAGAAGTGATGCAGTCAGTCTCTCCTCAACTCTTAGCCAAGAGAGACTGGCACTCATAGTATTTATATCAACCTTCTGATTACAATTAAGAGCAAAAAATGACGCTCTTTTTCTGGGACAGCTGCAGCTTAATTAACTAGATCTTTCCTTGCCGCACTGGACCACACGACTAGACAATAATCAAGATTAGACAAAACTAGGCCCCCAAGAAAGTAGTCCTCTCTGTTTAGATCACATACACTATCAAGCATTTCACACATATTATTTAGATACTGACTGTTAGCACTTGGTGGCCTATAGCAACACCCCAAAAGAAAAGGCTTTAGATGTGCCAAGTGAACCTGCAACCACAACACTTCAATAACACTTGGCATAAGATATTCTCTAAGCATTACCGGGATATGGCTCTGAATATATACAGCAACACCTCCCCCATAAGCATTTCTGTCTCTTCTATAAATGTTATATTATTGTATTGCTATTGGTGCATCATCAAATTAATTATCTAAGTGAGTCTCAGAAATGGCTAATATATGAATGTTATCTGATGTTAGCAAGTTATTGATTCCATGAACCTTATTTATAAGGCTACATATATTAATATAGGCTATTTTCAGCCCTTTCCTGGGTAGCTATCAGAGATGGACTTACTATTGAAAAGGGCAGGGCCACAGAGGGTGGCCCCTCCCTCGGTGGCTGCTCAAGCACCCTCCTCACTGGCTCAGGCAGTGCCTCCTGGAGAGAGCGAGAGCGAGAGATTAGAGGTCTCCTCAGGTTCCAAAAGTTGGAGCCCGGAACTAAACTAAACGGACCCAAGGACATTCAGACCCAAATCCGAATGAACCCAATAATTTTGACAATTTTAAGGGGACCCAGACCCAAACGGACTCTAGAACAATAAAAACCGAACCCGAATGGACCTGAGGAGAACCCGACCTAGACCCGACAAATTATTTATATATCCGTACACTAGATGACTGATTGGGGGCTCTATGTTGAAGCCAACGTGCCTCTGTCTTGGCACTCCCTCACCATTGTACATTTTTGGGGAATCTACAAACGTTTATTTCTCATTTGTTTTGCCACATGTATTATATTACAGACACCTTAATGCAGGGGTGTCAAACTCAAATACCCAGTGGGCCAAAATGTAAAACCTAAACAAAGTCACGGGCCAACATTGAACAAATTAACATTTTAATATGGACCCAAACAAGTTTTGCTTTAACATTGAATATGGAACAAGCATCGCTTATTACCATACAATATATAATTTAATAGTGGAGACATGCAAAATCGAATTTCAAATGAAAAAACACATCAATGGCATTCATTTATTAAATAAATAAAATGTAAATAAAAATTGTATGCCTCTTTTCTATTTGCAGCCTTCTGATTTAAATACCAAAATAAACTTTTTCCACTGGCTAATAATTTTACAAATAAAATGATAATAAATCAATCAACCATTCAAGCCCATGCCTTGTAGCAAGAAAAAGTGCATAAAGAAAACGTTAATTATTGCACACTGGTCTAATCTGATGTGCCCAAGCCAGATACCTGACATCTCTTCTTGGATGCTAGTTCATCAATGTCTGGGCTCAAGCTCTGAGCTGAAGAAATCCTTAGTATCGAGCGAAGATGTTCATCAGTCAGACGTCTCCTGTGAGTTGTTTTGGTCATCTTCATCGAGGAGAAAAGTTGCTCGCATAGATAAGTGCTGCCGAACATGGAGAGCATCTGAGCAGCTTGGGTGCGGAGCTGAGGCATTGTGTCAGGGATGAACCGTGGAAACTGTGCGGCGCCCACAGCATCATACTTTGACTTCAGCGTGTCGTTGGAGTTCAATCAGCTCCATTTGGATGTTGGTTGGTGCATTTTCCACATCAACTGCGAAGGGATTACTAAGCAGTTCAAACTTGCATTTCTGGGCATCGAAGTCGGCAAATCGCCGGCTAAACTCAGCGGCGAGAACACTGAGTTTTTCAGCAAACTGTGCGCATGGGAACACGGCGGTAGAGATCTGCGCTTTTATGGATTGGCAGCAGGGAAAATGGCAAGGGTTTCCTTGCAGCATCTGATTCTCCCACAGGCACAGTTTAGTTTTGAAGGCCCTCACTGCAGCGTACATGTCTGTGATGATGCGCCCCCGCCCCTGAAGCTGCAGGTTCAGCGCATCGAGATGGCTCGAGATGTCACAGAGAAAGTCCAGCTCACACAGGAACTTTTGCTCCCGGAGCTCTGCTGTATCCTTCCCTTTGGTTTCCAGGAATTGACATATTTCCTCACACAGCTCGAAACATCTGTTCAGTACTTTTCCTCTGCTTAGCCATCTCACCTCTGTGTGATACAGCACGTCTGCGTATTCCGAACCATACTCCTCCAGAAAAGATTTAAACTGGCGGTGATTTAGACCTTTGGCTCTTATAAAGTTAACTACCTGTGTTACTGTGGTCATAACATGTTCCATCTTTAGGGCTTTGGCACACAGTGCTTCCTGATGTATGATGCAGTGGGCCGGGCGGATTTTGCGATCTCTGCTGCCACTATATAACTAGCCTTTACAGCAGCCTCGCTTTGTGATGTGGCTTTTTTAAACATATTCTGTTGTGAAACCAAACTTCTTTTCATCTCCTCTACTTTCTGGCTCCTTTGAGTCATGTCCAGGTCCTTGTATTTGTCATGGTGTTTCGTTTCATAGTGTTGTCTAATGTTGTACTCCTTACTTACAGCCACGTTGACTCCACAAACAAGACAAACAGGTTTGTCTTTTACATATGTAAACAGATATTCTGCCTCCCACTTGTCCAGAAAGCTCCTGTTTTCTGCCTTTCTTTTCGCAATTTTTGGGAAGGGTTAGCTCGCTGACAGTTGTAGCGTCTATGTTGCTATGACTACTGTCACAGAGGAGAGAGCGTTTCTGGGTCCTGTCCTGATTGGCGTGCGAAAACAGCAGAGCATTATGGGATTCGTAGTATTAGTGGTGAATGCGCTGTATAATACCGGCGGGCCAGCTCTAGTAGTAATTTGGTATTGTCCAAATTTGGCCCACGGGCCAGAGTTTGACACCCATGCTAATGCATGCTTTTAAATTATATTACGTGAGCAAAACATACAAATAAAAAATGATTATGATTATTTTTCTCCCCAGTAAAACAAAATAAATACTTAAATGCATGTCATTGCAAACTTGAAACATTTAATTGAAATACTGTAGAAGTGAAGACCTTTAAGAGAGAGAGAGCGAGAGAAACCTGATTTCAAGCCCGGCCCTTCCCCTCCCTCCCTCCCGAAGGGGGAGGCCAGAAGAACCTGTTCTCCTGGTAGTCCTTCCCCACTTGGGACTCAGACCTGGAGCAGCACACACAGAAACACAACCACCCACTGTATTCAGATTAGACTGAGAGAAGACAAATAACCTCTACATCACAAAGGGCTGTCCAGTTTCACTCAGACCCACAGACAAACCAACGCCAACCGGATCTAAGATGGTGTCGGCTGGGCTACAGATGCTGGGCACTGCCCTTGGGATCATAGGCTGGATTGGGACCATCATTGTTTGTGCCATGCCCATGTGGAGGGTCACCGCCTTCATCGGCAGCAACATAGTCACCTCGCAGACCTCCTGGGAGGGTATCTGGATGAGCTGCGTGGTCCAGAGCACGGGCCAGATGCAGTGTAAGGTCTACGACTCCATGCTGGCCTTGAGCTCTGACCTACAGGCTGCCAGAGCTCTGACCATCATTGCCATCCTCGCCGGCATTTTTGCCATTCTGCTGGCCGTAGCCGGGGGCAAGTGCACTAACTGTGTGGATAACGAGGCGTCCAAGGCTAAAGTGGGTGTGGCATCCGGGGTGGTGTTCATCATTGCCGGAGTTCTGTGCCTGATCCCTGTCTGCTGGACGGCCCACAGCATCATCCAGGACTTCTACAACCCGCTCCTGGTAAGCGCTCAGAAGAGGGAGCTGGGGGGGGCGCTCTACGTGGGCTGGGGGGCCGCTGCCCTGCTGCTGATTGGAGGGGGTTTGCTCTGCTGCAACTGCCCCAAGAAGGATGAGGATTCCTACACCGCCAAGTACAACAAGGCTCCTCGCTCCGAGACCTCAGCAACGTCCACTGGAAAGAACTTTGTCTGAGTGAGGAAGAGAGAGAAGAGAGGGAGGGAGTGAAGAAAGGAATATATGTCTGTTTGCCATGAGAGACTGTCTGATCCAGCTGTATATATGTGTATTCTGAGTCACTATGGTGCTTCTGTATTACGAAGGTTTGAGGACGATATTTATTGGTGATGAGCGAAGAAAAGAACCACAGTGACTAAAGATTCCATGTAACTTAACATTGAAAGAGAATCACACCCAAAGAGGAACTGAATTCCTTTAAACCAACCCCATGTAGTCTGCAGTTTTGTGTGTTTTGTATGTATTTTTGTGGAAATATGTGTGTGTGTGCCTTTACACCTTTTGGCAGTGTGTTTTGTTAATTGTTTTATCCCAGCAATGTTTGTTACAATTGTACATTATTATTTATACATGTTATTGTTAAAGGGATACTTTGGGATTTTGGCAATGAGGCCCTTTATCTACCTCCCCAAATTCATATGAACTTGTCTCTGCGTGTGATTTGAAGGAAGTTGCTAACTAGTGCTAGTGCAATTGCTAACTAGCTTTAGCGCAATGACTGAAAGAATGTGAGTATCTGATAGCATGCGAGCAGATACCCACAGACTTCCATTAATTGTGCTAACACTAGTTGTTATTGGCTGTGGAAGCCTCTAACTTCCTTCATACTGTACACACAGAGACAGAAAATGGTATCTTTGATTTCATCTGACTCTGGATAAGTAGATTAAGGGCTAAAGATAAAGTTTCCCTTTAATATTGTAATTTGTATTCATCTTTTTTAAAACACGTATGAGTTACAGTAAATGGTTTTGAAACTAAATAAATATTTTTCAAATGAATTTGATTTTTTCATTCATCAACACCACATTCAACATGAAACTTATTTTAGCACTATTTCTATTAGATACATGTAACTGGCAAGTAAATATTCAACTATGCCCGAAAAACAACATACACCTCCTTTTGCCCTCAGAACAGCCTCAATTCGTCATGGCATGGACTCTACAAGGTGTCGAAAGCATTCCACAGGGATGCTGGCCCATGTTGACTCTAATGCTTCCCACAGTTGTGTCAAGTTGGGTGGATGTACTTTGTGTGGTGGACCATTTTTGATACACAAAGAGAAACCGTTGAGCATGAAAAACACAGCAGCGATGCAGTTCTTGACACACCCAAACCAGTGCGCCCGGCACCTACCTCATACCTCGTTCAAAGGCACTTAAATATTTTGTCTTGCCAATTCACTCTCTGAATGGCACACATACACAATCCATGTCTCAATTGCCTCAAGGCTTAAAAATCCTTATTTAACCTGTTTCCTCCCCTTCATTTATACTGATTGAAGTGGATTTAACGAGTGCCATCAATAAAGGATCATAGCGTTCACCTGGATTCACCTGGTCAGTCTACAGTATGCCATGGAAAGAGCATGTTTTGTACCCTCAGTGTATTTCTCAGGTATTCTTCTTTCGACGTACTATGTAAATGACTGGCTATAAGTCATAACCTAAGGGAAGTTGCTTTGCGTGCATCAACTAACGTACATTATTTCCCTAGTCAAATAGCAAAGCAGGATCTTTGGGAACCATTTTGTACAAAGCCTGAAGAAAATGAAACTCACTCCAATCCATTAGTATTGATCTTGAATTCAAATTGTTTGGAATATTCAAGATTACCCAACCAGTGTATTGTAGTTTTGTCTTTTTGATATATACTATTTTTCCTCCATGCACCTGGAAATACCATAGTCTGTGTGAAGTACTCTTTTTTTTAAGTGAACAAAGCCTGTTTGCAATACAATAGAACTTGAGAAGGATCCATTGTCTTGACTCACCCATCAGGTCTAGGTGTGGCACAGCAAAGGAGTATGAGATCACGTGATACTGATAGTTCCAAACTCATTCTTTGTTCCAATAGGGAGCTTTAACTGCAAACAGGACAGGGGGTTGGGGTTGTATTTGAATAAGTACAACACTGCATATAATGATCAGAGAAAAAACTGTGTCTACAGAGTCTACATTGAAATGCCAGGTGATGTTTGAGACAGAGAGAGAGAGATGGGTTGAGTGGAGTCAATTGTAATGAATATGTGACTACAACCGGTGTATTTTTAGCAGAGTAAAAGTGAGTGCGGCAGTCCTATTCTCAGACTGCAAAAGTGAATTGGCACTAAAATCCGTAAGAGTCTATTGACGCACCGGTGCATCAATCTAAGTAACATAATAAAAAAATCCCCATCAAAATCTGTCAATTTAAGCTAGAGATAATAATTATTTTTCTGTTAATTGGCTGCGTCTCAATCCACTACATTCGCCTATGTCAGCCTTCCGCATCTGCCTTGGAAGGTGGGCGAGCTACAGCTGTGTTTGTCAGACCATGAGATATCCCGAAAACGTCTGTAGTGCCCGAAAGGTTTGACCTACAAACTATTATGACCACTCTATGGAAAGGGGAGACTCTCAACCCCCACAAGTGTCAGGTAACACATACAAACAAATTAAAGTATGGAGGTAGTTTTGTGCCAAGTTAAATATGTGTCCAATATATATATACATATATGTACATTTCCTGAGCTTTCTTATATCTCCTAGATTTAGAACAGACACTTCGAAACCTTATTCCTTATGATTTATTTTTTTGACTGTCTTTTTTGCCATTTATGAATGTGTCATTCAATGCGTTTCTAAGGGCTGTAGTAGTAAAGGCCAAAATCAATATTTTATCAAATCATTGTTTTATATGTTTTTTTGATACCTAAAGGGGTCCTAAAATTCTAAATTAATTGATACATGGTATGACCATCTTTAAAACATTCCATATGTTAGCTTAGCACTTAGTATATAGTTAGTAGGTCAAAAGTTCCCAGATGTCGTTCTAAATTTGCCAAAATGCAAAGTATAAAAGCAGTGGACGCTATTTCCGTGCCTATAAAAGCCCATAATGCAATTCTTGAGAAAATGGGCGTGGCTTCACAATGTTTTCAGGTTTGATGAAAATGTCAGAAAATATGCAGCCAAAGTCCGGCGCGAGCGGATACAAATTCAATGCTTTAACTAATTATGACAAATGTTAAGGAATGTAATAAAGTAATGACTTTTCAAATAAGTTACATTGCACTTCATATTAGCTGACAATTTGTTAGCTATGCTATCCTTATGAACCGCATAGCATTACAGCAGTATGTACCAACCGGTATGTTAGCTAGTTACCTAACATTAGTTGGCTACTAATATATTAACCTTACCAGGCAGTATATTAACCATATGCCATCTAACTAACTACCCAATGTTTATTGACTTGATTATTCACGTCATTCTTAGCTAAGTGGTATAGTCCTCAATGGACATTGTTAATTCTGTCTATCTTCTCGTCTGAGTGTGCCAGAGCACAGAATATCTGACGAATTTACAAACGCTCAACACCCTGTAGAATATAGCCGGTGTCAGTAAACGTTACAGCAGCACAGTTACAGTCATCAATGCTCTGGATAACATGAAAACAGCCTAACCAGCTCTGCTAGGGTGATTAAAATTGTCAGAGTGAGATGTTCTCTCATATGTGTCTGGAAGTAGCTAGCATTGCTAGCCAACGTTAACCAGTTAGCTTGGGTGCTTGACTGCTGTTGTGAGGTCAAAACCCTCTGATCAACCCTACTCCTTGGCCAGAGCGTCCAGTGTGTGCACTCTAAATGCTCCAAGAGCGGAACACTGAATTTACTAAGGGACAATCTGAACAATGCTCTGGATTTCTCTCTTTCATCAACATAAAATATGCAACCAAGAGGAACTGAAATACTATCAGAAACATGTTGGATCATTTTGACAGCTTTTCATTTGTTTAAAACCCGTCAACAAACTGATGTCATTTGGACATTTTTCATGCCACTCTCCTCCTTTTGCCATTGGGTAGAGAGAAAGTGTACAGTTTTACAGCTAATTTCTTGCTATTCTACACATTTTGTCATGACTTATGCTACATTCAGGATATCTGAGTGAGAGTGACTAACAAAATCAAGACCCAGGGGCCCCCTGGGCATGCTCACTGTGTGCCCTGGCAGTATTCGACCATGATGACTACAAGTTTATATAATTGGCTAGACTAACAATCATTTTTTGTTGTTGTTGTTGCTGGCCCTCTAGGCAGAGTTCCTCTGTCCAGTGTCTGTGTTCTTTTGCCCATCTTAATCTTTTATTTTTATTGGCCAGTCTGAGATATGGCTTTTTCTTTGCAACTCTGCCTAGAAGGAAGCATCCTGGAGTTGCCTCTTCACTGTTGACATTGAGACTGGTGTTTTGCGGGTACTAT
The DNA here is from genome assembly GCF_057628025.1 of Oncorhynchus mykiss. NCBI lineage: Eukaryota > Metazoa > Chordata > Actinopteri > Salmoniformes > Salmonidae > Oncorhynchus > Oncorhynchus mykiss. The sequence goes on from NC_143031.1 coordinate 50,397,224, forward strand.
TTAAGGAAGCTGCCAGTTGAGGACTTGTGAGACGTCTGTTTCTCAAACTAGATACTCTGATGTACTTGTCCACTTGCTCAGTTGTGCACCGTGGCCTCCCACTCCTCAATCAATTCTGGTTAGGGCCAGTTTGCAATGTTTTGTGAAGGGAGTAGTACACAGCGTTTACGAGATCTTCAGTTTCTTTGCAATTTCTCGCATGGAATAGCCTTCATTTCTCAGAACAAGAATAGACTGACGAGTTTCAGAAGAAAGTTCTTTGTTTCTAGCCATTTTGAGCCTGTAATCGATCCCACAAATGTTGATGCTCCACATACTCAACTAGTCTAAAGAAGGACAGTTGTATTGCTTCTTTAATCAGGACAAAGGTTTTCAATTGTGCTAACATAATTGCAAAAGGGTTTTCTAATGATCAATTAGCCTTTTAAAATGATAATCTTGGAATAGCCGTCACAACGTGCCAATGCAGGTAACAAATGTTTTGTTATGCAGACACCAGTCAAAAGTTTGGACACACCTACTCATTCAAGGCTTTTTCTTTATTTCTACTATTTTCTACATTGTAGAATAATAGTGAAGACATTAAAACAATGAAATAACACATATGGAATCATTTAGTAACCACAAAAGTGTCAAACAAATCTAAATATATTTTAGATTTGAGATTCTTCAAAGTAGCCAACCTTGGCCTTGATGACAGCTTTGCACACTCTTGGCATTCTCTCAACCAGCTTCACCTGGAACGTTTTTCCAAAAAGTCTTGAAGGAGTCCCCAAATATGCTGAGCACTTGGTGGCTGCTTTTCCTTCACTCTGCAGTCCAACTCATCCCAAACCATCTCAATCGGGTTGAGGTCGGGTGATTGTGGAGGCCAGGTCATCTGCTGCAGCACTCTACTCATGTTTCTTGGCCCAAGCAAGTCTATTCTTATTATTGGTGTCCTTTAGTATTGGTTTAGTTGCAGCAATTCGATTCACACAGTCTCCTCTGAACAGTTGATGTTGAGATGTGTCTGTTACTTGAACTCTGTGTAGCACTTATTTTGGCTGCAATTTCTGAGGCAGGTAACTCTAATAAACTTATCCTCTGCGGCAGAGGTAACTGTGGGTCTTCCTTTCCTGTGGTGATCCTCATGAGGGCCAGTTTCATCGTAGCACTTGATGTTGTTTGTGACTGCAATTGAATGAACTTTCAAAGTTCTTGAAATGTTCCGGACTGACTGACCTTCATGTCTTAAAGTAATGATGGACAGTCATTTCTCTTTGTTGTTTTTTGCTGTTCTTGCCATAATACGGACTTGGTATTTTACCAAATAGGGCTATCTTCTGTATACCACCCCTACCTTGTCACAACACAACTGATTAGCTCAAACGTATTAAGAAGGAAAGAAATAACACTAACGTACTGTTGCATTCCAGGTGACTACCTCATGAAGCTGGTTGAATGCCAAGAGTGTGCAAAGCTGTCATCAAGGCAAAGGGTAGCTACTTTGAAGAATCCAAAATCTAAAATATATTTTTATTTGTTTAATACTTTTTTGGTTACTACATGACTCCTTATGTGTTATTTCATAGTTGTGATGTCTTCCCTTTTATTCTACAACGTAGAAAATAGTAAAAAATTAAAATAAAACTTGAATGAGTAGGTGTGTCCAAACTTTTGACTGGTACTATATATATATATATATATATATATATATATATATATATATATATCCATTGATTCTTGAAGAATATAACTTATAAATCCCTCATAGGTTTAGTTCAACTGTCACACTCCATGAGAACCCAAAATATAACCTTGTTTTATTCCAATGTTTGTAAACATTGTAAATGTAAACAAACACAGTGTAGCCTCATAACATGGTTAAACTAATAATGTTCTATCATTGATGGTCAGTCCTTGCATCCATAGCTCTGTCTATTAATCTGAGAGTGGTTACATTTCTCCAGGCCCATCCCTCAGCTATTTACCAAAACAGAGGCGGGGCAACCATTTCATCTGTGGCTTTGTCCTTTAAAGAGCTGCATATTGTCAAGATATCGAAGTGTCACCAACAGGCCTATAGCACATTTTTTTGATTCAACTAGTCAAGTCAGTTAAGAACATATTCTTATTTACAATGACGGCCTAAGGACAGTGCGTTAACTACCTTGTTCAGGGGTAGAACATATTTTTACCTTGCTAGCTCGGGGATTCAATCCAGCAACCTTTCGGTAACTGGCCCTACGCTCTAACCACTGGGATACCTGCCACCCCCAAAATGCCGCATATGGCATTAATTTTTTCACATGTAAATAGCACTTTTCAGTAGTGCTCAAACCATGCCATTCCATGAGCGCAGCATTTATTTTTCAACTCAAATCAATGAACCGAATCAGTCCTCCATGACAACAAAATCATAAGTAACGAGGAGGGGTGGCTAATAAGTCCTTCATTTTGGGGTCATGCTCAGGTAAAACAATTTGGCTAATCTATACTTCCATATTCCCCTTGAAGATCAATGACTGGAATTCTGATAGACTTTGGTTAATGTAAATATATAGTTTACTCGTATTATTCTATGTTGTAGAAAGCGATGGGTTAGAAGAAGCCTACATAACCAACCCATAAAGTAAAATTTAACATCCATATATGGCCAGCTATGTAAACTTTAACAATGATTTATCCTGCAACAGATGTCGTTCAAATGGTAACATATCTTCTTCTATTGCCTCTTAAATGGAAAGCAATCTAAAAGTAACGGAATGTAATCAGATTGTTACTGAGTTTGGGTAATCCAAAGGTTACGTTACGGATTACAATTTTGAACAGATAACTAGTAACTGCAACAGATTACATTTAGAAAGTAACCTACCCAGCCCTGGTGAATTGTGAGCAACACGACAGGCAGACTGGCCACGTTTATTAGTTCAGTGGGTGTGTATCCAATAAACATCCACAGGTGCTTTCAATCGGCTCAATTAGTGACCACACCCTGGCAGGTGGGTATATAGGTTGGGGTCTGTAGCCTCACCACAACCATAACACTGCTACACACAGGTCCTTCTGGGTTCACGTGAGGCTTGCATGCGTACAGAGAGCGAAAGCAATGGCCTCCGCTGGTCTCCAGATTCTGGGCATTGTCCTGGCTCTTATCGGTTGGCTAGGGGACATTGTCATCTGTGCGCTCCCCATGTGGAAGGTGACTGCTTTCATAGGCAACAACATTGTGACAGCGCAGATGTTCTGGGAAGGCCTGTGGATGAACTGCGTGACACAGAGCACGGGCCAGATGCAGTGTAAAGTCTACGATTCCATGCTAGCGCTCCCTCAGGACCTCCAGGCCGCCAGATCTCTGGTGATCATCTCCATCCTCGTGGCCCTGATCGGCATCCTGCTCTCCGTGGCAGGCGGGAAGTGCACCAACTGCATCGAGGACGAGGAGGCCAAGTCCAAGGTGGCCATTGCATCCGGCGTGTTTTTCCTGGTCTCTGGCGTCCTCTGCCTGATCCCCGTGTCCTGGTCATCCAACACCATTATCAGGGACTTCTACAACCCGCTGCTCACCGACCCGCAGAGGAAAGAGCTGGGAGCTTCACTGTTCATAGGATGGGGCTCTGCTGGCCTAATGCTCATCGGAGGTGCATTTCTCTGCTGCCAGTCTCCCCAGCGTGAGGAGAGTGTGTACTCTGCCAAATATTCTGCCCCTCGCTTCACTGCCAGTGGAAGGGCCCATGTCTGACAGATTAACACTTACATTGAACCGTGTTTTAATATGGACATTTCATGCTTGTGTAGTCTGAACGCGGGTAAATCTGTTTCTCAACACTTGACAAGGATGATTTGATATTTTAGCTTAACAGCTTCATTGCTTTAATAAATTATATTTTAATGCTTATCATTTGTTCTTGAATTGTAACATTTGAAGAATTTAGGCTAGGTCTCATGGTATAGTTAACTTGCGTGTCCCCCCCCCCCAGAACCACACCGGCGACAACTTTTCTGCATAACTTCTGGATCTTTACTCAATGAGCACAGTGCTTAAAAGTAACTGCAAGAAACTCATACAGACAAAATATACTTGTGCCCATTAGTAAAAGTGAATAAATAGTTTGCAGTCTAATGTAAAAAAGTTGTAACATTTTCTGCTTTTTTGACAATTTCTCAGATTGCACTCAATGTGGTAAGGATGTCTGCTATAAAATGGTATGTCTGTTCTCTAAATCAAATGGACACGATGTGACTGTCTTGAATACAAAGGGTGAACTGGTACAATTTCCCCCAACTCCTGGGTCAGTAACAGGGCTTTGGGTGACATGTAAGTTTGAATTGGGAACTTTAACTTTGAGGCAGAATTTAAATGACTTACATTCCATTAACTGGCCCTTCATCTGACCTAAATGTTTGGCATTAGTGAGACTGGTGCAGTGAGTGACTGTTGGCCATGTTCACTCAGTCACAGTTGTGACTGTTATGGTAGTCCTGGGGTACAGGCTTGGTGGCCCCTTGGGTTTGTTACAACTAACCCTGACCATTAGCTAGCTTACATTATAGCGTTAGCATTCCTAAATTAAATCATATCTATACACACTGGCTATAAACCTGTTTGAATCTTTAAAGCAGGTGATGCCATTCCAAAAACAACTTACCTCAATCGTTTGTTTAATCAGATCAGAGTATCTCAGGGACTAGCGTCTTTCATATGACGGTTGAGGACTTAACAGCATGTATACAGTGAGTCTGGTTCTAGCTTGTTCCTGATTGGAGATATTTAGTGTTACAACTATCCCCAGTTAGGACAGTGTAATCCCAAATGTATTTTTACTACCGGGGTGGCTGTCTCTCCCTGATGTGTAGATGTCCCTGCTAGAGCGTTTCCACTGTGCTTGATTGGAGCCAGGCCATGTGGGCTCTTCACTAGTTAACAGCCACAAAGTAAAACCTCTCCTGTTTCTACAATTTCTCTTAATGTTTTTATTTATTTTTATAAATACCCCCACACATTTTTGGGATATAAAGCAACCCACCTTGACTTAGTGGAAGCCAGATGGTCAAAAAGCCAGCAAAGGCCCTTATCAGGATTGTGTAAAGTACAGGCAAACATGCTGTTATCAAATAATATAGGCCTTCCCAAAGAAATGTAGGCCTAGTATACAAAATAAGAATGCAAACTCAAACAACCAAAGTCTCAAACATATGTTTATACTAGAAAATTGTTGCTTTGTGTGTTTACTTTGCTTTTGAAAATCCTTGATTTTTCTACGGTTGCCTTATATAGGCCTGTAAAGGTGGGAAGGGAAGAAAGGATGGGTGCATATGAAAAGGATTCTAACAGGGCCATATCCTAATTTGCACACATGGGAATGTGATTTTGGTTGTCAGATGTTAACTGGATAATCTACCAAGAAGGGGATTCGATTATCTAGCCCACGTTGCCCTGGTGGGAAGAGATTGCATTTGTTTCGGAACCGGGCTGCCACCCAGGCATGAGACAGGTGCCCCAATCTGTCCGATGACAAAACAAAAGTGACATGGTTAAGCACATGGAGTAATGAGGATTCTGTAATTTCACATGCAAAAGTGATTGCTTTTGATAAAACACTATCTGCCTTCCCAATGAAAACTAGTTTGAAAATCCAAACATATTTTTTGTGAAAGACGTTGTAGGCTTATGTTCTGAACAATGCACCATGTTGCCAACATGACTGAGGGGGACAGATTACTGTCTGATTTGGAATGGGCGCTCCTCCCTCACCGCTTTCACCCAGTTCAAGTCACGAGCCATAGACTGGTGCACTGCGGGTCAGCTTAATCAAACTTCCTCAGTGGATACAACTGCCTGTGTTTAGCTGACATGCTTCCAATGAATGAGCTTGTACTATTAGCCTCACAGCTTGTATCAATGATGGTTAATTATGTTAGCTACCTTCCACAGGTGACCAACACTATAGGCAGACTGGGCAATTTATTATTTTTGGAGGGTGTGTAGCGGCCAATAAACATCAACAGGTGCTTTCAATTGTCTTAATTAATGACCACACCCTGGTAGGTGGGTATATAGGTTGGAGTCTGTAGCTTTACTATTTCAGCAAGTGGTCCCCCCTGCGAAACATTGGTCCTTTAGGTTTTATGTGAATCTTGGCTGACTACAGAGAGAAAGTTATGTCCTCCGCTGGTCTCCAGATTCTGGGTATCTTCCTGGCTATTATTGGTTGGTTAGGGGACATTGTCATCTGTGCGCTCCCCATGTGGAAGGTGACGGCTTTCATAGGCAACAACATCGTGACTGCACAGACCTTCTGGGAAGGCCTATGGATGAACTGTGTGCAGCAGAGCACAGGCCAGATGCAGTGTAAGGTTTATGACTCCTTGCTAGCTCTCCCCCCGTACCTCCAGGCTGCCAGAGCTCTGGTGATCATCTCCATCCTTGTGGCTGTGATCGGTATCCTACTCTCCGTGGCCGGGGGGAAGTGCACCAACTGCATTGAGGACGAGGAGGCCAAGTCTAAGGTGGCCATCACATCCGGCGTGTTCTTCCTAGTCTCTGGCGCCCTCTGCCTGATCCCCGTGTCCTGGTGCGCCAACACTGTTATCAGGGACTTCTACAACCCGCTGCTCACTGACGTGCAGAGGAGAGAGCTGGGAGCTTCACTGTTCATCGGCTGGCCTAATGCTCGTCGGGGGTGCGCTTCTCTGCTGCCAGTGCCCTCTGCGCGAAGAGAGGGGGTACTCTGCCAAATATTCCGCCCCCAATGGAGGGGCCTACATCTGACAAGATGAACACTATTTTTACATGGCCGTGTTTAGTGCAGTACGAATTAAGTTTTTCGATTCACTTCAGTGCACCTGGACATTTGTCAAAAGGCAATTGTAATCCAATTTTGTATCTACTGTTTTTAGCTAACTGTTTTTATCTAACCGCTTTAATAAATATTGTCATTTGTTCTTGAATTGTAACATTTGAAATGTTTTTCAAGTAGGTGGGGTCTCATGGTATAGACAAGGGTTTAACTCACTCACAATCTAGTCATGATCCCTTTAATCAGAACAATATAAGTAGGCAAACTAATATATGCCCTCCATGCTTGTTTGTCTGTGTGAAGAAAACACTTTATGGCAAATTAATCAGATTTGACCATACAGACATACATCTCAAAGCCAGGAATCAGATTTGTATCTGACTTCAAACCACTTACGAAGGTGGCTTAAAATATCTGATTCCATGTGCTTTTTGGCTATTCAGACTGGAGGAAAAATAACAGATTCAAGATGGCTATGCAGAAAAGTAGAACTTGAGTCACTACAATCTGCTAATGTGAACCTGACATTTGTTTAATTCCTCAATCTCTGTCGACTTTGTTGATCATTGCTAGACAGACATTTTCAAATCTTGCCATAGATTTTCCAAGACAATTTAAGTCAAATCTGTAACAAGGCCACTCAGGAACATTTAATGCCATCTTGCTAAGCAACTCCAGTGTAGGTTTGGCTTTGTTTTTCAGGCTATTGTCCTACTGAAAGGTGAATTACTCTTCCAGTGTCTGTTGGAAATCAGACTGAACCTCTAGGATTGAAAAAATGGAATTATATACTGTATGGAAACTATTGTGCCAAAAATAAGGGGTTCCATTACATGTCAATTTCTTTTACCCCCTTTTATGGTATCCAATTGGTAGTAGTTAGTCTTGTCTCATTGCTGCAACTCCCATATACACTCGGAGGCAAAGGTCAAGAGCCATGTGTCCTCCGAAACACAACCCAACATAGCCACACTGCTTCTTGACACAACCCAGAAGCCAGCCGCACCAATGTGTCAGAGGAAACACTGGTCAGCGTGCACTGCAACTGGCAGGAGTTGCTAGTGCACGATGAGACAAGGATATCCCTGCCGGCCAAACCCTCCCTAACCCAGACGACGCTGGGCCAATTGTGCGTTGCCCCATTGACCTCCCGGTCGCAGCCGGCTGCAGCAGAGCCTTGGCTCAAACGTAGAATCTCTGGTGGCACAGCTAACACTGCGATGCAGTGCCTTAGACCACTGCGGCACCCGGGAGGCCCTCCTGATCATTCTTATATCGCTCAGATATAGGACAGACACTTCAGAACAAACTTCCTTTTTATTTTTTGGGGGGACTATCTGTTGTTCAATGTAGAGATTCTGTTGTTCAATGCGTTTGTATGCTACGAGCAATAAGGACAAATATTTGTTTACTTTAAGGGGCCAATTCTAAATCAAATAGCAAAATGACTATGCCCCCTCTTACCAATGACTTTGACTACACCTATTACAAGCTCCACCACCTGCCTCCTCTTGCGAACCTGCTCTCTGTGAGCAGACATCTGACTGCCACTGAGCAGATTTTTGGAAGCACTACTTCTGTGGATGTTGCTCTTCTCAGGCTCTTCTACTCTTTGGTGAATATGTTTCCAACCTGTCATTCCACTCATGAAAATACTGCTGTATGTGGGCTTGGCAAATGCCATACAAATTTAACAGTATAAAGCATGGCTTTCTTCCGATTGGTGCCATCTTTAAAAAAGAAAACCGTTTTTTTTCTGTTGAGGGTGGAAACTGTGGTAGCAATTTTTTGGGAAAAAGATAAAAAAAACTGCAGATTATTTTAAACAACACTTTATTATAAGATTTGCAAAAATAGAGCATCAACCATCCACTACTCAACAGTGCATAGTTGAAAGCTCTAAGGACAGTGTCGGTTCACATCCTTTTTGGATATGTGGCAGTCAGCACAACTTGTGTGTAAAAGGCAATTAGTTGTCTGTGCAGATTTAATGCATTCACAACAGCAAACACTATAATGTGCTCCTTTCTGCAAGTTTCCGTACATGTGATTTCCTGTAGATAGTAAACCCAAAGGGACGTCACATGCTGCGGTCACATCCAAACGGACCGTGGCTATTACGCCCAGTCTTATGACTAAGTCCCACAAAGACAGGTTTGTATCAGGTTAGAAAAAACACGAGCATATAACAAGAGACTATTCTTTGAACAGTAAAACACGGGATAGCGTGACTAGTATATCATTTTCCACGACAAAACAAGAAAACGTGTTTAGGTCGTCTGACTTGAAATAATCAAAAGTTGGGCTGGTTTCCTGGCTCTCGTTGACTCTCTCTTCCACTGCAGCTGAACTGGGCCTGTCATCAACCTGGATATGAACGAATGAATAAACTAAATAATTATAGAGGCCCAATATTGTTGACAAAATACGAACAACACAGCAGCATCCCCACCGTTTGATCAAATGAATGAATAATAATAACAACAATAATAATAATAAAAGTACTTTTTGTATGGCATGAATGGGGCTGGAGAAAAGTAGCTTAGCACTAAAATGCAGTTGTAACTCATAGTTGTTTTAGCTACAGATTACAAATACAGAAACATAGTGGAAACGGTAGCTTAATAGTCAGGCTGAATCATCATGCTATGTCAAAGACTGACTAATGTCAATAATAGGGCTTCAAACAAACATTAGCGTGTTGAATGTAATGTAAAAAATATTGATTTCCACCTAAATAGACATTCCCAAAAGTATGCATTTATCATGAACAATAACTAATATTGCTGTATACTCCAAGAAAGATTGAAATCTAACCTTTCTGGTAAAAATATACTGAACAAAAATATAAACGCAACATGCAACAATTTCAAAGAGTTTACTGAGTTACAGTTCATATAAGGAAATCAGTCAATTTAAATACATTCCTCAGGCCATAATCTATGGATTTCACATGACTGGGCAGGGGCACAGCCATGGGTGGGCCTGGGAGGGCATAGACCCACCCACTTGGCAGCCAGGCCCACCCACTGGAGAGCCAGGCCCAGTCAATCAGAATGTGTTTTTCGAAGGGCTTTATTACAGACAGAAATACTCCTCAGTTTCATCAGATGTCCGGGTGGCTGGTCTCAGACAATCCCACAAGTGAAGAAGCTGGATGTGGAGGTCCTGGGCTGGCATGGTTACATGTGGTCTGTAGTACTGACAAATTCTCTAAATAACATTGGAGGCAGCTTATGGTAGGAAAATGTATATTTCATTATCTGGCAACAGCTCTGGTGGACATTCCTGCAGTCAGCATGCCAATTGCACACTCCCTCAAAACTTCAGACATCTGTGGCATTGTGTTTTGAGATAAAACTGCACATTCTAAAGTGGCCTTTTATTGTCCCCAGCACAAGGTGCACCTCTGTAGTGGTCATTCTGTTTAATCAGCTTCTTGATAAACCACGCATGCCAGGTGGATGGATTATCTTGACAAATGAGAAATGCTCACTAACAGGAGATAGACATTTCTGGGATTTTTTTATTCCAGCTCGTGAAACATGGGAATAACACTTTACATATTGCATTTATATTTTTGTTCAGTGTAAATTACTGACTGAGGTGTACTCACGTTTGAGGACACAAGCTAGAGTACAGACAGGAATAAATATCTCTCCGGGAAGAAGAAGTATGTTTCATGATTAACTACTCATGGTGTGATTGTGATAACATACAGGAACTCAAGTCCTTTTGTTCACCCGACCTAGAATTCCTCACAATCAAATGCAGACCTTATTACCTCCCAAGATAATTATCTTCAGTTATAGTCACAGCCGTGTATATTCACCCTCAAGCCGGTACCACGACGGCCCTCAAAGAACTACACTGGACTTTATTTAAGCTGTAAACCACATATCACGAGGCCGCATTTATTGTAGCGGGGTATTTTAACAAAGCAAATTTGAGGAAAACGCAACTATCAACACATTGACTGCTAAAACTTGACCACTGCTGCTCCAAATTCCCTGGAGTTTCTAGACAGAAACTCAAACAGGAAATACCCGTGCTAAAGGACTTCACAACGCTGGTCTGGCCAATCGGAATCCACGCTTCAAGATTGTTTTGACCACACAGAGTGGGATATGTAACAGGGATTAATACACTGAGAGATGTTGTTCCCAATGTGACTATTAAAATCTACCCTAACCAGAAACCGTGGATAGATGATTGAATACAAACATTGTAGTTATTCCCTCCGTATGGCAATCAAACAGGCAAGCGTCAGAATAAAGACAAAGTGGAGTCGCAATTCAACGACTCAAACACGTCTCGTATGTGACAGGATCTACAGACAATCACGGACTACAAAGGGAAAACCAGCCACATCGCGGACACCAATGTCTTGCTTCCAGACAAGCTAAACACATTCTTTGCCCGCTTTGAGGATAACACAGTGCCACCGATGCGGCCCACTACCATTGACTGTGGGCTCTCCTTCTCCGTGGCTGATGTGAATAAGACATTGTGTGTAGATTGATGAGTTAAAAAAATATTTAAAATATTTTAGAATAAGGCTGTAACATAACAAAATGTGGAAAAAGGGAAGAGGTCTGGATACTTTCCGAATGCACTGTATATAGACAGGTGGGTTTCTTTCTAAATCATGTCCAAGCAATTGAGTTGGCTACAGGTGTAGTCCAATCAAGTTGTCGGGACATCTTAAGGATGATCAAAGGACATGGGATACACCTAAGCACAATACTTTATGTGCTTAGGTGTACTTTATTAAGGCACTGTAGAGATCAAAATACTTGAAATAGATGATTTACTACTATGAAGTAGGTCCAATTAAACAAGAGATTGGACGAATTGTATCCTATTTTGTTACATAAGCCACGTCGGGAGTATGAAGCCATCACAGTCAGAAAGGGTGAGAAAGTTATTCTGCAATGATCATGGAAATAAAATAATCAGGAAATACTTTTTTTTTGTTGCAAGCTAGCCTATAGCCTGTGTTCTCTTCAGTTCAAGAAGGAGAAGCGAAGGTGAGGAGGACCGGAGGTCAAGTTTGATAGCTTGCTACTACTATAATTGATTTTATTAAAAACAATATGTTTCTTGCCCATGATGTACCAAACTTATTGACCCACAATAAGCCAGATTCATGTAACTTACATTGTGGTGTTGAAACTTGAAGCAGCAGCCGCAGCACAATCAATCGGAAATGGAAAAATGGTTTTTCAAAAGAGACAGCCGAAGAACCAATTCTTCTGTGAAAAGTATTGCAGACAATAAAGTTAGATACTGAAAACGTTGTTTGTTAAATTTCCATTTGTTTCCCAAGTTAATCTGCGACATATTGTTACATTTAAAATCATCAAGCAATGGCAAAAACAAATCTGAATCACAATTTTTCGCACATTACTGAGTACATTAATTGTTTCATAATTCACCTATAGACATTAGAAAGACTGGGACACTGTCACACCCTGACCATAGTTTGCTTTGTATGTTTCTATGTTTTGGTTGTTCAGGGTGTGATTTGAGTGGGCATTCTATGTTGGATGTCTTGTTTGTCTATTTCTATGTCTGGCCTGATATGGTTCTCAATCAGAGGCAGGTGTTAGTCATTGTCTCTGATTGGGAACCATATTTAGGTAGCCTGGGTTTCACTGTGTGTTTGTGGGTGATTGTTCCTGTCTCTGTGTTTGCACCAGATAGGACTGTTTAGGTTTTCATCATTTCATTATTTTGTAGTTTATTCATGTATAGTTTTCCTTTATTAAACAAACATGAATCATCACAACGTTGCATTTTGGTCCGACTCTCCTTTACCTAAAGAAAACCGTTACAGACACAGAATATATAAAGCCCCGTTGTTTTATTTGATATATAATTAATAAGAGCAGTGTGATGGGGTAGATCCTCAAAGGACCTCTGAGCACTGAATGCAATCTGGAGCATAGTGGCCCTCTCGAAGAGTCGTGCGATGGGTAGGATCTGCAGTGAAGAGAATCCGCACATTACAACTTTATTAATTTGGGATTTTAAAAGAACTAGACAAGGACATTCTTGAAGAAACTTTGTGAGCTCGTGACTAGTACCATGGAAAAAGCATTTCTATGGAACTAGTTGAAGAACTTTGTGGCAGTCATAGCTTAGATTTCTTCAAAAAAAGAGTAACTTGCTTATATACATACTTTGCGTCCTTCTCCACCAAGCCAGTCAGGGGCATATTTTAGGACTTTCCAGAAGGTTCGCAACACATCAACCTTCAAGGTTTCTGGCTTTCATTACACTTACTGTAAGCATAAAAATATCAAATAAATTAAGGTCGATGTCCGAGTCCTGCGGAAATCCAACTAGGATGATACAAAATCCACATAAAAATCTCTCAGAGCTCTGAAACAGGATTGTGTTGAGGCACAGATCTGGCGAGGGGAACCAAAACAAGTCTGCAGCATTGAATGTCCCCGAGAACACAGTGGCCTCCATCATTCTTAAATGGGAGAAGTTTGTAAGCTCCAAGATTCATCCTAGAGCTGGCCGCCTGGCCAAACTGAGCAATCGGGAGAGAAGAGGGAGGTGACCAAGAACCCAATGATCACTCTGACAGAGCTCCAGAGTTCCTCTGTGGAGATGGGAGAACCTGTCCAGTAAGGACATCCATCTCTGCAGCACTCCACCAATCAAGCCTTTATGGTAGAGTGACCAGATGGAAGCCACTTCTCAGGAAAAGGCACATGAAAGCTTGCTTGGAGTTTGCCAAAAGGCACCTAAAGACTCTCAGACTATGGTCTGATGAAACCAAGATTTTACTCTTTGTTCCTGAATGCTAAGTGCCACGCCCAGAGGAAACCTAGGACCATCCCTATGGTGAAGCATGGTGGTGGCCTGCTCCAGAGTGCTCAGACTGGGGCAAAGGCTCACTTTCCAACAGAACAACGACCCTAAGCACACAGCCAAGACAAAGCAGGAGTGGTTTCGGGACCAATTTCAGAATGTCCTTGAGGGGTCCAACCTTGAACGCGATCGAACATCTCTGGAAAGAACGGACAATAGCTGCATTGACACTCCACATCCAACCTGACAGAGCTTGAGAGGATCTGCAGAGAAGAATGGGAGAAACTCCCCAAATACAGGTGTGCCAAGCTTGTAGCGTCATACCAAAGAAGACTCAAGGCTGTAATCGCTGCCAAAGGTCCTACAGCAAAGAACTGAGTAAAGGGTCTAAACACTTATGTCAATGTGATGTTTCAGTTTTAATGTCTTTTTGCTTTTTGCTATCTTTGCTTTGTCATTATGGGGTATTGTGTGTAGATGAGGGAAAAAACAAACAATTTAATAAATGTTATAATAAAGCTCTAACATAACAGAATGTGGAAAAAGTCTGAATACTTTAATGCACTGTATACAGTGCCTTGCGAAAGTATTCGGCCCCCTTGAACTTTGCGACCTTTTGCCACATTTCTGGCTTCAAACATAAAGATATAAAACTGTATTTTTTTGTGAAGAATCAACAACAAGTGGGACACAATCATGAAGTGGAACGACATTTATTGGATATTTCAAACTTTTTTAACAAATCAAAAACTGAAAAATTGGGTGTGCAAAATTATTCAGCCCCCTTAAGTTAATACTTTGTAGCGCCACCTTTTGCTGCGATTACAGCTGTAAGTCGCTTGGGGTATGTCTCTATCAGTTTTGCACATCGAGAGACTGAGATTTTTTCCCATTCCTCTTTGCAAAACAGCTCGAGCTCAGTGAGGTTGGATGGAGAGCATTTGTGAACAGCAGTTTTCAGTTCTTTCCACAGATTCTCGATTGGATTCAGGTCTGGACTTTGACTTGGCCATTCTAACACCTGGATATGTTTATTTTTGAACCATTCCATTGTAGATTTTGCTTTATGTTTTGGATCATTGTCTTGTTGGAAGACAAATCTCCGTCCCAGTCTCAGGTCTTTTGCAGACTCCATCAGGTTTTCTTCCAGAATGGTCCTGTATTTGGCTCCATCCATCTTCCCATCAATTTTAACCATCTTCCCTGTCCCTGCTGAAGAAAAGCAGGCCCAAACCATGATGCTGCCACCACCATGTTTGACAGTGGGGATGGTGTGTTCAGCTGTGTTGCTTTTACGCCAAACATAACGTTTTGCATTGTTGCCAAAAAGTCAATTTTGGTTTCATCTGACCAGAGCACTGTCTTCCACATGTTTGGTGTGTCTCCCAGGTGGCTTTTGGCAAACTTTAAACACTTTTTATGGATATCTTTAAGAAATGGCTTTCTTCTTGCCACTCTTCCATAAAGGCCAGATTTGTGCAATTTACGACTGATTGTTGTCCTATGGACAGAGTCTCCCACCTCAGCTGTAGATCTCTGCAGTTCATCCAGAGTGATCATGGGCCTCTTGGCTGCATCTCTGATCAGTCTTCTCCTTGTATGAGCTGAAAGTTTAGAGGGACGGCCAGGTCTTGGTAGATTTGCAGTGGTCTGATACTCCTTCCATTTCAATATTATCGCTTGCACAGTGCTCCTTGGGATGTTTAAAGCTTGGGAAATCTTTTTGTATCCAAATCCGGCTTTAAACCTCTTCACAACAGTATCTCGGACCTGCTTGGTGTGTTCCTTGTTCTTCATGATGCTCTTTGCGCTTTTGACGGACCTCTGAGACTATCACAGTGCAGGTGCATTTATACGGAGACTTGATTACACACAGGTGGATTGTATTTATCATCATTAGTCATTTAGGTCAACATTGGATCATTCAGAGATCCTCACTGAACTTCTGGAGAGAGTTTGCTGCTGTCACGACTTCTGCCGAAGTCGTTGCCTCTCCTTGTTCGGGCGGTGCTCGGCGTTCGACGTCACCGGTCTTCTAGCCATCATTGATCCTTTTTTCATTTTCCATTGGTTTTGTCTTGTCGTCCCACACACCTGTTTTCAATCCCATTCATTACCTGTTGTGTATTTACCCTCTGTTTCCCCTCATGTCTTTGTCAGAGATTGTTTTATTGTCAGTGTAGTTTGATTGTTGTATAGGTGCGCGTCGGGTCTTCGTACCCATGTTTGTGTGTTTATGTACATTTAGTGTTATGGAGCATACTCCGTGGACTTTATTAAAAGACTCCATTTTATACTCCATTTGACTCTCCTGCACCTGACTTCCCTGCCACCTATTACACCTACGCCTTGACAGAATCTCTGACCTTGAATATATGAAGTCAGCAGGAGAGGACAATATGCCCATGGAGCTGGAGGAACGCGTTCAGGAACAAATGAGGGAGCTTGACGTTATCAGCTCCGTCATGGATCACATTGTCATGGAAATGGATCGCTGGGAGAGACGGGGAGTCTCTCCAGCGCCACCACCACCACAACCGGAATCTCCCGTGAACGTTTTTTCCTCTCCGGAATCGAGGATCCATTTATCCCTGCATACGGGATACAACGGAGATACTGCTGGCTGCCAGGGTTTCCTCCTTAAACTGAACTTGTATCTAGCCACGGCCTCCCCAGTACCATCTGACCGTGAGAAGAGTTACGCCCTCATCTCATGCCTCACCGGGAAAGCCCTGGAATGGGCCAGCGCTGTGTGTAGTAGGGAGGATGCGGCGCTGGACCATTTTGAGGAGTTCACCCGCCAATTCCGGATAGTATTCGATCACCCACCTGAAGGCAAAGCAGCGGGTGAGCTTCTCTATCATCTGAGGCAGGAGACGAGGAGTGCACAGGATTTTGCTTTGGAGTTTAGGACCTTGGCTGCCGGCGCTGGATGGAGCGACAGGGCCCTGATCGACCATTACCGTTGTAGTCTACGCGAGGACGTTCGTCGGGAGCTGGCCTGTAGAGACACCACCCTCACCTTCGACCAGCTGGTGGACATGTCTATCAAGCTGGACAACATGCTGGCTACTCGTGGACTTCTAGATCGGGGTCTGGTTGTTCCATCCTCCCGCACCCTCTCTCCCGAACCTATGGAATTGGGAGGGATGGTGAGAAGGGATACCGGAGGGGGTTCCCGCTCGAGCACCATTCAAGGTCGCAGAGAGCACACTGCTGATCGGTGCCGGGTTGGTTCGTCTGGGAATAGAGAGGGCAGGCAGGGCATTCTGGCGTCACCCCAGGTGAGTAGGCACCATTCTCATCCAGAGCCCTCTGCTGCATTAATGTTTGTCTCTGTCTCTTTTCCTGATTTTCCACTGCATTCCCAGTATAAGGCGCTAGTAGATTCGGGTGCGGCTGGGAATTTCATTAATAAAAGTCTAGCTCATAGTTTAGGGATCCCTATTGTTCCTGTGGAGATGATTTTCCCTATTCATGCCTTAGATAGTCGACCATTAGGGTCAGGGTTTATCAGGGAGGTAACCGCACCTTTGTGTATGATAACGCAGGAGGGTCACAAGGAGAATATTAGTCTTTTCCTTATTGATTCTCCTGCGTATTCTGTGGTGTTAGGCCTACCCTGGTTAGTTTGTCATAACCCCACTGTTTCTTGGCCACAGAGGGCTCTCACGGGGTGGTCGCGAGAATGCTCAGGTAGGTGTTTAGGGGTTTCTGTTGGTGCTACTACGGTGGAAAGTCCAGACCAGGTCTCCACCGTGCGCATTCCCCCCGAATATGCCGATTTGGCTCTCGCCTTCTGTAAAAAGAAGGCGACTCAATTACCACCCCATCGATGGGGGGGATTGTGCGATAGATCTCCTGGTAGACGCTGCATATCCCAAGAGTCACGTGTATCCCCTGTCGCAAGCGGAGACGGAGGCTATGGAGAAAATCACAGTGAAATATAGTTACCCGCTACCTCTGATCAATACGATTATTGAGTTAATGCACGGGGCACGTTTTTTCACAAAATTGGATCTCAGGAGTGCGTACAATCTGGTGCGTATTAAGAAGGGTGATGAGTGGAAGACAGCATTTAGCACCACCTCAGGTCATTATGAGTACCTGGTCATGCCAAATGGGTTGATGAATGCTCCATCAGTTTTCCAATCATTTGTAGATGAGATCTTCAGGGACCTGCACGGGCAGGGTGTAGTGGTGTATATCGATGATATTCTGATATACTCTGCTACACGCGCCGAGCATGTGTCCCTGGTGCGCAGGGTGCTTGGTCGCCTGTTGGAGCATGATTTATATGTCAAGTCTGAGAAATGCTTGTTTTTTCAACAATCCATCTCCTTCCTAGGGCATCGGATTTCCACTTCAGGAGTGGAGATGGATAGCGACCGCATTACAGCCGTGCGTAATTGGCCGACTCCAACCACGGTAAAGGAGTTGCAGCGTTTTTTGGGGTTTTCCAATTACTACCGGAGGTTTATCCGGGGTTTTGGTCAGGTGGCAGCTCCCATTACCTCACTGCTAAAGCGGGGCCGGTGCGCTTGCAGTGGTCGGCTGAGGCGAACAGGGCTTTTGAGCACCTGAAGACTCTGTTTACTTCGGTGCCTGTGCTGGCTCATCCGGATCCCTCTTTGCCATTCATAGTGGAGGTGGACGCATCCGAAGCTGGGATAGGAGCAGTGCTCTCTCAGCGTTCGGGTACGCCACTGAAGCTTCGCCCCTGTGCTTTCTTTTCTAAGAAGCTCAGCCCGGCGGAGCGAAACTATGATGTAGGGAACCGAGAGCTGTTAGCTGTCATAGAAGCTTTGAAGATGTGGAGGCATTGGCTTGAGGGGGCTAAACACCCTTTTCTCATCTGGACTGACCACCGCAATCTGGAGTATATCAGGCAGGCGAAGAGATTGAATCCTCGCCAGGCAAGGTGGGCCATGTTTTTCACTCGTTTTGTGTTTACTCTTTCTTACAGACCAGGCTCCCAGAACGTTAAGGCAGACGCATTGTCTCGGCTGTATGACAGAGGAGTGGTCCATGGATCCCACTCCCATACTCCCAGCTTCATGTTTGGTGGCGCCAGTAGTGTGGGAGCTGGACGCGGACATTGAGCGGGCGTCACGTGCAGAGCCTTCTCCCCCTGAGTGTCCAGCTGGTCGTCTGTACGTTCCGTCTGCTGTCCGCGACCGATTGATATATTGGGCTCACACGTCACCCTCCTCTGGTCATCCTGGGATAGGTCGGACGATGCGCTGTCTTGACGGGAGATACTGGTGGCCCACTTTAGCTAAGGACGTGAGGATTTATGTTTCTTCCTGCTCGGTGTGCGCACAGTGCAAGGCTCCTAGACACCTGCCCAGAGGTAAGCTACAACCTCTACCCGTTCCTCAACGGCCGTGGTCGCACCTGTCGGTGGATTTTTTGACTGATCTTCCACCTTCACAGGGTTACACCACGATCCTGGTCGTTGTGGATCGGTTTTCTAAGTCCTGTCGTCTCCTCCCTTTGCCCGGTCTCCCTACGGCCTTACAAACTGCAGAGGCCCTGTTTACACACGTTTTCCGGCACTATGGGGTGTCTGAGGATATAGTGTCTGATCGGGGTCCCCAGTTCACATCAAGGGTCTGGAAGGCGTTCATGGAGCGTCTGGGGATCTCGGTTAGTCTTGCCTCAGGTTTTCACCCCGAGAGTAATGGGCAGGTGGAGAGAGTTAACCAGGATGTGGGTAGGTTTCTGTGGTCTTATTGCCAGGATCGGCCGGGGGAGTGGGCGAAGTTCGTGCCCTGGGCAGAGATGGCTCAGAACTCGCTACGTCACTCCTCCACTAACCTTACTCCCTTTCAATGTGTATTAGGGTATCAGCCGGTTCTGGCTCCTTGGCATCAGAGCCAGACCGAGGCCCCTGCGGTGGACAATTGGTTTCGGCACGCTGAGGAGACCTGGGAGGCAGCCCACGTCCACCTTCAGCGTGCCATAAGGCACCAGAAAATTGGCGCAGACCGTCGCCGCAGTGAGGCCCCAGTGTTCGCACCAGGGGACAGGGTCTGGCTCTCGACCCGAAACCTGCCCCTTCGCCTGCTCTGCCCGAAGCTGGGTCCGCGGTTTGTAGGGCCGTTCAAAGTCCTGAGGAGAGTGAACGAGGTATGTTATAGGTTACAACTACCCACTCATTACCGTATTAACCCCTCGTTCCATGTCTCTCCTCAGGCCGATGGTGGCTGGCCCGCTCCAGGAGGCTGAAGTGCGTAATGTTCCTCCGCCTCCTCTAGACATCCGGCGTACTCTGTTCGATCCATTTTGGATTGGAGACGTCGGGCGAGGGGCCTTCAGTACCTCGTGGACTGGGAGGGGTACGGGCCGGAGGAGAGATGCTGGGTTCCGGTGGAGGACGTGTTAGATCCTTCCATGTTATCAGAATTCCACCGTCTCCATCCGGATCGCCCTGCACCTCGCCTTCCGGGTCGTCCCCGAGGCCGGTGTCGACGAGCAGCTGGAGCCGCGCGTCAGGGGGGGGGGGTACTGTAACGACTTCTGCCGAAGTCGTTGCCTCTCCTTGTTCGGGCGGTGCTCTGCGTTCGACGTCACCGGTCTTCTAGCCATCATTGATCCTTTTTTCATTTTCCATTGGTTTTGTCTTGTCTTCCCACACACCTGTTTTCAATCCCATTCATTACCTGTTGTGTATTTACCCTCTGTTTCCCCTCATGTCTTTGTCAGAGATTGTTTTATTGTCAGTGTAGTGTGATTGTTGTATAGGTGCGCGTCGGGTCTTCGTACCCATGTTTGTGTGTTTATGTACATTTAGTGTTATGGAGCATACGCCGTGGACTTTATTAAAAGACTCCATTTTATACTCCATTTGACTCTCCTGCGCCTGACTTCCCTGCCACCTATTACACCTACGCCTTGACAGCTGCACTGAAAGTAAAGGGGCTGAATAATTTTGCACGCCCAATTTTTCAGTTTTTGATTTGTTAAAAAAGTTTGAAATATCCAATAAATGTCATTCCACTTCATGATTGTGTCCCACTTGTTGTTAAAATACAGTTTTATATCTTTATGTTTGAAGCCTGAAATGTGGCAAAAGGTTGCAAAGTTCAAGGGGGCCGAATACTTTCGCAAGGCACTGTATATGGAGACTGTTTAGTGGCAAAAATATGTGGTTAATTATATCTTTCTTACATAGGACAGACACTTCAGACTATCCCTTTTTGGGACTGTTGTTCCATGTAGCAAAACTGTTATTTAATCATTTTGTATGGGCTCATAGCAGTAAGGCCTAAAATAATTTAAATCAAATTTTATTTGTCACATGCGCTGAACACAACAGGTGTACCATGAAATGCTGACTTAAAAGCCCTTAACCAACAATGCAGTTCAAGAAATATGGTACAAATATTTACTAAATTAACTAAAGTAAAAACAATAGAATCAATCAAAAGATAACAAGAAATGTTAACATTATCGAGGCTATATACAGGGGGTACCGGTACAGAGTCAGTATTTTTTTTTTCATACAGCACCAGTCAAAAGTTTAGACACACCTACTCATTCAAGAGTTTTTCTTTTTTTTTTTAACTATTTCTTCATTGTAGAATAATAGTAACCAAAAAGGTGAAAAACAAATCCCAAAATGTTATTTATTTTAGATTCTTCAAAGTAGTCACTCTTTGCCTTGAAAGCGTTGCACACTCTTGACATTCTCTCAACCAGCTACACCTGGAATGCTTTCCCAACAGTCTTGAAGGAGATCCCACATACAGCTGAATCTCGGAAGATAACACACACTTAGGTTGGAGTCATTAAAACTCCTTTTTCAACCATTCCACACATTTCTTGTAAACAAACTATAGTTTTGGCACGTCGGATAGGACATCTACTTTGTGCATGACACAAGTACTTTTTCCAACAATTGTTTGCAAACAGATTATTCCACTTATAATTCACTGTATCACAATTCCAGTGGGTCAGAAGTTTACAATACACTAAGTTGACTGTGCCTTTAAACAGCTTGGAAAAATCCAGAAAATTATGTAATTGCTTTAGAAGCTTCTGATAGGCTAATTGACATCATTTGAGTCAATTGGAGGTGTACCTGTGGATGTATTTCAAGGCCTACCTTCAAACTCAGTGCCTCTTCGCTTGACATTATGGGAAAATCAAAAGAAATCAGTCAAGACCTCAAAATATTTTTTTGAGACCTCCACATATCTGGTTCATCCTTGGGAGCAATTTCTAAATGCCTGAAGGTACCACGTTCATCTGTACAAACAATAGTACGCAAGCATAAACACAATGGGACCACGCAGCCATCACACCGCTCAGGAAGGAGACGCATTCTGTCTCCTAGAGATATAGGTTCTTTGGTGCAAAATGTGCAAATCAATCTCAGAACAACAGCAAAGGGCCTTGTGAAGATGCTGGAGGAAACAGGTACAAAAGTATCTATTTCCACAGTAAAATGAGTCCTATACCGACATAACCTGAAAGGCTGCTCAGCAAGGAAGAAGCCACTGCTCCAAGACCGTCATAAAAAAGCCAGACTACAGTTTGCAACTGCACATGAGGACAAAGATGGAATTTTTTGAGAAATGTCCTCTGGTCTTATGAAACAAAAATATAACTGTTTGGCCATAATGACCATCATTATGTTTGGAGGAAAAAGGGGGAGGCTTGCAAGCCAAAGAACACCATCCCAACCACGAAGCACGTGGGGTGGCAGCATCGTGTGGGGGTGCTTTGCTGCAGGAGGGACTGGTGCACTTCACAAAATAGATGGCATGAGGCAGGAAAATTATGTGGATATATTGAAGCAACATCTCAAGACATCAGTCAGGAAGTTAAAGCTTGGTCGCAAATGGATCTTCCAAATGGACCATGACCCCAAGCATACTTCCAAAGTTGTGGCAAAATGGCTTGACAACAAAGTCAAGGTATTGGAGTGGCCATCACAAACCCCTGACTTCAATCCAATAGAAAATATGTGGGCAGAACTGAAAACGCTTGTGCGAGCAAGGAGGCACACTGGGAATGTGATGAAAGAAATACAATCTAAAATAAATCATTCCAGCTACCATTATTCTGACATTAGACAATCTTAAAATAAAGTGTTGATACTAACTGAACTAAGACAGGGAATTTTAACTAGGATTAAATGTCAGGAATTGTGAAAATCTGAGTTTAATGTATTTGGCTAAGGTGTATGTAAACTTCCGACTTCAACTGTATGGTGAGCACTTGTTGACCTCTTTTCCTTCACTCCACGACCAAACTCATCCCAAACCATCTCAATTGGGTTCAGGTGATTATGGAGGCCAGGTCATCTGATGCAGCACTCCATCACTTTCCTTCTTGGTCAAATAGCCCTTACACAGCCTGGAGGTGTGTTGCGTCATTGCCCTGTTGAAAAACAAATGATTGTCCCGCTAAGCGCAAACTAGATTGGATGGCGTATCGCTGCAGAATGCTGTGGTAGCCATGCTGGTTAATTAAGTGTGCCTTGAATTCTAAATAAATCACAGACAGTTTCACCACCAACGCACCCCACACCTCCTCCACCCCTACTTTGTCACTCATGGTGGGAACCACACATGAGGAGATCATCCGTTCACCCACTCTGCATCTCACAAAGACAAGACGGTTGGAACCAAAAATCTCCAAATGTGGACTCATCAGACAAAAGGACAGAGTTCCACCTGTCTAATGTCCATTGCTCGTGTTTCTTGGCCCAAGAAAGTCTCTTCTTAATGGTGTCCTTTAGTAGTGGTTTCTTTGCAGCAATTTGACCATGAAGGCCTGATTTACGCAGTCTCCTCTGAGCAGTTGATGTTGAGATGTGTATGCTACTTGAACTCTGTGAAGCATTTATTTGGGCTGCAATCAGAGGTGCAGTTAACTCTAATGAACTCATCCTCTGCAGCAGAGGTAACTCTGGGTCTTCCTTTCCTCTGGCAGTCCTCATGAGATTTAGTTTCATCATAGCGCTTGATGGTTTTTGCGACTGCACTTGAAGAAACGTTCAAAGTTCTTGACATTTTCTGCATTTACTTACCTTCATGTCTTGAAGTAATGATGGACTATCGTTTCTCTTTGCTTATTTGAGCTGTTCTTGCCATAATATTGTTAGATTCTAATTATGAATTATGACACTATGAAAGCTTAACCAAGTTTATTCTTCCCAGAGGATCAGTACAGCTGCATTAGACGACGACACATTCACACAAGCACTGATATTTAACTTTGTTGAGTCTCCTCCTACACATCCTAACAGCCAATGCATTTCTGTTTCTAGACAGAACCTTAGTGATATCTGTTCTTCCTCACTTCATCTGACCTGACCTCTGCCCCAAAGTGCTCACTCCTCTCCAACTCATGGCTGTTATGGTGACTTGTACCAGACTGTGTGTCTTCTTCTCCCAGAGGATCCCTTCCATAGGATCCCTGATGGCTAACAATAACATATCCTGACATAATGTAAACGTTATACATTACCCTCTCTTACTCAGTGACATTAATAATTATATTTCATATTCTTAGAACCCAACAATTTGGACTTGGTCTTTAAAAAAAATAGTGCTATCTCTGTATACCACCCCTACTTTGTCACAACACAACTGATTGGCTCAAACGCATTGAAGAAATTAATTCCACTATTTAACTTTTACCAAGGCACACTGGTTAATTTAAATGCATTCCAGGTGACTATCTCATGAAGCTGGTTGAGAGAATGCCAAGAGTGTGCAAAGCTGTCATCAAGGCAAAGGGTGGCTACTTTAAAGAATCTCAAATGTAAAATATATTTAGATTTGTTTAACACTTTTTTGGATACTACTTTTTGGATACTAGAAAATAGTCAAGTAAAGAAAAACCCTGGAATGAGTAGATGTGTCCAAATTTTTGACTGATACTGTACTTCAACGGGTCTTAAAATTCTAAGTCAAATAGCAAGATTATCCTTAGTATGACCGTAAAACAATTTTATATAGCTTAGTAGAACCCCCCTCTTGGCTTAGACAGGGGTTTAGACTCTTATTAGACTCTTAATGATTGGCACAATGTGGGCATCCAGGACGCGACGGAACAGTAACTCACAGTAAAATACCAGTCCCGCTTTATATGAAGTTCAGCTTATAAGAGCTTCATAAAGCCTTCATAAGCACTACATGCATTTAAAAAAAATAAAAATGATTTCACCTTTATTTAACCAGGTAGGCTAGTTGAGAACAAGTTCTCATTTGCAACTGCGACCTGGCCAAGATAAAGCATAGCAGTGTGAACAGACAACACAGAGTTACACATGGAGTAAACAATTAACAAGTCGATAACACAGTAGAAAAAAAGAGAGTCTATATACATTGTGTGCAAAAGGCATGAGGAGGTAGGCGAATAATTACAATTTTGCAGATTAACACTGGAGTGATAAATGATCAGATGGTCATGTACAGGTAGAGATATTGGTGTGCAAAAGAGCAGAAAAGTAAATAAATAAAAACAGTATGGGGATGAGGTAGGTAAAAATGGGTGAGCTATTTACCGATAGACTATGTACAGCTGCAGCGATCGGTTAGCTGCTCAGATAGCAGATGTTTGAAGTTGGTGAGGGAGATAAAAGTCTCCAACTTCAGCGATTTTTGTGTTACAAAGCATCTATAACCATATGTCATGCTTTATAAAGGGTTCATAAATTTGGCATAACTATGTGATATCATCACCAAAGTCAAATGTGACCGAACCCACTATGTTGAATATGATATAAACGTGTTTTACGAAGTGTGACATATTGTGCTGAAGGATGGCATATGCTCTAAAGTGATGTCATGTGCGCGGAAGGTCTGGTGGACCAACGCATCAAACTTGTCTTTCATTAGTTAGGGTTAGGTTAAAAATCCAATTTTAAGGCGATAAATTGTGGAAATGGGCAGGGTTTATTCATAATTATGACTTTTTGACTGTGTTAAGTAGTGACGATGACAAATACTTTACTCAGTAAATGTGTACAGAGGCAAAAAAGAGAACTTTTGAACAAGATCATATTTTATTGTTTCCGTCATTTCATTCCATTCAACAAACATTGTTGGAAATGGGTGTAATTGGCAACTCTTCCTCTTCTCGGCATCTGAACGTGTGTGAGTTTGAGTGAGTGACAGGGAGAATGAGCAAGAGAAGTGGGAGAACCTTTACATGGACTCACCAAGGGAGATGTCTGTTTTTCACCTAAAAAAAGTGAATGAAAATAGTATTTTATTCACTTTACAAGCTTATTACTAGAAGTGATTCTATTTCAATTGGATCTACTTACACTACACTTTTAGAAAAAAACGTTTCCAAAAGGGTTCTTCGGCTGTCCCCATAGGAGAAGCCTTTTGGCTCCAGGTTTAACCCTTTTTGGTTCCAGGTAGAGCCCTCTGTGGAAAGGGTTCTACATGGAACCCAAAATAGTTCTAACTGGAACCAAAATATTATTCTATGGGGACAGCCAATGAACCCTTTTAGGTTGAAGATAATACCTTTTTTTTCTAAAAGTGTAAGATAAGGCAATTATGGACAGTTGAATAGCATGTCTTTTTTTGGGAACTCCATTCTCAATGAGACCTGATGCAGAGAAAAACATTCATGGTCATCAGCATAGCTAGTAAAACCTAGCTCTTACAAAGCTGTTTAGTAGGAATCAATACAAATTAAAGATCAGAGTATCAAACAAAAAGAAAAAAAAAACATTTTGCACACAATTTAAGGAGGGGATGAGGCAGAATAAGTCACTGGTAACTGAGTGGGTGGCCAAGGACTGCTGTAGAGGCCATGCATTTGGTCATTAACATGTTTCAGGAACTGTAAAGACAGCGAGAAATCATGATTAACCATTTCCTAAGGTCTAGAAAGTACATGGACTATTTTGCCTCTCAGCAGTCTGCTAGACAGACAGAGAGAGAGGCTATGTTTTGCTGTCTATTTACATTTCTTAGTCATCAGGCTGGATAACTTCTGTACACCTTCCCTTTGTTCCCTCCTCCATCCAAGCTAGAAGATTCCTGAAGAAAAAAAAGCATCAAGAATTGAAAAAGGTATACGAGAGGCCAATTAACCAACAGACAGTGTTAGAGATGATAACAGTAATGAGGGAATTTCCTCTATGCGTTGATAAACTCTTCTGGCTTCTCGTGAACATGCCATTTACCTGGTTTGTCTATGTCAATCAACTCTTGTTGATTAGGACATGTCTCAGAGTATGAGTGCTGATCCAGTGTCGGTTTTGCTTTTTAAATCATAATCATTAAGAGGAGGAAACTGATCGTAGGTCAGCACTTCTACTTTGAGAATCTTTATGAATACAGCCCTGAGGATTTGATGTTCTGACAAAGTTGCAGTTTTTGTGTGTGTGTGTGTGTGTGTGTGTGTGTGTGTGTGTGTCATTGTCAAACTTGCCATTGTCAAACTCTTCACTCTATACTCTCCTGTCACCCTTTATCTCTCCTTCCAGCAGCTCAATCAGTCCATGCTACCAGGGCTCCATCAGGATGGTGTCGGCTGGACTACAGATGCTGGGCATAGCCCTGGCAATCATCGGTTGGCTGGGAAGCACCATCATCTGTGCTCTGCCCATGTGGAAGGTAACAGCGGAGTCAACATAGCCACTGCTCAGGTCATCTGGGAAGGCTTATGGATGAACTGTGTGACCCAGAGTACGGGCCAGATGCAGTGTAAGGTCTACGACTCCCTCCTGGCCTTGCCCCAGAACCTGCAGGCCACCAGGGCTCATCATAATCGTCGGCGTCGCCGGCGTGTTCGCCATCCTGCTGGGCATTACCGGGGGGAAGTGCACCAACTTTGTGGACGTCGAGAGCTCGAAAGCTAAAGTCGCCATCACTAGCAGGTTCATCCTCCTCATCGTTGCCCTCCTGGTCCCGATCTGCTGGTCGGCCGACACCATCATCCAAGACTTCTACAATCCTCTTTTGATCAAGGCCCAGAGGGAGCTGCGGGCATCGCTCTACATCGGCTGGGGCTCCGCAGGGCTGATGATCCTGGGCGGGGCACTCCTCTCTGCAGCTCCTGCCCACCCAGCAATGAGAACAAATATGATGTCTAGTACACTCCAATGCTGCTGCCAGCAGCAAGGCCTACATCTAGATGTTCAGACACACCACAGACTAGACCACCCAGAGCATGGATGAGTGGACTGAATGGAAGGGGTGTTGAAAAAAATGGGACTCTCCAGATTGTTCACTGTGCTATTTTCATGTTTTTACAGAAGCTTCTACCACATTCCTTGCACTGATGCAGTTTCTCTACATTGTGAATTTGCTGAAGGAGTTTTTTGCTTTTACTGTCCTATTTGACTGTTGTACCACTGTGAAATTGATGTGTCAATGTATGTGTGAGTGGACAGTGTTGGCTAAAGTATGTAAAAGTATGGTGTAAAAGGTGATGACAGTTCCTCAAATGTCGAGGAGACCCTCTCTAGGTTATACAAAAAAGTATACAACTAAGCATCATAAAACAGAATTCCACACACTCTTGAACACACCTGTTATCATTCTGGAAACTATTATTAGACTCTCCAGATTTGGGCAAGGTTGAATTGAACTGTTCTATTAATATTGCTTGTATGTTGCATTCCTATTGTCACATGGATTTGTATTGCTGTGTCGTATTACACTCTGTACTACCCTATATTATTATTCTATATTATCTGCATCTTAAGATGTATTTTAAACCAAAATGTGAAGTAATCTATTATTCCAAATAATATGTTTTTAAGAAACAGTAATAGTTTCCAAGTCAGAACATTCATTTCCGTTTTAAAAAGTAGATTTAAAAAAACAACTTGAACTTATGACTGAGGGGAATAGCTCAATGTGTATGTGTGACACTGAAATTACTGGCTGGGCAGTGTTGCACTCAGCTCAAGTCATTTTGTATATAAAAGGAGTCTGTGCAAACAGGTTGTGTTACTAAGAGACGTGACAATGTGGCCTACTTCAGAAAGAATGTTACAGATCAACACACAAAGAGCGGGGGGAGAGCGGGGGAGAGGAAGAAGCGCTATAAACAGAGGGGAGAGGGAGACGGCGAGGCAGTCAGACAGGAGAGGGAGACAGAGGTAGAGAGACGGGGGAGCAGAGCTTTTGAGTGTGTGTGCGTCCGTATACAGAACCAGTCAAAAGTTTGAACACACCTACTCATTCAAGGGTTTTTCATTATTTTTATTATTTTCTACATTGAATAGTAATATTTGAAGACATCAAAACTATGAAATAACACATATGGAATCATGTAGTAAATGTTTTAAAAAGTGTTAAATCTAAATATATTTTATATTTCAGATTCTTCAAAGTAGCCACCTGTTGCCTGGATGACAGCTTTGTACACTCTTGGCATTGTATCTCTGAGGCCCTACTGTATGTTGTTAGTTATCAGAGGCAGTAGTAATACCAGAAGTAGCAGCAGCACCATCCTGTTACTGAACCATACCCCAGTGTTTGTGTGTAGGTAAAATACAGATGTGCCGTCTAGACACAAGATGGTTATCGCTGTCTAAAGGGTTACAGTTGACTCTGTTTGCATTACACTGTCAACAAGCAAGCTACTGTTTTCAGATTTATCAGATAGGGCGCACACCACACACACACACACACACACACACACACACACACACACACACACACACACACACACACACACACACACACTGTCTGAATCACCATCACCAGCAGGAGAGATTATTTGTACCATAACACTAGAAATTACTGTAATTCACAGCACTAGTCCCTATAATATGTAGGTGGTCCTTCATAATCTCCTAATTGACAGCATGGACTCTAAACCACCCCCTGGCCACACAAAGCCTCTTTCACAACTTCACACGAAGAGTGAGATAAAAAACACTTCTCTTTCATTATTTTAAGTCTGGGAGTGGTGGGGATATGGTTTCAAACGGGTTATTCTGAACGCCATCTTTTGTTTAAACAAAAAGTAAAGTCCTGTTACATGTCCCCCCCTTTTGCTCAATGTGTCCTTTCAAAACACGCATGCAAACACTTTACACATGCAAAATCTGACACATTCTCTGTCCCACACACAATGTAATAACTGTGCTCAATTGAAACCCAAATTAAGACATCAAAAAGTGGCCAAAAAAAATCATGAAGATATTTGCAGTATGTTCCACGACCCATAATGCCTTGCATCATGCTCCGACCTCATTGCCCAGAGAAGAACCTGACAGGCTAGAAGTTGTCACACGCAACTCACTACCTCAGCCCCAGGGGGCGGTATATACACCTGCTCACTGTCACCCATGTGGATTCTCAAGAGAGCGAGAGAAGACAACACTGAGGATGCTGCTCAAAGAGAGAGAGATCTATAAGAAAGAGAGATCTACGAGAAAGAAAGAGGAAGAAAGTGTAAGTGAGAGAAAGGGAGAGGGATTGAGATACACCTGGAGGGAGGCAGGCAGGTAGGTAGAAGAAGCAGCAGAGAGCTGGGTCTATAAGCCTGTAACAT
Organism: Oncorhynchus mykiss; assembly: GCF_057628025.1. Classification (NCBI taxonomy): domain Eukaryota; kingdom Metazoa; phylum Chordata; class Actinopteri; order Salmoniformes; family Salmonidae; genus Oncorhynchus; species Oncorhynchus mykiss. The sequence goes on from NC_143031.1 coordinate 50,427,328, forward strand.
GAGGACAGGACAGCGAGCTGGGATGTCTGACATCTCTGGTGACTCACTATTCATGACAACAGCTTAGTGGAGAGATGGTATAGAGGAGACGGACCCATTGGTTGCCCTCTAGGTTATTGAGAGCTGGTAGTCCCATCCACCAAACTACCAGGTGTGAAACAAGGAAGGGATTCATGAGGTATACTAATTTGGCATAGAGCAGACCAAAATTAAATTAATCAAAACAGGAACATTTGGTTAGAAATTCAAAAGGAAATTATCTTTACAGAGAAAAATGTCCTCCTGTGTGCTACCTACAGTATATCCCCCCACTAGAATACCCATCATTTAATGAAGACAGCTTCTCCATCCTGGAGGGGGAAATCAATCATTTCCAGGCCCAAGAACATGTACTAGTCTGTGGTGACCTAAATGCCAGAACCGGACAAGAACCTGACACTCTCAGCACACAGAGGGACAAAACACCTGCCTGGAGGTGACAGCATTCCCACCCCCATATGCCCCCTAGGCACAACTATGACAACATAACCAACAAAAACAGGTCACAACTCCTACAGCTCTGTCGCAAGCTGGATATGTACAATGGTAGGCATCGAGGGGACTCCTACAGCTCATCTCTTGGCAGTAGTACTGTAGACTACTTTATCACTGACCTCAACCCAGAGTCTCTCAGAGTGTTCACAGTCAGCCCACTGACCCACCTATCAGATCACAGCAAAATCACAGTCTACTAGAACAGAGCAATACTCAATCATGAAGCATCAAAGCCAAAAGTTAATAATATTAAGAAATGTTATAGTTGGAAGGAATGTAGTGTGAAAACCTAAAAATAAAAAAAATTAAGCAACAACAAATTCAATCCCTTTTAGACAACTTCCTGGACAAAATGTTCCACTGTAATAGTGAAGGTGTAAACTTGGCAATAGTATGAACAGTATATTTGACCTATCACCTATCAAGTCTTTTTTTTTTACCCCCTTTTTCTTCCCAATTTCGTGGTATCCAATTGTTGTAGTAGCTACTATCTTGTCTCATCGCTACAACTCCCGTACGGGCTCGGGAGAGACGAAGGTTGAAAGTCATGCGGATGTGGATACACAGCGCGTATCCAACCCGGAAGCCAGCCGCACCAATGTGCCGGAGGAAACACTGTGTACCTGGCAACCTTGGTTAGCGCGCACTGCGCCCGGCCCGCCACAGGAGTTGCTGGTGCGCGATGAGACAAGGACATCCCTACCGACCAAGCCCTCCCTAACCCGGACGACGCTAGGCCAATTGTGCGTCGCCCCATGGACCTCCCGGTCGTGGCCGGTTACGACAGAGCCTGGGCGCGAACCCAGAGTCTCTGGAGGGGGAAATCAATAATTTCACTGGCACTGCAGTACAGTGCCCTTAACCACTGCGCCACCCGGGAGGCCTTTCCCTATCAAGTCTAAACATATTAAACAGAAAACCAAAGAAAATTAACAATGAGAAATAGTTGATGAATGCAAAAACCTAAGAAAGAAATTGAGAAACCTATCCAGCCAAAAACATAGAGACCCAGGAAACCTGAATCTATGCCTTCACTATAGTGAATCACTAAAACAATACAGAAATACACCAGGGGAAAAGGAGGCTCAGCACGTAAGAAATCAGCTCAATGTAATTGAAGAATCCATAGACTAACCACTTCTGGGAAAATTGGAAAACACTAAACAAACAACACAAAGAGTTCCCTATCCAAATTGGAGATGCATGGGTAAACCACTTCTACAATCTTTTTGGCCCTATAACAATCAACAAAAAATATACATGATCAAATACAAATCGTAGAAACAACTATTAAAGACTACCAAAACCCACTGGATTTTCCAATTAAATTAAATTAACTTCAGGACAAAACAAACCCTCCAACCCCAAAAAGCTTAAACTCTTTAACATCATTCTTGGATCTGGCATCTTCCTCAATATTTGGAACCAAGACCCCCCCCCCCCCCCCCCCTAATCCAGAAAAGTGGAGACAAATTTGACCCCAATAACTACCGTGAGTTACGTGTCAACAGCAACCTTAGGACAATCCTCTACATTATCATTAACAGCAGACTCGTGCATTTCCTCGATGTAAAAAACGATGTACTGAGCAAATGTCATATTGGCTTTTTACAAACTTACCGTACGACAGACCACGTATTCACCCTGCACACCCTAACTGACAAACAAACAAAGGCAAAGTCTTCTCATGCTTTGTTGACTTCAAAAAAGCCTTTGACTCAAATTGGCATGAGGGTCTGCTATACATATTGATGGAAAATGGGTTGGGGAAAAACATACGACATTATAAAATCCATGTACACAAACAAGTGTGCGATTAAATTTTGAAAAAACACATTTCTTTCTACAGGGCTGTGGGGTGAGACAGGGATGCAGCTTAAGCCACACCCTCTTCTTTTTATTATTATAATTTTTTTGTTTTAATTAAAAAGCCCCATCCTCTTCAACATATATATTAACGAATTGGCGAGGGTACTAGAACAGTCTGCAGCACCTGGCCTCACCCTACTAGAATTTGAAGTCAAATGTTTACTGTTTGCTGATGATCTGGTGCTTCTGTCACCAACCAAGAAGGGCCTACAGCAGCACCTAGATCTTCTGCACAGATTCTGCCAGACCTGGGCCCTGACAGTAAATCTCAGTAAGACCAAAATAATGGTTTTCCAAATACAAATTCCATCTAGACACTGTTGCCATAGAGCACACAAAAAAACTATACATACCTTGGCCTAAACATCAGGTAAAAAGGTAACTTCCACAAAGCTGTGAACGATCAGAGAGACAAGGCAAGAAATGCCTCCTATGCCATCAAAAGGAACAAAATTCGACATACCAATTAGGATATGGCTAGAAATACTTGAATCCATTTTAGAACCCATTGCTCTTTATGGTTGTGAGGTCTGGGGTTCACTCACCAACCAATAATTCACAAAATGGGACAAACACAAAATTGAAACTCTGGAGGCAGAATTTTGCAAAAATATCCTTTGTGTACAACGTAAAACACCAAATAATGCATGCAGAGCAGAATTAGACCGATACCCACTAATTATCAAAATCCAGAAAAGAGACGTTAAATTCTACAACCACCTAAAAGGAAGTGATTCCCTTCCATAACAAAGTCATCACCTACAGAGAGATGAACCTGGAGAAGAGTCTCCTAAGCAAGCTGGTCCTGGGGCTCTGTTCACAAACAGACCCCACAGAGCCCCAGGACAGTAACACAATTAGACCCAACCAAATCATGAGAGAACAAAAAGATAATAACTTGACACATTGGAAAGAATTAACAAAAAAACTGAGCAAACTAGAATGTTATGTGGCCCTAAACAGAGAGCACACAGTGGCAGAATACCTGATCATTGTGACTGACCCAAACTTGACTGACCCAAGGAAAGCTTTGACTATGTACAGATTCAGTGAGCATAGCCTTGCTATTGAGAAAGGCCACCCTAAGCAGACCTGGCTCTCAAGAGAAGACAGGCTATGTGCACACTGCCCACAAAATGAGGTGGAAACTGAGATGCACTGGAAACAGATTACACAGAAAACAAACCCAATTTCGATAAACTCCCATATCTACTGGGTGAAAAACCAGTGTGCCATCACAGCAGCAAGATGTGTGACCTGTTGCCACAAGAAAAGGGCAAACAGTAAAGAACAAACACCGTTGTAAATACAACCCATATTTATGTTTACTTATTTTCCCTTTTGTACTTTAACTATTTGCACATGGTTACTGTATATATACACATCATATGACATTTGATATGTCTTTACTCTTTTGGGACTTCTGTGAGTCACTTTTGTTTAATATCTACTTCACTTGCTTTGGCGATGTTAACATGTTTCCCATGCCAATAAAGCCCTTGAATTGAATGACTAGAAGAGTCTGGAACTGAAGAAAGGTCAGCTGAAAAAAACTAAGCTAAGCCATTAAAGGACTGAGAGGCTAGCGGACGTGACCACAGTCTCTCACTTCAGGACTCGCGCTAGACATACAAAGACCCTGAAAGATCCAACGAGAGAGTCAATAGAAGTGTGTTCAAGTACTCTGAGAGAGAGGGGGCGAACATCAGAATAAGGATTCTGACTGACAAACAGCAACCAACTAGGGAGCCAGTGTGTCCTCTCCTCTGCCTCCTCCACCATGGCCTCTTTGGGGGATACAGATGTTGGCCAGCGCCCTGAGCCTGCTGGGCTGGGTGGGGGGTCATCATGACCTGTGCCCTGCCCATGAGGAGGGTCACGGCCTTCATGGGCACCACCATCGTCACCTCTCAGACTATCTGGGAGGGTATCTGGATGAGCTGCGTGGCCGAGAGTACTGGACAGATCGAGTGTAAGCCCAATGACTCCCTCCTGGCACTGAGCCCTGACCTCCAAGCCGCAAGAGTGCTTAGCGTCCTTGCCATCGCGACGGGCTCCAGCGGGCTCCTACTAGCCTTCGTCGGGTGGAAGTACACCCGGTTTCTGGACAAGCAAGTGGGAGGGGTCAAAGGCCAGGTTGCCATAGCAGCGGGCACGGTGTGGTCCGCTCCTCCAGCAGGGCTGCGTCGAGCAAGGCAGCAGCCTTCCAGGGCAGTGGACCGTCAGCAAAGGCCCAGTCCAATGGCCCGGCCACCACCAGGTACCACAGAAGCCAAGCAGCGTCTGCAGTCTCAGCCCAGGGGAGTGGGGAAAACCAGGCCTCCCTGGGAGGAGGATGAGGGGCTGGCTGTGCTGGAGCAGGACTACAGGCTGGGGTCTGAGGGAGTTAAGAACTGTCTACAAAGTTTCAGCTGAGACTGGAATCTGCCAATTCTGAGGAGAGCGAGGGAGCGTCTTCAAAGTTCTCAGCCGAAGAGACTGGAGTCTCTAGCAGAATCAGACAAGCCTCAACACAGTGGGGAAGCATCCTAAAACCCAACAAAGATCTTTATCTGAGAATAAACACACACACACACCATCATCACTCAAGTCAAGTATGATTGTTCTCTATAGGGTCTTCTATTTGTGAGTCTACTGGTGGCTTTAGAGGCCGATCCGGGATCTCACATATTTTGGTGCAGTGTGGGCAGGAGTGGTGGTTATGGTAGGTGGTTGAGATTTCCAGGTGTTGAGTCTCATCTAGCATATCTGCCCCTTGTCCTCTACAGTACGGTGGAGATCTTTTTTGTGTAGTGCAGCTTCCTCTTGAATGTTTTTTCTCCAGCTGTGTCTATTTAGTGCAATGTCTTCCCAGTTGTTAGAGGTGATGTCGAATTTCTTCAGGTATATTTTGATGTTGTCTTTGTAGCTGACCTTCCTTTAACTGGTAGTACATGATCTATTTCGGGTGGTGAGAGTTGGGCATCCAGATGGCATGGCCTGTCCATCGGAGTTGGCGTTGCCTTATGGTAGTGGTGAAGCTGTTTATGTTGGATCTGTCACATACGCTGAGTCTGTCCTCCCAACTGATCCTCAGGATTTTACATAAGGATATTTGAGGATGGTTTTCTAGTGCTTTCAGGTGCATAGTGTAGATGGTACATGTTTTCGCTCCATTTAACAGTGTGGGGAGGAAAACAGCTTTGTAGCATGTTACTTAATGAACATAATACATACACTACCATTTGTCCATTCAAATAACTTCAAATTGATCAGTAATATAGTGTGGGCATTGTTAATGTTGTAAATGACTATTGTAGATGGAAACGGCAGATTTTTTATTGACTATCTACATAGGCATACAGAGGCCCATTATCAGCAACAATCATTCCTGTGTTCCAATGGCACGTTGTGTTAGCTAATCAAAGTATATAATTTTAATGTTGCTAATTGATCATTAGAAAACCCAGCTGTTAGCACAGCTGAAAACAGTTGTTCTGGTTAAAGAAGCAATTAAACTGGCTTTCTTTAGACTAGTTGAGTATTTGGAGCATCAGCATTTGTGTGTTCGATTACAGGCTTAAAATGGCCAGGAACAAAGAACTTACTTCTGAAACTCGTCGAGAGTTTGAGAAACAGATACCTCACAAGTCTTCAACTGGCAGCTTATTTTCGGAGCAACGTTTTTTATTTAGAGGAAATAAGACTTATTGGCTGCATGCCTGCTCCCAGATCTCTTCGTGTTGTCTTGCCATAGGAGTTGGCAAGACAGCACAAACAGATCAGGGAACAGGCTAGATAGCTGCTTCTGCTGTAGTCCTTCCTCTATTCTAGGAACCCCCCCCCCTACCCCACCCTGTGTGACTCCAGCCACAGCTATACTATGGAAAGCCTCGTCCGGAACAAACCAGTTTGACAGAGAGTGAGCTAAGGCTGAGCTCACACCAATGGTTTGCATTGTGATGTGGAAGAGAAACACCAAATACATGCTAATACTATGTATTGTCGCGACCCTGTGTTTATAAAAGCGGGTATCGACTCTGTCACATGAGCATTCTAAGGGTCAGATGTTACAAGCGCAAGCTCTAAATTACTTAACATGATCTACTTCTCGAAATGTCAAATTTGAACAGCATCTATTGTTTTCGAATAACAGCTGCTCATTACTTTTGAAAAAATATTACGCTAGGCTAGTGCCTTTTTGAATGGTCACATCCAAACAAATCAAATCTATATTTATGGGTTAGCAGAAGTTAATGCAAGTGTAGCGAAATGCTTGTGTTTCTAGTTCCAACTATGCAGCAATATCTAGCAAGTAATCTAACAAATTCACAACAACTACTTTATACACACAAATACACACAAATGCAAAGGGATGAATGGAATATGTACATGTAAATATATGGATGAGCGATGTCGTGCGGCATTGGCAAGCCTGGGGGTGACCCATCAGAAAGTCCAGGACCCAGTTGCACAGGGCAGGGTCGCTTTGTATTGTTCTCAAAGCGAGCAAAGAAGTTGTTTAATTTGTCTGGGAGCAAGACATCGATGTCCGCAACAGGGCTGGTTTTCTTTTTGTAATCCGTGATTGACTGTAGACCCTGCCACATACGTCTCGTGTTTGAGCCGTTGAATTGCAACTCTACTTTGTCTCTATACTGACGCTTTGCTTGTTTGATTGCCTAGCGGAGGAAATAGCAGCACTGTTTGAATTCGGTCATGTTTCTGGTCGCCTTGCCATGATTAAAAGAGGTGGTTTGCGCTTTCAGTTTTGCGCGGATGCTGCCATTAATCCACAGTTTCTGGTTAGGGAAGGTTTAAATAGTCACAGCAGGTACGGCATCTCCGATGTACTTGCTAATAAACTCGCTCACCGAGTCAGCGTATTCATCAATGTTGTTGTCTGAGGCTATCCGGAACATATCCCAGTCCATGTGATCGAAGCAATCTTGAAGCATGGAATCCAATTGTTCAGACCAGGGTTGTATTGACCTGAGCACGGGCATTTTTTGTTTTAGTTACAGTGCCTTGCGAAAGTATTCGGCCCCCTTGAACTTTGCGACCTTTTGCTACATTTCAGGCTTCAAACATAAAGATATAAAACTGTATTTTTTTGTGAAGAATCAACAACAAGTGGGACACAATCATGAAGTGGAACGACATTTATTGGATATTTCAAACTTTTTTAACAAATCAAAAACTGAAAAATTGGGCGTGCAAAATTATTCAGCCCCCTTGAGTTAATACTTTGTAGCGCCACCTTTTGCTGCGATTACAGCTGTAAGTTGCTTGGGGTATGTCTCTATCAGTTTTGCACATCGAGAGACTGACATTTTTTCCCATTCCTCCTTGCAAAACAGCTCGAGCTCAGTGAGGTTGGATGGAGAGCATTTGTGAACAGCAGTTTTCAGTTTTTTCCACAGATTCTCGATTGGATTCAGGTCTGGACTTTGACTTGGCCATTCTAACACCTGGATATGTTTATTTTTGAACCATTCCATTGTAGATTTTGCTTTATGTTTTGGATCATTGTCTTGTTGGAAGACAAATCTCCATCCCAGTCTCAGGTATTTTGCAGACTCCATCAGGTTTTCTTCCAGAATGGTCCTGTATTTGGCTCCATCCATCTTCCCATCAATTTTAACCATATTCCCTGTCCCTGCTGAAGAAAAGCAGGCCCAAACCATGATGCTGCCACCACCATGTTTGACAGTGGGCATGGTGTGTTTAGGGTGATAAGCTGTGTTGCTTTTACGCCAAACATAACATTTTGCATTGTTGCCAAAAAGTTCAATTTTGGTTTCATCTGACCAGAGCACCGTCTTCCACATGTTTGGTGTGTCTCCCAGGTGGCTTGTGGCAAACTTTAAACAACACTTTATATGGATATCTTTAAGAAATGGCTTTCTTCTTGCCACTCTTCCATAAAGGCCAGATTTGTGCAATATAGGACTGATTGTTGTCCTATGGACAGAGTCTCCCACCTCAGCTGTAGATCTCTGCAGTTCATCCAGAGTGATCATGGGCCTCTTGGCTGCATCTCTGATCAGTCTTCTCCTTGTATGAGCTGAAAGTTTAGAGGGACGGCCAGGTCTTGGTAGATTTGCAGTGGTCTGATACTCCTTCCATTTCAATATTATCGCTTGCACAGTGCTCCTTGGGATGTTTAAAGCTTGGGAAATCTTTTTGTATCCAAATCCGGCTTTAAACTTCTTCACAACAGTATCTCGGACCTGCCTGGTGTGTTCCTTGTTCTTCATGATGCTCTCTGCGCTTTTAACGGATCTCTGAGACTATCACAGTGCAGGTGCATTTATACGGAGACTTGATTACACACAGGTGGATTGTATTTATCATCATTAGTCATTTAGGTCAACATTGGATCATTCAGAGATCCTCACTGAACTTCTGGAGAGAGTTTGCTGCACTGAAAGTAAAGGGGCTGAATAATTTTGCACGCCCAATTTTTCAGTTTTTGATTTGTTAAAAAAGTTTGAAATATCCAATAAATGTCGTTCCACTTCATGATTGTGTCCCACTTGTTGTTGATTCTTCACAAAAAAATACAGTTTTATCTTTATGTTTGAAGCCTGAAATGTGGCAAAAGGTCGCAAAGTTCAAGGGGGCCGAATACTTTCGCAAGGCACTGTATATAGGCTGGGAGCAACAAAATGGATTCATGGTCAGATTTGCCGAAGGCAGGGCGCGGGAGGGCTTTGTATGAATCGCGGAAGTTCAAGAAGCAATCATCCAGAATTCTGCCAGCTCTTGTCGCACATTCGATATGCTGATAGAATTTAGGGAGAATTGATCTTAGGTTAGCTTTGTTAATTAAAACCTGTTAAGGATATGGCAGACATACGCCCCCTTTGGAGAGATTGGGTACCCCTAGTAAACTGGAAAAAAAATCTGTCAAAAATTGCTAATATTTGCAAATAAATAGATAGAAAACACTCTAAAGATTCTAAAACCGTTGGAATTATGTCTGTAAGTATAGCAGAACTCACAGGGCAGGCATTCTTCCAAACTAGTTTTTGTGGCCATGAAAGTTGGAGAAACTTTGACGTCATGGCCCCCACCCTTCCCAACCAGTTATGATTCTGGGGACACTTTCTATCTCTTCCGCTAGATGTCCTCTTTCATTAGAGCTTTGAATCGTTTGAGAATTGACCCTATGGGAGTGAAATTAGTGCGTGCCATGAGAGAATAGGCTGTGCGTATGGGCGCGAATTGGTCCCAGCCATTCCTTTGTTCCAGCACTCAAGAGAAGGGCAGACGATGGCCGATTGAATTGAAGTTTGTTTTGCGTGTCTAAAACATCATAAAGCTTGCTTCTGCACTTAGTTTGACCTGTTTAGTCGACATATAATATGTAATTTTGAAGTTTTGATGCGCAACTTTTCCGGACCAGAGGACGTTTTGGGTGCATTTCAGCTGATGTTATTAGCAGTAGCTAATACAAAGACGCAAGACTTGAAACCAAACGATGTATTGGGTAAGTATGAAGCCTTCCAGAACATTCTGAACGAAGACCATCGAAGGTAAGGGAATATTTATGCTTAAATCTGTGTTTCTGTTGACTCCAACATTACGTGGAAATGTAGCTTGGAACTGAGCGCTGTCTCAGCATATGGAATAGTGTGCGATTTCTGTAACGTTAAAAATAAATCTAACACAGCGGTTGCATAAAGAAGCAGTGTATCTTTCTAACTATATGTAGAACATGTATATTTAGTCAAAGTTTATGATGTCTATTTACGTTATCTTGCCGCGCTACATAGATTTCCTGCGGGCATTTTTGAGTAATTTCTGAACGTGAACTCACTGTAAATGGACATTTATGGATATAAATGGCATATTATTGAAAAAAAAAATATGTACTGTGTAACATGTCATATTACTGTCATCTGATGAAGATTTTCAAAAGGTTAGTGAGCGATTTATTTTTTAATCCTGCGTTTGTTGATTGCATGTTTTGGCTATTGAAATGAGCTGTGTCTGGTGGTGGTTTTACATATATATGTGCTATGTTTTCGCCGTAAAACATTTTAGAAATCTGACTTGCTGGCTAGATGAACAAGGTGTTTATCTTTCATTTGAGCTATTGGACTTGTTAATGTGTGGAGGTTAAATATTTTTAAGAATATTTTTGCGTTCCATGCGCCACCGTTTCAGCTGAACGTGGGAGGGTTGATCCCCAATTGGGAACCAGTATCGTAGTTAAAATCCCCAGCTACAACAAATACAGCCTCAGGATGTATAGTTTCCAGTTTACATAGAGTCCAATGAAGTTCTTTCAGGGCCGATTAGGTATCTGCTTGAGGGGGGATATACACAGCTGTGACTATAATCGAAGAGAATTCTCTTGGAAGATAATGCGGTTGGCATTTGATTGTAAGGAATTCTAGGTCAGGTGAATAAAAGGACTTGAGTTCCTGTATGATGTTGTGATTACACCATGAGTCCTTAATCATAAAGCATACACCACTCTTCTTCTTACCAGAGAGATGTTTGTTTCTGTCGGCGCAATGCGTGAACAAACCGGGTGGCTGTATCGACTCTGACAACGTATCCCGAGTGAGCCATGTTTCCGTGAAACGGGGAATGTTACAATCTCTGATGTCTTTCTGGAAGGCAACTCGTGCCTTAATTTCGTCCACCTTGTTACCTAGAGATTGGACATTGGCGAGTAATATACTAGGAAGCAGTGGATGGTGTGCTCGCCCTCTGAGTCTGACCAGTAGGCCGCTCCGTCTGCCACTCCTGCTGTTTTGGGTCGGCCTCTGGGATAAGATCCCATGTCCAGGGTGGAGGTCCGAACAAAGGATTTGCTTCGGGAAAGACGTATTCCTGGTCGTAATGATGGTACATTGACATCACTTTTATATCCAATAGTGCTTCCCGGCTGTATGTAATAACACTTGGGATTTTCTGGGCTAACAATGTAAGAAATAGTACATAAAAAAAACAAATAACTGCATAGTTTTCTAAGGACCTGAAGTGAGGCGACCATCTCTGTCGGCCCCATCTTATTGGAGGTTTACGTAATTGACAACATACATTTAACTGTTAATAGACTTAATAACACCGCATGAGAACCAAATATTTTTATGTTAGTCACATATTATTAGACTTTAACTGTAGGTTGTACTGCAGATTATGATGTCAGATTCTATTATTGGAGTGTGAGTATCGGAGTATGAGACAGCTTAATGCTGCACCTCTTTTGGTTGTACTAGTAACTTTATAGTAGAATTGACATAGAATAATACTATCTGTATATGTTAACAAAAATATATGTTTTAGAATGGCATTCATCAGATCTCTGTCAAATGAAAGACCATAGATCTTTGAATATCCTACAAAGACAACCATGTACTGGTCTGTTATCCTATTCTGTACTTCCATCTAGTGGTGGAACACACACAAACTTGATTGGTCACATGCACTGAATACAACAGGGGTAGACTTTACCCTGAAATGCTTAATTACGAGCCCATTCCCAACAATGCAGAGTTAAAAAGTAAAACAAATATTTGCTGAAGAAAAAATAAACAATAAAATAACAATAACGAGGCTATATACAAGGAGTACCAATACAGAGTCAATGTGCAGGAGTACGAGGTAGTTGAGGTAATTGAGGATGAAGATTATTGGAATCGGTGTGTGTAGCCGGACAGGAAGGATGTCTGACAGTAGTGAAGGTGAACAGGTGGTCACGGGTCAGGTGACAGAGGAATGGAGGAGGAATTATTTTTACCATAAAGTGGTATATTTACTGGATAGTTGTGTGTGCTGCATTACAAAAGAAACAGAATAACATGCATTACAAATCAAATTCATAATTACAAAAGTAAAATCTGAATAAATCTCATGAAGTAATTCAGCAATTCAGTTCAATATGAATTCAATATGAAGCATGATTGAGTCATTTAGGATCATAACCGTTCATCATAATAATGATAATGCAATTAAATCGACCAGTTATCAATTATTTGATCTATGATCTCAATCAGTTTTCTCAGGATTATCAATTTAGCAAATAATAATTACGTTTCACATTTCCTGCTTTCTCTTCATGTGTACATATGATTTTGTTACATTTTAACCATATTTGTCCCGTGATGATCCGTAGGGCCGTTATCATTGTCTATTGATATAACACAATAGGTTTGGAGCGCAGCTTGGAGCGTGCACTCCGTGGTAGTAACTATAAACAATAACTGATAGCCTGCTCTCCTGAGCGCAACAGATAGTTCAATTGAAGATAACAGATTAGGTGCACTTACCGTTGATTTGAGGACGCACACAATGTCTGGATTAGATGGAGTTTGAGAGAGAAAGCAGCGAGGTCGGGCGGTGGCGATTTCCTCCTTTAATGAGTTGAGATCTGTGTGACATTTCCACCTGACCTAATTAAAGCACTCTGGCCCAGCTACCTAAGTGGACATGGATTAAAGGGTGAATCCACCAACTTCATGGGACTTTTCCACAAAGGTAATACAGTATGTGCGTGTAGGTGGTGGTAAAAGTGACTAGGCAATCAGGATATATAATAAACCGAGTAGAAAAGCGTCATGGTAGGTGTTGAATCACTATTCTTTTAGGTGTTGCTGTGTTCATCTATCTTAGTCTACAGGTGTGTTGCCTGGTATCTATGCTGCAATAGACTCTGTGGGGGGGCTAGGGGTCAGTTAGTTTCATCTGGTGTCCTGTGTGAACTTAAGTACGCTCTTTCTAATTCTCCCATCTCTCTCTCTTCCCTCCCGGAGGACCTGAGCCCTAGGACAATGCCTCAGGACTACCTAGCCTGATGACTACTGGCTGTGACCCATCCCCAGTCCACCTGGTCGTGCTGCCGATCCAGTTCCTGTTGTTTTGCCTCTGGCAATGGAACCCTGACGTGTTCACCGGACGTGCTACCTTTGTCCCGGACCTGCAGTATTCAACCCTCTCTCTCCCTCATAGGAGATGGTCTTCCACATTTATAAAGCTTATAAAACTACATTTATGAAGCCTAAAACCCAAAAGAGCAAGCAATGCAGAAGCATGATGGTCAGAAAAAACTCCCTAGAAAGGCAGGAACCTAGGAAGAAACCTAGAGAGGAACCAGGCTCTGAGGAGTGGCCAGTCCTCTTCTGGCTGTGCCGGGTAGAGATAAGAGTACACAGCCATTAAGGCCAGATCGTTCTTCAAGATGTTTAAATGTTCACAAAGATCTCCTCCACCACACAAGCCCGAGGAGCAAAACCAGAGAGGAAATCACATCAGTGACTCATTCCACTCAAGTCGAGTATAGCAAAAAATGGCTTTTACGACATGACGCACCCATCCTAGGAACGGCATGGAAGACTAATAGTAAGCCAGTGATTCAGACCCCGTGACAGGGTCAGAGGCAGAGAATCCCAGTGGAGAGAGGGGAGCCGGCCAGGCAGACAGCAGGGGGGGGGGGGGGGTATGTCACTCCAGTGCCTTGCCGTTCACCTTTGCACTCCTGGGCCAGACTACACTCAATCATAGGACTTACTGAAGAGATGAGTCTTCAGTAAAGACTTAAAGGTCGAGACAGAGTCTGCATCTCTCATATGGCTAGGCAGACCATTCCATAAAAATGGAGCTCTATAGCAGAAAGCCCTTCCTCCAGCTGTTTGCTTGGAATTTCTAGGGATAATAAGCAGGCCTGCATGTTGTGACCGTAGCGTACCTGTAGGTATGGACGACAGTACCAAATCGGAGCGCTAGGTAGGAGCAAGTCCATGTAATGCTTTGTTGGTTAGCAGTAAAACCTTGAAATCAGCCCTAGCCTTAACAGGAAGCTAGAGAGGCTAGCACTGGAGTAATATGATAGCATTTTTTGGTTCTAGTCAAGATTATAGCAACCATATTTTGCACTACCTGAAGTTAATTTAGTGCTTTATCCGGATAGCTGAAGAGGAGACTATTGCAGTAGTAGTCAGTAGAACTGACAAAAGCATGGATTAGCTTTGTCAGTTAGCGTGGTCTGATGCCATTAAAAGGTAATTTACCACTTCACGAGTACAGTCTCAGTAATATGACGGGGTCTAAAACCAGACTGGAGCATTTTGTATACATTACTTGTCTTCAGGAAGGCAGTGAGTTGCTGCTCAACAGCTTTTTCTTTTCAGGAGAGGCTTTATTATTGCCACTTTTAGTGAGTTTGGTACATATCCGGAGGATCGGGAGCACAGGAAGTAGCTCTTTCAGTAATTTAGTTGGAATAGGGTCCAGTAGGCAGCTGGAAGGTTTAGAGGCCATGACTATTTTCGTGAATGTATCGAAAGATACAGGATTAAAAAGCTTGAGTGTCTCCATTGATCCTAGGTCCTGGCAGTCCTGTGCAGACTCAGGGCAACTGAGTTTTGGAGAAATACACAAATCAAATCAAATCAAATTTATTTATATAGTCCTTCGTACATCAGCTGATATCTCAAAGTGCTGTACATAAACCCAGCCTAAAACCCCAAACAGCAAGCAATGCAGGTGTAGAAGCACGGTGGCTAGGAAAAACTCCCTAGAAAGGCCAAAACCTAGGAAGAAACCTAGAGAGGAACCAGGCTATGTGGGGTGGCCAGTCCTCTTCTGGCTGTGCCGGGTGGAGATTATAACAGAACATGGCCAAGATGTTCAAATGTTCATAAATGACCAGCATGGTCGAATAATAATAAGGCAGAACAGTTGAAACTGGAGCAGCAGCACAGCCAGGTGGACTGGGGACAGCAAGGAGTCATCATGTCAGGTAGTCCTGGGGCATGGTCCTAGGGCTCAGGTCCTCCGAGAGAGAGAAAGAGAGAAGGAGAGAATTAGAGAACGCACACTTAGATTCACACAGGACACCGAATAGGACAGGAGAAGTACTCCAGATATAACAAACTGACCCTAGCCCCCCGACACATAAACTACTGCAGCATAAATACTGGAGGCTGAGACTGGAGGGGTCAGGAGACACTGTGGCCCCATCCGAGGACACCCCCGGACAGGGCCAAACAGGAAGGATATAACCCCACCCACTTTGCCAAAGCACAGCCCCCACAACACTAGAGGGATATCTTCAACCACCAACTTACCATCCTGAGACAAGGCTGAGTATAGCCCACAAAGACCTCCGCCACGGCACAACCCAAGGGGGGGGGGGGCGCCAACCCAGACAGGATGACCACATCAGTGACTCAGCCCACTCAGGTGACGCACCCCCTCCAGGGACGGCATGAGAGAGCCCCTGTAAAGCCAGTGACTCAGCCCCTGAATAGGGTTAGAGGCAGAGAATCCCAGTGGAAAGAGGGGAACCGGCCAGGCAGAGACAGCAAGGGCGGTTCGTTGCTCCAGAGCCTTTCCGTTCACCCTCCCACTCCTGGGCCAGACTACACTCAATCATATGACCCACTGAAGAGATGAGTCTTCAGTAGAGACTTAAAGGTTGAGACCGAGTTTGCGTCTCTGACATGGGTAGGCAGACCGTTCCATAAAAATGGAGCTCTATAGGAGAAAGCCCTGCCTCCAGCTGTTTGCTTAAAAATTCTAGGGACAATTAGGAGGCCTGCGTCTTGTGACCGTAGCGTACGTGTAGGTATGTACGGCAGGACCAAATCAGAGAGAGAGGTAGGAGCAAGCCCATGTAATGCTTTGTAGGTTAGCAGTAAAACCTTGAAACCAGCCCTTGCTTTGACAGGAAGCCAGTGTAGAGAGGCTAGCACTGGAGTAATATGATCAAATTTTTTGGTTCTAGTCAGGATTCTAGCAGCCGTATTTAGCACTAACTGAAGTTTATTTAGTGCTTTATCCGGGTAGCCGGAAAGTAGAGCATTGCAGTAGTCTAACCTGGAAGTGACAAAAGCATGGATTAATTTTTCTGCATCATTTTTGGACAGAAAGTTTCTGATTTTTGCAATGTTACGTAGATGGAAAAAAGCTGTCCTTGAAATGGTCTTGATATGTTCTTCAAAAGAGAGATCAGGGTCCAGAGTAACGCCGAGGTCCTTCACAGTTTTATTTGAGACGACTGTACAACCATTAAGATTAATTGTCAGATTCAACAGAAGATCTCTTTGTTTCTTGGGACCTAGAACAAGCATCTCTGTTTTGTCCGAGTTTAAAAGTAGAAAGTTTGCAGCCATCCACTTCCTTATGTCTGAAACACATTCTTCTAGCAAGGGCAATTTTGGGGCTTCACCATGTTTAATTGAAATGTACAGCTGTGTGTCATCCGCATAGCAGTGAAAGTTAACATTATGTTTTCGAATGACATCCCCAAAATATATAGTGAAAACAATAGTGGTCCTAAAACGGAACCTTGAGGAACACCGAAATTTACAGTTGATTTGTCAGAGGACAAACCATTCACAGAGACAAACTGATATCTTTCCGACAGATAAGATCTAAACCAGGCCAGAACTTGTCCGTGTAGACCAATTTGGGTTTCCAATCTCTCCAAAAGAATGTGGTGATCGATGGTATCAAAAGCAGCACTAAGGTCTAGGAGCACGAGGACAGATGCAGAGCCTCGGTCCGATGCCATTAAAATGTCATTTACCACCTTCACAAGTGCCGTCTCAGTGCTATGATGGGGTCTAAAACCAGACTGAAGCATTTCGTATACATTGTTTGTCTTCAGGAAGGCAGTGAGTTGTTGCGCAACAGCCTTTTCTAAAATTTTTGAGAGGAATGGAAGATTCGATATAGGCCGATAGTTTTTTATATTTTCTGGGTCAAGGTTTGGCTTTTTCAAGAGAGGCTTTATTACTGCCACTTTTAGTGAGTTTGGTACACATCCGGTGGATAGAGAGCCGTTTATTATGTTCAACATAGGAGGGCCAAGCACAGGAAGCAGCTCTTTCAGTAGTTTAGTTGGAATAGGGTCCAGTATGCAGCTTGAAGGTTTAGAGGCCATGATTATTTTCATCATTGTGTCAAGAGATATAGTACTAAAACACTTGAGCGTCTCTCTTGATCCTAGGTCCTGGCAGAGTTGTGCAGACTCAGGACAACTGAGCTTTGAAGGAATACGCAGATTTAAGGAGGAGTCCGTAATTTGCTTTCTAATAATCATAATCTTTTCCTCAAAGAAGTTCATGAATTTATCACTGCTAAAGTGAAAGTCATCCTCTCTTGGGGAATGCTGCTTTTTAGTTAGCTTTGCGACAGTATCAAAAAGGAATTTCGGATTGTTCTTATTTTCCTCAATTAAGTTAGAAAAATAGGATGATCGAGCAGCAGTAAGGGCTCTTCGGTACTGCACAGTACTGTCTTTCCAAGCTAGTCGGAAGACTTCCAGTTTGGTGTGGCGCCATTTCCGTTCCAATTTTCTGGAAGCTTGCTTCAGAGCTCGGGTATTTTCTGTGTACCAGGGAGCTAGTTTCTTATGAGAAATGTTTTTAGTTTTTAGGGGTGCAACTGCATCTAGGGTACTCCAACAGGAGTCTGTAATTTGCTTTCTAAAGATCATGATCTTTTCATGTTCATTAGAAATCAAATTTTAAACTACTCTTTGAATCTGCATATTCAAAGGGGTACAGCCAGGGAGGAAGAGCCTGATAAAAGTGCTAGAAAAATCTTAAAATTAACATTTTCTCAAGTTGTGGTATCCCAATACTACGAAAGTTTCTGTATACTATGCTACACTGGTGTAAATGTGTCCCTGAAGGTGTGTCAGAAGGTGTCCACCACACACTTTTCGGGGGCACATGTTTATTTCAATGTATATTGTATTTGAGGTTTCTTGCTTAACTTACACTAATCATATCATGCCATAGTTGAGATCTAATTCCACCTGAACCAGTTAAAGTTGCAATATGTAACATTTTGGCCAACCCAACAAAATGCACATAGAAATGTGAGTTATAGATATGTCATTCTCATTGAAAGCAAATCTAAAAAGCTGTAGATCTGTTCTGTGTGCTATTTCTATGCTTCCAGTTTTTACATTTTGTTTTTTGCAAACTTTTACTTTAAGTTTTTACACCAACTTAAACAGCTGAAAATACAATATTTTGGGTTATTGAAAAACATTTCATAGCAGTTTAGATGGTACAATGATTCTCTGTCACATAAACTGAAATTAGGCAAACCACTAGAATTTTAGCAATTAGGAAATGGCAGAGCGATATCTGCATATTGCATCTTTAAGTGTCTAGTAATTGAGTGTTTGTGTCTGAATTGGTATTGGCTAAAGAGGTAATTGTAGGCCACACCCACTAAATTAGATAATGAGCTACACCTGTTTAAATGAGAGGAGAGACAAGCAAGGATAAGACCAGTGAATATTATTATTTTATTCTTGGTCTTAATGTTGTAGTCCTTGTTTTTACCATTTTAACTCTGCCATTATGAAGACCTTTTATTTACATATTTATAGTTATGGGGAAACTAAGCTTCTTGAAGCATTGAGGTTTTCCAGCCAATTGTGTCAAATTGGTTCATTACTCAAAAGGCTTTGATCAACACAGTGTACACTAATGATACCTGCTGGACAAAAGAATTTAGAGCAGCCAAATTATTATAGATTACGTCCCAGACTCTGTAGCATGTGTGCAACATAGCCTTTTACCAAACCAGTCAGGTGGTTGTTTCGACGAAAACAAGCTTTGGATGTCATTGATCATGTGTTTCTGATAAAGTGAACCAGGCATCGGCAGGCACACTGCTTCAAAGTACACTGCTTAGGGATTTCGATGCATATCTCGGAGCTCCGACATCATACAAAACATCGCTATATATTTATGGCTGTATGGTGTGTGCTGCACAAGTTTTGTTTCAAATGGTCGATCACAGCCTCAGTTTTTCACTTTCCTTATGTCCTTAAAGTCTACCAAGGACTCCATGTGTGTCTCCTGCCAAACCAGTATGTCCACTCTAAGAAGCAGAGTTGCCTCTTTAAGGACTTCTCTGATCGGTTTCAACACAGATGCCACACTTACTTCTTGTAAGTCTGCAACGGCCTCTCGATATTCTGTGTGCAGACCTGTCCACAGGTCTACATTATTCTGACTGTGGATGACCTTCATATGCCTGTAGCCCTCCTGTGAGAGACTTGCATATGCTCTCCACTCATCACTGACTACCATACTCTGATGCTTCACATGCTTCCTCCATTTTGTCCTTGTTCCTCCTTTTCACAAGCGGAAGAATGGCACACCTGCAATTTCCCTGGATCTCCAACATTGCAAACACACGTCTTTCATGTATTGTAAAAGCATCCTCTGGCGTACTGAAATTAAATAGTGTCAAAGTATCATTAGGGAACAAGGAATCTACCTAACCATTAAAGAGGCAATCTGCAGTTCAAATAATAACTCCCAAACCCCCGCCACAGTTTTGATGAACAGGTGAGGGATGGAGCTGGAGAAATGCATCCACTCTCCTAGACAGAGCTAAGGATGCAATGGACTGGTCATCCATGATATCAAAATTGTTGTTTTAACCATGTTTTGAGGCTATACAGTTTTGTCTCCAATTATATTGTTTACAAACAATGGATTAAAACAAGTTTATATTTTGGATTCTGATGGGGTTAGACAGTAAGGCAAGAGGCACGTTTTATTGTTCAGGAATAAATGGCTATACATTTAAATCTAAGCTCTGAACAACCGTTTTCAAATGAAAAGTGGGTTATCACTGGAGTTGTTTTTTTCTCAAGATTTTATATGTTAGGATGAAACGTACCTTTCTTTTGTGGCAGAACATGCTTTCCTCAATGTGGATAAGGACATTCCGCCCATTCTCTGTCCTTTTCTCTTTTGATGCTTTTGAGACAGATACTCCAAAGTTTATTTGCCATCCTGGAGGGCATTTCCACTTGCCACATTCCCAAACCTTGTGAGAATCTAGACACATTCAATTAAACAAGGTGCAATTTCGAAATTTGATGATGGATCAGCAGTTTTACTCTTGTTATGTCAGTCAATTAGCCCATGTCAGCTAACATTTTTACATAACAGGCCTCTAAATTGATTTAGCAATCTAAACTTGTCATGATGGTCGAATTACCGGCCGTGAAACCCCATTGAGTTTGTTAGTCTCACTCAGATATATTAAAAACTGCAAACATTTCTCTCCACCCTATGGCAACATTTGTACAGGGCTCGTACCGACAGTGGCAAGTCACATTCAAGGACTTTCAAGTACTTTTTCAAGCACTAATATTTATTATCAATTTGTAATAATTAATATTATGCAATTGTTTATAATTGCCACCAAATGGCAGTATATTGCCACAACCTCAATAAGAAAAAAAATGTATTCATCACTGCTTTACAAGTTCTGCTCAATAATACTTGTTTCTACTTAATTACTACATATACATGAGTGGTACTGATGATTGTCATTTGAGTAATGAAGAGCAGAGTTTTGGGACATGACTACTGATGAACACACATTTCGTGTTGGCATTACTACAGAATTCCAGTTCAATGACTGTTTTTATTTGGCATTTGGGAATCTACAACTTCATAGCTACGAAAAAGTATCTTGCTTTCGACTGGCAGCTTTAGCGTCGTGAGACGGGCGGGTGGGCTCTGTGAGGAAAACGGGATGAGAACGGTCACGTATACTCTCTCTCCGCCCTCTAGGTCATCAGGCTGCTGATTATTCCGCACACCTGTCACCATCGTCAAGCGCACCAGCGCCTCATAACACTCACCTGGACTCCATCACCTCCTTGATTATCTTCGCTATATCTATCTCTCCTCTTGGTTCTTTCCTCGGGTGTTATTGACGCCGTTTCATGTCGGTGCGTTGTTAGTGGTTCCCGTTTGTTTATTAAAACACTCATTCCCTGTTCTTGCTTCCCGACTCTCAGCGCAAAGAACGGCCACCAGAATTGCAGGAGCACGGCTACAGCTTGATAAAGTGGAATATTGCAGGGGCCCCGTGAATGAGGCGTTTGGTAAAAAAAATCTCTGGAGGTTGTTGCAGAGAAAAAGTCACAATGTAGAACTGGCGCAAGCACATGATGCAGCATTCTTTCCCCTTCGTGTGGCTCTTCGTGGCGGATTCACCCATGCTTGCAAAGTCTGACGTATTTTATTACACCTTACACGGTGCGGGTTAGGTATCCCCCCTTACCCCCATCACTGTCCATTTCTTGATTTTAAAGGATGAGAGAAGTGCTACACCTGGTGGAGCGAGATTGTAAAACAGAAATAGTTGCTTTATGCGTGCTGTACGTTACGACATGACACGCCACGATGTAACAGAGGGTCCGTTTTTTTCAACTTTTCTCCAATACAATAGAGCCATTACCATGTCGATCAACGCTTGAATAGAAACCTAGTTCACATCCCCGATCCCATTAGTTTTCTTTGTAGCTTCGTTTGAATGTTGTGCACATTTGTACGGAATGGGGTGAGTTTGTTAGTCTGCCTGGAAATTCATTTGCAAGACCTATAAATGTTTATATTTTTCATGAACATATTTAATCATTATCTGTTCTCTCATTTTAATTTAAGTACTTTTCAAGTACCAACTTGAGAAAATGTCAGATTTTTTAGGTATTCCAGTACTTGAGACTTCAGACTTCAAATTCAGGTATTTTAAGCACCTTGTGCAAAGCCTGTGTGTAGAATTAAATGAAATGAGTTATGTACACAGACGGTGACCTTCGCCCACGCCTACAAAGCACTGCTTTCCTGCAGTTGTTTTTAACGTTACGACGAGAGTAATCGCTACCGGGTAGTGCTACGTGAGAGTTGGGTTGGCTACACTAGCTAGCTACTTCCCTCGTCGTAACATCAAGAGAACTGCGAGAAAACAGTGCTCGGCAGGCAGGCAGGTAAGAAGGAAACTGTTTACTGGTCTCCCTTAGCTAGCTAGCAGCCTTCTTTGGTTGGGTTTTATGGCAGTTGGCATCCGACATTGGTTCATTACCGCCACCTACTTACTGTGTGAGCCAGAGACCGTGCTAGTAGCCTCAATGGCAGTGGGTATATGGTCTCAAATCCGATTCCAAAGTTGAACGGGCACAGTCAGCGTGATTCCACGCATATTAAACTTGAGAGCTTGCAAGTGTGACTGAGCTAACAGACCTCCATTTCCACACACAGTAAATTAATTTGAGAGCATAGATTTTTGTTTGCCTGAAGAAATGTTTAGTACATGTCAAGCCTTCAAATTACTGCAAAGGTCCCCACGCTTCAATCCCTCACATCAATTTTCCAATTTGCTCTCCAAAATAAATGTTGCATATGCAACTGTTTACTACAATTCTAGCCAATGCCTGCAGCAGTCTACTGAAACACCATTGGTCAGGTTTTTGGACCAATCACGGCTTGACTGCTCACTAACCTGATTTTTACCATAGTGGGGTGAAAGGTGAACGATGGCTGACAATAATAGAGTTAAATTCGATAGCTAGTTTTAAAAAACAAGTGATCTTATGCCTTACACAACTCAGCACATACAGTGCCTTGCGAAAGTATTCGGCCCCCTTGAACTTTGCGACCTTTTGCCACTTTTCAGGCTTCAAACATAAAGATATAAAACTGCATTTTTTTGTGAAGAATCAACAACAAGTGGGACACAATCATGAAGTGGAACGACATTTATTGGATATTTCAAACTTTTTTAACAAATCAAAAACTGAAAAATTGGGCGTGCAAAATTATTCAGCCCCTTTACTTTCAGTGCAGCAAACTCTCTCCAGAAGTTCAGTGAGGATCTCTGAATGATCCAATGTTGACCTAAATGACTAATGATGATAAATACAATCCACCTGTGTGTAATCAAGTCTCCGTATAAATGCACCTGCACTGTGATAGTCTCAGAGATCCGTTAAAAGCGCAGAGAGCATCATGAAGAACAAGGAACACACCAGGCAGGTCCGAGATACTGTTGTGAAGAAGTTTAAAGCCGGATTTGGATACAAAAAGATTTCCCAAGCTTTAAACATCCCAAGGAGCACTGTGCAAGCGATAATATTGAAATGGCAGGAGTATCAGACCACTGCAAATCTACCAAGACCTGGCCGTCCCTCTAAACTTTCAGCTCATACAAGGAGAAGACTGATCAGAGATGCAGCCAAGAGGCCCATGATCACTCTGGATGAACTGCAGAGATCTACAGCTGAGGTGGTAGACTCTGTCCAGAGGACAACAATCAGTCGTATACTGCACAAATCTGGCCTTTATGGAAGAGTGGCAAGAAAGCCATTTCTTAAAGATATCCATAAAAAGTGTCGTTTAAAGTTTGCCACAAGCCACCTGGGAGACACACCAAACATGTGGAAGAAGGTGCTCTGGTCAGATGAAACCAAAATGGAACTTTTTGGCAACAATGCAAAACGTTATGTTTGGCGTAAAAGCAACACAGCTGAACACACCATCCCCACTGTCAAACATGGTGGTGGCAGCATCATAGTTTGGGCCTGCTTTTCTTCAGCAGGGACAGGGAAGATGGTTAAAATTGATGGGAAGATGGATGGAGCCAAATACAGAACCATTCTGGAAGAAAACCTGATGGAGTCTGCAAACGACCTGAGACTGGGATGGAGATTTGTCTTCCAACAAGACAATGATCCAAAACATAAAGCAAAATCTACAATGGAATGGTTCAAAAATAAACATATCCAGGTGTTAGAATGGCCAAGTCAAAGTCCAGACCTGAATCCAATCGAGAATCTGTGGAAAGAACTGAAAACTGCTGTTCACAAATGCTCTCCATCCAACCTCACTGAGCTCGAGCTGTTTTGCAAGGAGGAATGGGAAAAAATGTCAGTCTCTCGATGTGCAAAACTGATAGAGACATACCCCAAGCGACTTACAGCTGTAATCGCAGCAAAAGGTGGCGCTACAAAGTATTAACTTAAGGGGGCTGAATAATTTTGCACGCCCAATTTTTCAGTTTTTGATTTGTTAAAAAAGTTTGAAATATCCAATAAATGTCGTTCCACTTCATGATTGTGTCCCACTTGTTGAGTC
This sequence comes from Oncorhynchus mykiss, assembly GCF_057628025.1. Lineage (NCBI taxonomy): Eukaryota > Metazoa > Chordata > Actinopteri > Salmoniformes > Salmonidae > Oncorhynchus > Oncorhynchus mykiss. The sequence goes on from NC_143031.1 coordinate 50,451,636, forward strand.
TTCACAAAAAAATACAGTTTTATATCTTTATGTTTGAAGCCTGAAATGTGGCAAAAGGTCGCAAAGTTCAAGGGGGCCGAATACTTTCGCAAGGCACTGTATGTATCGCTCCACTTTCCTCATTTTTCCTCACTTTTGTTTACATTTTTACCAATGTCTATGGACTGCACAAGGATTTTAAGTTGGGACTTTGATTCCATGCTAAATCTAATTCCATATCCTGTATTGTTCTGCCTTCTCTATAGATTATGCTGATTGCCCCACCGTAAGAACCTGGAGATCTTCACTGGTTCTGAGGGCGGTGACGTGGCCACAAACAGTGCCTGGGACACTTTCAGCTCTACCACTGTCTATAGAGCAGTCAGAGGGTGGTCAAGACATCTGCTGCAACTTCGTGTCAGCTCTGCTTCACCTGGGAGCTAAAGGTATGGCACCACACTCCCAACAGTCATGTATACTTGTATGCTCATTTGTGTTTCATAAAGTGGCTTAAAGTCAGCAGTTGAAACAACTAAACGTTGTCCACACCTGTTTTGGTAAAAAGCTGAGGGATGGGGCTTGACAAATCAAATAATTCATAGACAGAGTTATGGATGCAAGGACTGACCATTGCGCCTCCTAAAACCCCATTGGAGGCGACGACCCAAGGTTCCTCGCCTCACCTCCTCCAATGGGTTTTGAGAAGGATGCGAGTAGAGAGGAAGTGCGGAGTTGAGCAGAGATTAATTGGAACAGAGGTTATGTCATTGGTTTAGGTGGAAACATATGCTGAATGATACATTTATTCTGTTTGTGCTTATATCCATTTTCTACTTGTGCACTTTCCACTCTGGCTTGCTGATATCATCTGATCTGATGGGACTCCCTTTGCGATTTGACTCCTGTATTACTGACTGTATTCAATCAAATTCTGTTCTAAACAATCATCATAGAGCCCTTCCTCACCACCTCCATCACTACAACTGATTGTCCAGCCTGCTGAGAGGGTCCTGCACAACTCCAGGGCAAGGAAGCGTGCAGGAAAGATTATTGTCAACCCCTTCCACCATCTTCCAAAGACTCCCCTCTGGCAAAGACCAAAACCTCCTGCCACCTGAACAGTTTCGTCCCCTGTGCTGTCGTCCTCTCTAACCGGCCACCTGGTCCACAATGATCCTCTCATCCATGGAATTTGCACTCTGTTCTAGTCATCCACAGACTATGCACCCTGCACTGTCATCCCAGAACTGCACATTGCTCTTTGCACTCTGCCCATCTCTTACATGTATTATGTATTGTCTAAGTATTTTTTTGTTGTCTGTATATTCTGTTTATTGTGGCAGCAGCATTTCACAGTCCTGTTCCTGTACATGCAATTGTATTTGGGGAATGAAGCTGATTCTGACATGTTTATCTGGTTAATTATATGTCAGTTTACGTTCTATTATTTGTGACTTGTTATGTACTGTATCAGATTTGTGCCTTCATACAGTGCATTCGGAAAGTATTCAGACCCCTTGACTTTTTCCAAATGTTTTGTTACTTTACAGCCTTATTCTAAAATCGATTGTTTTTTCCCCTCAATACCCCATAATGACAAAGCAAAAACAGGTTTTTAGAAAAATTCAAATGAAAAAAAAGAAAATGGCATTTACATAAGTTTTCAGACCCTTTACTCAGTACTTTGTTGAAGCCCTTTGGCAGCGATTATAGCATTGAGTCTCGTTGGGTATGACGCTACAAGCTTGGCACACCTGTATTTGGGATGTTTCTACCATTCTTCTCTGCAGATCCTCTCCTGCTCTGTCAGGTTGGGAGCATTGCTGAACAGCTATTTTCAGATCTCTCCAGAGATGTTCAATCGGGTTCAAGTCCAAGCTCTGGCTGGGCTACTCAAGGACATCGAGAGACTTGTCCCGAAGCCACTCCTACATTGTCTTGGCTGTGTGCTTAGGGTCGTTGTGCTGTTGGAAGGTGACCTTTTGCCCCAGTCTGAGGTCCTGAGTGCTCTGGAGCAGGTTTTCATCACAGATCTCTCTGTACTTTGCTCCGTTCATCTTTCCCTCGATCATGACTATTCCCCCAGTCCCTACCGCTGAAAACCATCCCCACAGCATGATGCTGCCACCACCATGTTTCACCGTAGGGATGGTGCCCGGTTTCCTCCAGACATGACGCTTGGCATTCAGGCCAAAGAGTTCAATCTTGGTTTCATCAGACCAGAGAATATTGTTTCTCATGGTCTAAGAGTCCTTTAGGTGCCTTTCGACAATCTCCCAGCAGGCTGTCATGTGCCTTTTACTGAGAAGTGGCATTCTACCATAAAGGCCTGATTTGTGGCGTGCTGCAAAGATGGGAGAACCTTTCAGAAGGACCATCTCCACAGAGGAACTCTGGAGCTCTTTCAGAGTGAAAGCTCTAGGAAGAGTCTTGGTAGTTCCAAACTTCTTCCATTTAAGAATGATGGTGGCAACTGTGTTCTTGGGGACCTTCAATGCTGCAGAATTTTTTTTGGTACCCTTCCCCAGATCTGTGCCTCAACACAATCCTTTCTCGGAGCTCTACAGGCATTTCCTTCGACCTTATGGCTTGGTTTTTGCTCTGACATGCACTTTCAACTGTGAGACCTTATATAGATAGGAATGTGCCTTTCCAAATCATGTCCAATCAATTGAATTTACTACAGCTGGACTCCAATCAAGTTGTAGAAACATCTCAGGGATGATCAATGGAAACAGGATGCACATGAGCTCGTAGCAAAGGGTCTGAATACTTATGTACATTTTTTTTTTTTTGCAAACATTTCTAAAAATCTGTTTTCACTTTGTCATTATGGGGTATTGTGTGTAGATTGAGATAAAATAAATAATTTAATAAATTTTACAATAAGGCTGTTACGTAACAAAATGTTGAAAAAGTGAAGAGGTCTGAATACTTTCCGAATGCATTGTATGCTGAAGAAAAATTGTTCACAATTTGTTTTACATCCCTGTTACTGAGCATTTCTTCTTTGCCAAGGTAATCCATCCACCTGACAAGTGTAGCAGATTGAGAAGCTGATTTGAAACAGCATGATCATTACACAGGTGCACCTTGTACTGGGTACAATAAAATATGTAGATTTGTTACACAACACAATGCCACAGATGACTGAAGTTTTGAGGGAGCGTGCAATTGGCATGCTGACTGCAGGAATGTCAACCATAGGTGTTGCCAGATCATTTTATGTTAATTTCTCTACCATAAGACGCCTCCAACATTCTTTCAGAGAATTTGGCAGTACGTCCAACCGGCCTCACAATTACAGACCACATGTAACTACGCCAGCCAAGGGACCTCCAAATCCGGCTTCTTCAACTGTGGCATCGTCTGAGACCATCCACCGGACGGACAGCTGATCAAACTGAGGAGTATTTATGTTTGTAATAAAACAAATTCTGATTGGCTGGGCCTGGCTCCCAAGTGGGTAGGCCCATGCCCTCCCAGGTCCACCCGTGGCTGCACCCCTGCCCAGTCATGTGAAATCCATAGATTAGGGCCTAATGTATTCATTTAAATTGACTGATTTCCTTATATGAACTGTATTTTTTCTTCGGTATACTTCCTTCGGTATATCATTCATTTTTGAAACTGGTACCGGGGGACCATCAGACGAGTCTTGTGAGGCCTTTGGGCGTTCTAGAGCAAATCATGTACATGTCTGTGTTCATGAGAGTCTCATCTTTCCATAGAGGGGTCATAATAATTTTATCGGACTCTACAGATGATTTTGTGAGAAGACCGATCTTCAGGATGTCTCATGGTCTGACAAACACACTAGCTCTGTCACCTTTCACCGCAGATGCGGAAGTGCGACATAGGCAGATGTGGTGGATAGAGACGCATCCAATGATATAAAACAGATATGTCTAGCTTAAAAATGACAGATGTTGTATTATGCTAATTTGATTTCCGCTGGGATGCGAACATCGACCTTATTAAGTAGTGATAACTTGTTTCCTCTGCTAGAAGGGAGAGAAACAGAGCCAGACTGTACAGTGAAGCAGAGCCAGAGAGCATTATGTCAATAATGGGCAGCAGTAAATCACTTCAAATACTTAATCTTCTGTTTGACAGAGCTTGCCTGCTTTATTGGACCAATAGAATGATCCTAAAACTAAAACCGCCACTCTGGCAATCTAGGCACTAGAAAGCTAGCGCAAAACGCTCAAAGTATATGAAAGATTTCAAATACCCAGGTCTCGTGTGTGTGTACCCTCTGTACTTTATGCTGCGTGGTAATGATAATGTGTATTGAACTGAAGATGGCTGCCCCTTTGGCCCAGTATGAATAACACTATCAGCCAGAGCAGGAAGTCATTAAGAATGCACATATCCCCACCGAGACACAGTGGCCACTAGGATGCTTATGCATGAAGGGGCTCTGTTACTGTTTGTATGTTTGTGTGTGTGCCCTAATCTAAGTGTGTGAGTGAGAGTGTGAAATTGTCTGTGAGAATACTGTGTGAGAGAGAACGAGGGAAAGAATATTGTGTATCTGACAATGAGTCTGCCTGTGTATGTGGGCCTGTGTGCATGTATGACTGTTGGTCAACCGTGTATGGTTGTTTGTGTGTGTGTTTGTCCTAGTCTTAGTGTGTGTTCGAGCCAATGGCAAGTTGATCAAATTGAAGTGTTTTCTTCCCAGGCGTAATGCAAAGCAGGATCGCTGGTATATGAGGTAACAACAGGGCCTGGCCTATGTTAAAAGTGAAAAAAGTACAACGTGTTTGTTAAGTGTTTGTGTTATAATGTGATTGTATTGAAATGTGTTTTGGAAATAAAGATATAAATGGTTTTAAAAAGGTTGTGGTAATACTTAAACCAGTACAGAAATTTGTAGGCAGAATTAGTCACACGGCTCAACTTACTACATCCCCGGGTTAAGTTGTGCCAAGAACCCACTTTTTTGGGACAAGCTCTGTTTTCAAAACTGGAATGTTTACATGAATTCTAAGTATTTCCATGGACACACAACATCCTGAAATATATGTAGATATCTTTGTAAAAAAATGGCTTGACTTACTGCACTCCTCCCTATATAAAAAGCATATGAATCCACAAAGGTGTGATTCTGAGTAAATTCAGCAATTAACATCCCATTATGCTTAGAGTCATGTAGAAACATGCCCAGCTGCACATTATTGTGTGTTGGGCATCTAAAGCTAATTTCCTGCATTTTCACTATTGCTGTATTTGACAATAAAAAGTATTTGTCGACCAAGAGTAGTCTTTTCTTTTGACCAATCGATTGGTTAACATTTAAAAACGTGTATTTTTCCATATATAGAAAAACTATGATTTTTAATAAAATTAACTATACTTGTCTGATGCTTTGAGCAGGCTGATTAACTAATTAAGACACACAAATGACTCAAGAGGGATCCAGAGATCAAGATAGCCTAACCGCTACTGCTGGCCTTCACAGATTCTGTTAAGCTCCTGAAGTTGCCGGTAATAGGCTACACCAGGGATCGGCAACCTTGTCCATTTGGAGTGCCAATATATCTTACAATTTCTACCAAACTGCATGCCAGTTATGATTTTCATTGCACTTTTTCATGAAATAGTTACAAAGACTATTATAAATTAAATGTATCTCAAAATCGTTGTCTGTGGTTAGTCTACAGCTTATCTACATTCTAAATCATACAAATCTAAAAGTAACTTTTATTGCCATTGTCAAGTATGTAAAAATATCCTACATAAAGCCAACATATAAAAACATTGCAGCCTGCAGGCAGAAAATATCCTGATAAAAATAAATCTCCTATAAATCCCGTTGGCTATGCATGGCCTGTCTGCAACGAACTTGAAACATTGTATAAAATATTCTGGGCCATCAGAGTTACCCAGGCCAGTGTTCTCGGGACAGACTCAGCTGTAGGCTATTTGTGCAAGAGATAAGAAGTAATCAGTTATTTTATTATGCTTTCACTGGGCTTTTCCACAGAGCATAACATTTTCCCCTTTCATCCCGAGTGGTTATCGAAAGGGAGAGAGCTGGAAATATTGTTCAAATACTTTGAAGAACTATTGTCATTCTCAATCGATTCAAAAAACAGAATTTGTTTACTTGTTGTTTAAGGTGAATATTTTTTTTTAAAGAAGCTACATAGCTCATTAGTGGTGGTGAGTTAAGACAATCAAAAATACTATCAGACATCCCAAATTGGCACATTTATAGGCCTAAATTTGCATGCAAGTCAGGTATACTAGTCCTACTTCAATATGCCTAATCAGGTAAAGTTCACCTCACAAACTGGTCTTCCTTGGCTATCTGACCCTGCAGAGACCCATGTCACCATCTGATCCTGCTCAGATGAGGCATGACAAAGAATTACCTTGGTGTACATTTATACATTATATTATCCAAGAATAGAATCAATGGTTCAATAATTGAAATCACCATTATTCCCAGATCTCAGACTGTAACCTACCCATCAACTCAAGATGGATCTTTGTATCCATTCACTGATTGTTATGGTATACTGCAAAATTCACCTGAGCTCTGTAGACTGGTCTTCCCTGTCTGTCTGACCCTGCTGGGACACCTGTCACCATCTGATCCTGCTAAGACATGATGAGCATAGTGTTGGCTACTGACTGTGCACCATGACAGTGAAGCCTGTAGAGCTTTGTATACCGTGTGACAAGTAGGGAATTACCTAGATAAACTGACAGATCAATAACGTTACATTGCTATACTGACTCTAATAAAAACTCACATTGCTTTCAAAAAAGTCAGAATATTGGTCTTCAATCGTTTGGCCGTTGGTTTCATTGTTTGATTCAGGTCTAGTGTGATTGAGGCAAGAATAATAGCTAAAGTTAATGAGCTAGCTAGCTAATGTTAGACAACTTTTGGATAGCTTTAATGGTAGCTACATCAACTGTCAAAAACTTGCAAAGTTAATTTACTTCTGTTGAAACGGGACAAAACAAAGGCTAAAACATATTTTCATACACACAACTGCTACTAGATACTGCTGCCTGACAGATAGCTAGAGTTGAACTGAATATTGTAGCTACTAGCAAGCATCCCCTCTCGACTTCAAACAGAACTTTAGTTGAGAGTGGATGAAACATTAAGCTACCGTTACATGTCAATTACACTGCTAGCTAAGGACTGGGAATATCTACTTTTTTCTGTTAAATCAAAGATCAGTTACCTTGCCAGCTACATTAGTAAAATAAAGAGTAGCCAGTTCCTGCTTTGCTTACTTCTACAACTCAGAGAAAAAGTACAGCTGTGTGGTCCACGGGAACCTAAATCCAGCCGTCTGAATCTGCAAATTTGCCTCCCGACCACTCTGTGGTGTCCGCATGGTCCCAAAACACATTGTAGCCACTTTTTGTATCACAGTGCAATCATAAAACTGGGGGGTGACAAAAATGCAATTTACGAATGTGGGGGGGTCATGTCCCCGGTTCCACAGTGAAAGTTGCTCCCCTGCACATATGTGCTGCATGTTCACTCACACACACACACAGACAGACAAATCAAATCTTATTAGTCAGATGCGCCGAATACAACAGGTGTAGTAGACCTTACAGTGAAATGCTTACTTACAAGCCCCTAACCGACAGTGCAGTTTCAGAAAATACGGATAAGAGTAAGAAATAGAAGTAACAAGTAATTAAAGCAGCAGTAAAAAATAACAATATATACAGGGGAGTGCCGGTACAGAGTCAATGTGCGGGGGCACCGGTTAGTTGAGGTAGAGTTAATTAAAGTGAGGTAGAGTTCATTAAAGTGACTATGCATAGATGACAACAGAGAGTGGCAGTGGTGTGGAGAGGGGAGGGGGGGACAATGTGAATAGTCTGGGTAGCCATTTGACTAGATGTTCAGGAGTCTTATGGCTTGGGGGTTTAGAAGCCACTTGGACCTAGACTTCGTGCTCCGGTACCGTGTGGTAACAGGGAGAACAGTCTATGACTAGGGTGGCTGGAGTCTGACAATTTTTAGGGCCTGCCTCTGACACCGACTGGTATAGAGGTCCTGGGTGGCAGAAAGTTTCACCCCGGTGATGTACTGGGCCGTTTGACCTACCCTCTGTAGTGCCTTGCGGTCGGAGGCCGAGCAGTTGCCATACCAGGTTGTGATACAACCAGTCAGGATGCTCTCGATGGTGCAGCTGTAGAACCTATTGGGGATCTGAGGCCCCATGCAAATCTTTTCAGTCTCCTGATGGGGAATAGGTTTTGTCGTGCCCACTTCACTACTGTCATGGTGTGCATGGACCATGTTAGTTTGTTGGTGATGTGGACACCAAGGTACATGACGCTCTCAACCTGCTCCACTGCAGCCCCGTCGATGAGAATGGGGGCTTGGTCCTCTTTTTCCTGTAGTCCACAATCATCTCCTTTGTCTTGATCATGTTGAGGGAGAGGTTGTTGTCCTGGCACCATACGGCCAGGACTCTTACCTCCTCCCTATAGGCTGTCTCGTCATTGTTGGTGATCAGGCCTACCACTGTTGTGTCATCGGCAAATGTAATGATGGTGTTGGAGTTGTGCCCGATCGTGCAGTCATGAGTGAACAGGGAGTACAGGAGGGGACTGAGGGGGCTGAGCACCCACCCCTGAGGGGCCCCTGTGTTGAGGATCAGTGTGGCGGATGTGTTGTAACCTACCCTTACTACCTGGGGGCAGCCCGTCAGGAAGTCCAGGATCCAGTTGCAGAGGGAGGTGTTTAGTCCCAGGGTCCTTAGCTTATGATGAGCTTTGAGGGCACTATGATGTTGAATGCTGAACTGTAGTCAATAAATAGCATTCTCACATAGGTGTTCCTTTTATCCAGGTGGGAAAAGGCAGTGTGGAGTGCAATAGAGACTGCATCATCTGTGGATCTGTTGGGGAGGTATGCAAATTGGAGTGGGTCTAGGGTTTCTGGGATGATGGTGTTGATGTGAGCCATGACCAGCCTTTCAAGCACTTCATGGCTACAGACGTGAGTGCTACGGGTTGGTAGTCATTTAGGCAGATTACTTGAGTGTTTTTGGGCACAGGCACTATGGTGGTCTGCTTAAAACATGTTGGTATTACAGACCCGGACAGGGAGAGGTTGAAAATGTCAGTGAAGACCCTTGCCAGTTGGTCAGCGCATGCTTGCAGTACATGTCCTGGTAATCCGTCCGGCCCTGCGGCATTGTGAATGTTGACCAGTCTAAAGGTCTTACTCACATCGGCTGCAGAGAGTGTGGCTACACAGTTTTCTGGTACCGCTGGTGCTCTCATGCCTGTTTCAGTGTTATTTGCCTCGAAGCAAGCATAGAAGTAGTTTAGCTTGTCCAGTAGGCTCGACTCACTGGGCAGCTCTTGGCTTGTGCTTCCCTTTGTAGTCTGTAGTGGTTTGCAGGCCCTGCCACCTCCAACGAGTGTCAGAGCCGGTGTAGTATGACTCGATCTTGATCCTGTATTGACGCTTTGCCTGTTTGATGGTTCATCGGAGGGCATAGCGGGATTTCTTATTAGCTTCCGGGTTAGAGTCCCGTTCCTTGAAAGCGGCAGCTCTAGCCTTTAGCTCAGTGTGGATGCTGCCTGTAATCCATGGCTTCTGGTTGGGGTATGTACGTACGGTCACTGTGAGGACGACGTCATCGATGAAGCCAATGACAGATGTGGTGTATTCCTCAATGCCATTGGAGGAATCCCGGAACATATTCCAGTCTGTGCTAGCAAAACAGTGCTGTAGCTTAGCATCTGCTTCATCTGACCACTTTTTTATTGATCTAGTCAGGGATGTTTCCCGCTTTAATTTTTGCTTGTAAGTAGGAATCAGGAGGATGGAATTATGGTCAGATATGCCAAAATGGAGGACGAGGGAGAGCTTTGTAAGTATCTCTGTGTGTGGAGTATAGGTGGTCCAGAGTTCTTTTCCCTCTGGTTGCACATAAATCTTCTTCAGGCTAGGGTCTATTTTTCTTCACTTCCACTGACGTGCCCAAAGTAAACAGCCTGTTGCTCAGGCCTATAATTGGTACCATTGGATAGAAAACACTTTGAAGGTGTAGAAATGTTAAAATAATGTATGAGACTGTAACACAATAAATATGGTAGGAGAAAATCCAAAGAAAAACCAACCGGAAATTCTATTTTTTTGTGTGCCCATGCTCTTACAATGGAAAGTATGGTATATCCAAATCTAGCTCCCAGATTGCAATTCTTATGGCTTCCACAAAATGTCAACAGTCATTGTTCAAGGTTTCAGGCTTGTTTCTTCCCAAACGAGGAAGAATTATGAGTTTTAGTACTGGGACTCAGAGTAGGAAATCAGTCTGTGCGCACGCGACGAAGCTGCTAATATCGTTTTCCTATTGAACATACCTCTTTCCATATTAAATATTATAGTTTAATTACATTTTAGGGTCCCTGAGGATTAAAAATAAACTTATTTTGACTTGTTTTAACAAAGTTTAGCGGTAGCTTTTTGAATTTCTTTCTCTGCATTTGAGTTATGAAGAAGGATTTTATCCAACAAACCGACACTACATGTTGTAGCTGGGGACCTTTAGATTGCAAATCAGAGGAAGATTTTCAAAATGTAAGTGAGTATTTCATTGCTATTTGTGATTTTATGAAGCCTGTGCCAGTGGAAAAATATGTGATGTGGGGCAACATGCTCAGACAATCGCATGGCATGCTTTCGCTGTAAAGCCTATTGAAAAAATATATATATATATATATATATATATATGTACCTAAATGTTTAATATCCATAATATTAATGATTATTCATTTGAATTGCGCGCGCTCCAATTTCTCCGGAAGTTGTCGGAGTCCCACTCTAAGAGGTTTTAACATGCTAAATAGAAATTTGGTAAAACTGATTTAAGTTTCCT